>NW_028277076.1:6162500-6507500 GCF_059951505.1 Python bivittatus | reverse complement strand
GGGAGGAAAGCGAGACAGAAGCAACAGCGTTAAGAAAACAGCAACATCTTTCAGGAGGCGGCAGCAACACGTTGCAGCTCCTCTCTCCAGAACCAGGGTTAGGTGGGGCTCTTTCAACAAATTCATCCCAAAGCTATTTCGGAGACATTGTTCCACTGGGAGAAATCTGAACCCCGGGTATCATGATAGGAACAATGGCCACCCTGGTTTGCTGAAGGGGGGGATGACTTCAGATCAACCCAGAACTTGAAAAATGAGCTCTCTCAAGTTCGGGGCAGCAGGAATGCTCCCAGGCATGGGTTCTGGGGATTGAGTTGGGAGCCCACAACGAAAGAAACCAGCCAGCTTTGTGGGATTGTTTAAATCTGATTATCGTCTAAAGCACAAAAGAAATTCTTTTGACATCACTGATTTGTGTTAGCAGCCAGCATCGGTCACTCTGCACACACTTTTTGCTCTAAGTTGGCTATTGGGCAGTGGCCCACATTTGGCCCTGAGGCTTGTAGTTGCTAACCACAACAATCTTGAAAGGATAATTCCCACCCCTTTCTTTTTTTCTCATGGCATAAATATTTGGAGAGTTGACAGGAGTTAGTGTACGCATGGGTATCGCGTGAGAAATATGCTCACTGTCCTCCCCACCAGAAGGGTCAGAAGTGATGTCACTAGAAGGGGCGGAGTCTGGATTTTTAAAGAAGAGGGTTGGAATGGCAAGCTTTGGCAAGTGCGTGGCTCCCATTTTCACCCTTGAAAAGTGCCCAGAGCTGCCTCAAATCACACAGGCAGAATGCAACAGCAATATGGCTGAATTTTGGAGGTGCCCGAGCAGAGCTGGGGAGATTGTAGGGTGGGAATGGGAGCGCTTTTCCATCCAAGGGCCTTTGGTTCCTCTTCCCTCCATTATTTTGTAGGGAATCCTGCCCCATCTTCTTCCTTGCCCTGCCCTGAAGCAGACAGAAGTTGCAAAAGGATACAGACAAATTGCCGAAGAGAGAGGAGCAAGCTATGCATAAAAGACAGGAGGAGAAATAAGGAGACTCTCAAACAAGCCGTGGGTTAAAAAAATAAAATAAAAACCAGCCTGAGGTTGACATTTACCTTTTTTTTTTCCACCACAGTTTTATTTATAATAAAGCTGCAGTAATCATTAGGGGAATTCACGTATACTATTAGAGATACGAGAGAGACATAAGACCATCATCAAATGCTTAAATAGGATAAGTTTCAACTATCACAGATTGAGAGAGAGAAAAAGTTTTAAATACAAAACTGCATGTGGCTTGCCTTATAAGTGGTGGAGATACAGGATCTGGCCTGTATGGGAATAAGGCCTTTGGGATTTCTCAGCTGATTGACCCCTCACGCTTTGCCGTCGCGTAGTCTGTCCTGGGATTCTAGCCAGTGTAATTTCTAAACCATCGTTTATGATTCATTGCACTTTAGGAACCCAGCCAGTTGTGGTTCCTTGAACAAAACATGGCTTACCAAATATTTTAAAACCTAGCGTGCAGGACCGGTTCCTGTGATTCACACACAAAAAGAGGCCACTGACACGGTACAAACAATCTGTTCAAGCTGCCAAATGGTAAAGAGGAATTGATTTTACCTGATTCCTCACGTGTTGGCTGGGCTTCTATCTTGGGGAATGCCCAGTTGTACAACCCACCCTGCCTCACTCTGGACCCCAACACGGCAACCGTTGAGGGAGTCTCATCAGGGGTGCAAATTCCCCACTCCTGCGTTCAGCCTTCAAAGGGTTGTGACGATTTGTGCAAACTCATTTCCAGCTCATCTCTGGGCCAGAGGTGGGAGAACGGCACCAACTAGTCTAGTAACGCCAACAGGAACAGCTAATAAAGTCTCTCCCCTGCCTCCCATCCGCCTGCCAGCCTCCATTATTTCTTGCATGCAAATGCATTCTCTACATGCGTTCTTAAGGCACGCCTAGAGATCTTTGGTTCAGCTAAAAAGGCATCAGTATAAACCTGAAGGCAGAAAAAAACCTGAGTGGAGTGAAATGTAGGACCCACGGAGGTCACAATGAAAGCACCTATAAACACATCCGGACATACGACTAGCCACGCGTAAGGCTGGGCTCTACAGCGCACAGAAGTGTCCGGTTGAATCAGATCCTCAGTTGAGAGGAACTCAGCAGCCACCAAACAACACCTAGCCAACCTTGGCCAATCCTCACAGGCTAAATACTTGGATGGGAGACCACCAGGGTTTAAGACGACTGGGAAGCTGAAAAAATACCTCATAAGAAAGCCGTGGCAAACCACTTCTGTATTGTTAAGAAAACTACACTGAAGTCTTCATGAAATCATCAGAAGTTGAGCTTGAGGGAGACTTTTAAAATGTCCCCTATCCAGTTCAGTCTTTTTTTTCAGGAGAGCTGAGCCCCCTTCCAATCAAGATGCCACCTGACATTTTTATTCTCTAAAAATGCCAAAACAAAAGATTGGGATGGGGTATTATAAACATACTACTCCCAATTTTATTTACAGGGACTCAACTACAGTCTGTAGTCTCCACGTGAAGTGGAGGGAGTCAGGATAAAGTCTAAATGATGTTTGCCCAACGTATTTCGCTAGATTCGTTAAAGGCCTAACAGCGGCTCACATACAACCCACTAAACTTACAGCTTGTTTCATATATACCTTGATTTGGTTTCTCTTTCTCTGAGCATGTTGTTTAAACCAAACCCACTTGGTTCATCGATGAATCACTGCACTACATAAACGCAGAAGATGGGCTCTGGATATTGTGTGAAGACTGCCTATCCGATTAAATTAAAATTAAATTAAACAAATTAAATAGAATGCTTATTCTTCCTGGATATAGTAACTCCCCTCTTTTACCATATTAAAAATTACAATTCAGAGGCAGTTTGGGATTGCATGCAACTCTGGGGTTTCCATATGCTCTTATTCTATACCTCCGAGACCAGTGTTTTTCAGACTTGGCAACTTTAAGGTGTGTGGACTTCAACCCCCAGAGTTCCCCACCCAGCAAGACCATCCCACTTCTACCATACTAAAATAGGGAGATGTTTGAACTCGTATCACCCCAATTATGGGAGTAAGGTTGGAGAACATGCCACAGGTTCCAGACCCTTTCTCATTCAAAAATTGCTTCTAGCAATTGGTACCCCGATATCAACTAGGAGAGATGTTCTGTAGCGGATTAAGTGTAGATAACCACCAGAACACCTGGTGCTGAAAATTTTGGCCCTTTCTCAAAGGGGGGGGGGGGAGGATCTTTTAAAGGAAATAGTTGTGTTAAGCCTACAAAGGCGCTCAAAAATCACGCCACTGCCCTACCCCAAATCACTGAGTTAACCCCAGTTCCCAGTCTCTCATTTGGGAGATTGCAAAAAAGGGACCAGGAGTTGGCTGCTCCAGATTGCCATGGAGTGTTTCCCTTCTGAGTAGCTGCATGGAATTGCAAACCAGGAACTACGAGTTGCTTGATTTTTGAGGACTGCCAGCACCACCCCTGGAAACATTCATAATTTTAGGCGGCCTTGGAGTACAACCACTATCTCCAGTGTCAAAAAGAGGCCATGGTGTGGCTATCACAGGATTCTCCATGGATTTATTTGTACCTGGAAGAGTAATACTCCTCTTCCAGTTCGTAGAGATCGACGGAGATTTCATCCCGCAGTGCAATCAGTTTCTTGTCGCATTCCTCTTGCAGGGCTCGCAACTGCTGATTGCGTTGGTTGATGGCTTCGTTGACAGAAGGAAAGTCGTTGAGGATCAAGAATTGCTTCAGGTCAGAGACCAGCTTCATGAGGGATTCGCCAGCTCGGACCTGAAGGGGAGATCCACATATTTAAAAACATGGCCAAATTTTATCAGAGTTGTTAGCAATTTCAGTCATGGATTATCTCCTCCCTGCTCTCTTGGGGGGCAGAATTAAAACCCTGCTTGTTAGGGTGGATGACAGCATCAACTTTTCTCATTACACTGATTAAATTAAAAGGCAGGTTTGCAACTCATCTCTGAGCAGAATCACAAAAAAACTCTTCTACTCGAGAATTCTCCAATCGACCCCACTCACAATATTTGCAGCTCTGACGTGCATCTCATAGTTATCCTGCTCGCCTTGTGTTGCCCGAGAAACTTGGGTTTCTTCTTCAATCTGCAAAAGGAACCAGGAAGTGAAATCCAAGAATCTGCATGTTTTCCTGGGACAGAAGGGTAAATCACCTGATTTGTGAACCAGGGTGAGACTGTTCTCTTATCCAAGTCAACATCTTTTTTTCAAAATGCACGCTACCTTTCTGCAAAAGAAATGCCTACTTCGATTTCCAGGAACTATCACTTTATTCCTTCTGCTATGAAGTTCAACGTTCTGGTCATTTAAAAAGCCGTCAAGAATTTTCCCTGCCGCTAATGAAATCTGTTTCACCATTTCTTTGCGTTATGTCACTTGGTTCACTCACTAGAATCATCTGAAATTTTCAAAGCATGAGCAATATGGCAAAGAAACAGCGAACACTTACAATCAGGCCTGCAAAAATTTAGGCTGGAGAATTGAATTGGGAAGTGGGGAGGAAGGTCTCTTCTCACGTATCTACCTTTGCGGACTTAATTATTTCTGTGAAGTTGTCCATGATGGATTTGACGTCATCTTTCAGCCTCTTGTTGTAGGACTGAAGGAGAGTTTCTTTACTCTGGGGTAGGACCCGTTGCTGCGACATGGCTGGGAAAGGAACAAAACCAAAAAAAGAGAGAAAAAAACGAAAAAAGAAAACACAAATTGTCTTCACAAATTACAAGTCCAGAGAACCAGAGAAAAATGCGTTAAAAAAAAAATCTAAAACCATGTTTTAAAAAATGAAATATTGCCCATAAACATCACATTTCACTTTTCAGTGTTAAAATTTGCACTTTGCATCAACGTCATCAGGAGTCACGTGTTTGCCTCCGGTCTCCATCAATATTAAAAAGCAAATTAAGAAAAGAGACGCCATAAACAGTCCAGCCACTAACTGACGGCTTTTCCCAGGAAAGCAAATAATCAAAATGGAGGGTCTGTGGGCCAAATCTCAGAAAACGATACATTCGGATTCTATTTAACTAATCGCGGGGGCAGAACTGGAAGCGCGGCTGCCTTCACACGACGCAACGAACCCCAAACCACCCGCATTTTAACCTGTTGGGTCGAGCGGCTCCCGGTCACGCAGCTAATTCATGGTTTAGAATACTGTGCAAAAGGGGCAGCCTCCATTCCCAGCGCCGTGGGAATAAGGCCAATGAGGACTAGAGCCTTGCTCCCAGCATTTGAAAAACTAGAGATAAAGTAAAGTACGGCGAAAGTGCTTTGAGACAGCAATTCGACCATCTGAAAACTCACGCTCTTGCCTCACCTGCACCCGCCCCTCTTGCTCCCGCTTCTTAATCCAGCATTTCTAATCCGAAAAGGGCGCTTGTTTATTCCGTGGCAGCGCGGGGTGACGCGCCCCTCGAGGACGCTCTAGGAGTCTGCAAAAGCCCGGTAGCCGTTTATCGTCTCTATGATGAGAGCCCGTGGGCCGAAAGACAGATTGGGCTTCCTTTTCCGGATCTTCCCGCGTGATTGAGGGTTGACCTCTCGCGAGGCCAAGCGTCGCTGCGATATATTACCCGGCATGCACTGCTCTCTCTTTTTCTTCCTTCAGCCAAGATGGTGAGTCCCGGCGACGCGTTGGGTTTAGCGGTGGGTTGGTGGGGGGGATCTTTCAATCCGTCGCCATCCGCCCTTCGGAGTCCCGATTGGGAGGGCGTTACCCCGCATCGGAGGGCCGGGCACCCTACCGAACCCGAGGCAGTTTCTATTAGAAGGGAAAGAGGACGGGGAGCCGGCCGGGGGGGGGCTCTTGAGTTTCGGCCTCGCCCGCTTTTGCAAACGTCGGGTCGCCGTTTAGGCAGCCCGCGCGCTCCTCTCTGGGAGAAGCTGAGCTGCTGCTTCGGGCACATCAGGCACGCCGTCTTGCCGACTGGAACCAGAGAAACGGACCGGACGACAGTTCTGCTCCCCCCAACCGCTTTGATGTGATATGATATGATAGCGTTGGAAGTAATAGTCCGTCTTGGCTGGATGAGGTTAATACTTTAGGCTGGCCTAGGACAGTGACGACGATTTGATCTGAAGGTTAATATTTGTAAATGGATTCACGTTGCATGCGGCAACAGGCTTTCAGACCCGTTTGAGTGGCACGGCTGGGACCTTGAGTGTGGTAGCCAGCTTGGGAAAAGTCACCTTAAGATCTATAGGAGATGGTGCGTTTACGCCGTAGGCTAGAACCGGGTCGTTTGTCTGATCCGTGTTTTCCAGATGACTAACCTGCGCTTCACCTTTTCAGCCGAAGGGAAAGAAGGCCAAGGGGAAGAAGGTGGCTCCGGCCCCTGCTGTAGTCAAGAAGCAGGAGGCCAAGAAGGTGGTCAACCCTCTTTTTGAGAAGAGGCCCAAAAACTTTGGCATCGGTGAGTTGGGGAGGGGGACAGTGATGGGATGCAGGTCTTTCCTTACATGCCAAGGAGCTTGATCAGACAGGGAATTGGAGCAAAATTGTTTTTGCATCAAGGTGTTTTAATAATCTACTTGATCTTTGGACAAATGTGGAGGTAATTCCATTTAGGGAAAACAGACTCTGGTACTGTTCGCTTCTTTCAGCTGGCTGCTGCTTTCTTTCCACTTGAAGTTGTTGCTAATTCAGTTCTGCAGACTCTGGTTTTCGACTGCATTTCTGAGCTCCGTAAGCCACTTTAAAGAGGCACAATATGAGTAAATAAAATTGCTCGCTGGAATCTACGCAGTGGTGTTGGAGGCTTTTTTCTGAACCTTCTCTAAAGATGTTGCAAGGTGAAAACGCCAGCCATTCTGGCTTAAAGGCAGTCATCCTGTGGTCGCGAAGTGCTTCTGGCCACTTCAGAGATCCTCTCTCGAAAACCTTTTGAAGCAAGACCCTGAAACAAATGCATTTGCTACCTCGTTTAGTTGGTATTTTCCTGTGTAGCTAGATCTTCTGTGAGGGTGCTTTTACTGTATGTATCCTGTGCTGAAAGCTCTGTACTGACTGCCAGTTAGGACCAAGCCATTTGCAGGTTGTCATTGTAAGTTTATAAAGCCCTGGACAGCTTGGAACCAAGCTATCTGGAAGACTGTTAAGATCTGCCTTCCTGGATATTAACATTCTGGAGAAATTGCCCTATTCTGGCTGTAATAGCTGTTGAGTGAGCCTTCTAAAGGTTAGGGAGATCCCACCAAGGAACGCTTTCACTATATATTGGAAAACTTTATTGCTGCCCTTGATTCTTCCTGGAATTGTTTATTCTTTGTTGCTTTTACTATTGTTACTGAATAATGAAATGACAAGCTTGGAAGTTTCTTTATTGAAAAGTGGCATATAGATCTCCTAAACAGAGAGTCAGTTTAAAATATTGATTGAGGAGGGGAAGAGCCTAGTCTGTTGGGTTTGGCAGATCTGTCCGTTTTGGGGAAGTTTAATGTTCTGAAAAGGGTGCAAGCAAATGATGGAAAAGAATATTTGCTAACTGAGTGGCAGTGCTGACAAGCCTTTCCACCAAGATCTCTGATGCTGATGCCCCTTTGGTTTTTGAAGAAACCTCTAGCTTACAAACCAGTCCTCTGAGTTGTGCTGCATCTTTCAGGCCAGGATATCCAGCCCAAACGTGACTTGACCCGCTTTGTGAAATGGCCTCGCTACATCCGACTCCAGCGCCAGCGGGCGATCCTTTACAAAAGGTTGAAGGTGCCCCCAGCAGTGAACCAGTTCACCCAAGCGCTGGACCGCCAGACGGGTAAATCGTGATCTTGTTTGATTATAAGAGGAAGGCGACTGAGCAGAACAGCTTGTCTTACTGTTTTGCAAAGCGCAGGGCTACAAATTGTCTTCCTGTATAGGATGCTGTTCCTGGTGCTTATACAAAGGTTGCCAATGATAAATTTTCAGGGGAGGGAGGTTGAAAGGGAGATGGTCAACAGCTTGCTGGGCCAAGCCTCAAACTTTTTTCCCCTTCATAGCTGTACCTAAATACGGTAACTTACGGCATACATTTCATGGCACTCAGTTGCCAATTCAGAGTGTAGTAACTTATGTGCCAATAGAAATGGGATTTTGGGGTATGAATGTGCTGGCTAGATTCTAAATGAATAATGTGAGGTATATGAAAAGATAGGGGAGGGAGCAGACACCTTTTTGGGTTTAGCCTGAAAGAGAAAAGAAGGTTGTTCTCCAACGTGCAGATGATGGTAGCAGATATCTGAGCTTTCTTGATGACTCCCAACCACCAAGATCGCTGATGCACAAAGATCTCTTTTAAGAAGGTAGGAGGATGGATAAAGAAATTCTCCGGTTCTCATTTACGTGTCTTTTTCAACAGCTACTCAGCTTCTGAAGTTGGCTCACAAATACAGGCCTGAGACTAAGCAAGAGAAAAAACAGAGGCTGTTGGCTCGGGCAGAGCAGAAGGCTGCAGGAAAGGGCGATGTTCCAACCAAAAGGCCTCCTGTGCTGAGAGCAGGTAAACTTTTGAACATCTCTGTATCGTGTTCCTAAGCTCGGTTAGCTAAAAGGACAGTCTTCCAGGTTCTTTCTGTTGACAACTGGCTATTGCAATGATGTGTGAATTTCTTCACCTGAACTGCAGACTGAAGAGCAAATACACGAGCTTTTTAACCCTGAGCTTTAGCAGGTTGTTCTGTTCCTTGATGGCATAATGTATCCTAACGTGTTTCTAAAGACAAGAGCGCTGTATTTTTGTACAGCCTAGTCTGTGCTGTGAATTTAGTTTACTGATTTTTTTTTTCCAGGTGTCAACACAGTTACTACCTTGGTGGAAAACAAGAAGGCTCAGCTGGTGGTGATTGCACATGATGTAGACCCCATTGAGGTAAGCGAATGGGAAGAGTCTGTCCTTTTGTATTTCCAAAGTCCAAATTTTGTGCAATAGCATGGTGGAGTCCCAAAAGCAACACTACTGCCTCCAAGGCTGTGGGGTATTCTTCCCTTCCTCTTTGACAAACTAGTAGGGTGCATGTTAGTCTTGTATTTTAACAGGACTGGGGAAAAAAAGCAAGCAGTGAGAAAATGCAGGAATAAGGAATCTGGGACCTGGGTTCTCTTCCCTAGATTGCCCAGTGTTAATCTTACCCTCTTGGCTCCAGGATCCTTTTCAAGCATTTAAGGACTCAGTTAGGACTTGCCTTCCATTCTGTGAAGAAACAGCTCCTTTGCGTCACTCCGTGGCATTCTTTCCCCTTTCCTTCCACAGAGTGACTTAGCTATTTTGAAAAAAGCAGCCGGACAATTTGTGAGGCTGGAAGGGGCCATTGTTACAAAGCAGTTCTCAGAACCCCCTTGTGACTTGCTCAGGCTTGGCTACTGCAGTGATGTTTGAATTTCTTCACCTGACTCACCTGTGAAGAGCAAAACCATACGAGCTTTTTAACACTGAGCAATTGCCACTGACCAAGTCTCCACCCTCTGGCCAACGTAAAGATGCCACAGCACCCCATAATGGAAGCTTTTCTTCTCTGGTGCAGCTGGTGGTTTTCCTGCCCGCCTTGTGCCGAAAAATGGGGGTCCCCTATTGCATCATCAAAGGCAAAGCCAGACTGGGTCGCCTTGTCCACCGGAAAACCTGCACTTGCGTGGCCTTCACCCAAGTTAATCCGTAAGTAGCCTTTAATGGAGGTTTGATTATGGGCCTGCCAAAGTCCGTACACAGCAAATCTAATCGAGAGTTAGTTTGGATGGTAACTGAGCAGGTACTTCTTTCAATAACTGCTCGAAGCTCAGGGGCCTCTTGTGGGTTGTGGCACCGTTAGAATACCAGCTGAATATGCTTCTTGCGTTTAGCCAGTGGTCATCTTGAAATGGTGGCCTTGACCCTTGCAAATAGCCTGACCTTATCTTTTCCTATGCAGGGAGGACAAAGGAGCCCTGGCTAAATTGGTGGAAGCTGTCAAGACCAACTACAACGAGAGATACGATGAGGTAAGAACGTGCCTGTCAGATTTCTGGTTCTGTTTCTCTTCTCGGGGGTGATTCTGTTTGCGTAGCCTGCTAAAATGCAGTCAGCAGTCAGGTACTGAAGCGGCTTGAAATAAAGTATATGGAGCAAGCTATTCAGTGCTCTTAATTGTTAGTTTTTTAGTACTTCAGAAAGACACGTTAACACAGGCAGATGGAAAAACTACTGTAGTTGCAAAGATGCAGCAGTATTGCCGAATCTCCTTCTGGTTTTCAAATGCACCTTGCTTTTCTGTTCCAGATTCGCCGCCACTGGGGTGGAAATGTCCTGGGCCCCAAATCTGTTGCTCGTATTGCTAAGCTTGAGAAAGCCAAGGCTAAAGAGCTGGCCACCAAACTTGGATAGATGTATGTATGCAGGCCACCAAGCTTTTATGTACATAAAAATAAAATTCTAAACAAAAGACTGATTTTTTTGTGTGTGTGCTTCAATTACTATAAATTCAATTTTTAAAAAGGAGTGGCAGCTGTCTGTCCCCTTTTCATATCATTTTTGGGACTATAAACCGAAATGTACATATACCCCCATTTGCAAGCGAGATAACAGTATCTTTGCCATACATTCTGTTAACCCCCCATGCAATATCACTTTAAGAGATGAACGCTCTGCAAAAAGACACAATTTATTTATGGTCAATATTTCAAGAAACTTGATTCGTATTACCACAAACATAGCCTGCCTCTGACTTTGAAGCCCTCTAATTTTCATAGATTTCTTGTTTATTGATTAGCCTACAGTTGAAAATATTTTTTTTCCCCTCCTTTAAGGTTCCCCATTACTGAACTGTCAGATTTTAAATTCTGGCTTCTGATACCAGTAATGCTTCCCCAAATACATGAAGATCAGCTTACTTAAAGAGCAGTTCTGCCTGGTTTCCAACGACTCCAGGGTTGGGCTAGGTTCTCAGATCGCTGAAGTCCACCAAAGAGTCCCACATAATCTTTGAAATGCTCCGTTCTTCAATGACCTGGGCTAGATTGCCCCTTTTGGAAGCTGCACCCCAGCCAAGCTCTTCAAGCAGCATAGTTGCAAGACTCAGAAAGGCACCTTCTGAATAAACTTCTTGTACCACAAGAAGGAAGTGGCAGCACACAGACAATACCTGCACAGAAGGAGCAAATGTCTGACTTGGAGCAAGATCGTGCACAGTATGTTAAAGTCAGCTGGGTCATTTTGCATGGTCCAGCTAAGCAATTGGCTGTTTTATTTCTAGACTTCTAGATCTCTTGGTTAATGAAGATAAATCTTCATGAGTGGATGGGCAGTGTGGCCCACGGAGAAGCAAACCACCTTAACAAACATTCCCTTTTGACCAGAGGCTCCGAGAATTTATTTTTTTTAAAAGAACAGGAGTTTCAGTTTGAGAACTTTTTTCTCAACAACAACGAGAGTAAATAATAGAAAACTCATAGCTGTGTAATTGACAGAATATTTTGTGTCAGTATCCTGTCGCAACCACTGGATCAACATTCAGTTGATCTGAAAAAACACCCTGCAACTTCGGGAAACCGCTAGGAAGAAAAAAAAAAATCCTGGATTACAGGATTCACACTACAGAAAATCTACCACCTTCCCCTGTGCCACTGATATGTGGGTAAAACCACAGAAAATCTAGGGCATTGGAATCAATATAGTACACATAACACTGTACTTGCATTAGGCTGATTGGAATCTTTGCACCAGGTATAAAGCTACTGATAACTTGCCACATATATGAATAAACTTCAAGAAATAAAAGAAACGTCAAGGGCCTGCAGTAGCTTAACATATACTTGGGGGGGGGGGATTTTTAACAATTGGATTACTTGATCGCTTGCAGATCTAAAATTCCTCATCTTCACCACCAGCTCAAATAAATGTGTTGCTACTCACCAAGTAAGAATATACTGCATGTGTTCATTTCGTAAAGTCACTCTGGTTTGGCCCCCAATTGGCCCCCCTGGAACTGAGCTTTCTGCAGGTATAAAATCGGAGCTCAATTCAGTAAGTTTTCACAACCCACAAATTCAGAAAGCTCAGAATAAACACTTTGAGGCTTCCTTTTAAATATTGCTTCAAGAAATTAGGTCAGATTTCCCCAACCCCCTGCCCTTGATGTTCACGGAATTTTTAATTCTCATATTTCCCAAGAGTTGGACTTTTCCCCGGAGACAAACACCCTGCCATTAAGATTATTTGCACATGTTCTCAAGGGAGTGCATATCAATGCATTTATCAACTGCTTCCCATTATTTTACACCTTCAAGCAATTTTATGCTTTAATCAATCTTGAAACACTCTATTTAATATTAAATTGACCAAGATAAATACACAGACAACATGTGATGGTTTCTGTGTCCCTATTCCAAAATGTCACTACCACACGTGAGCATTCTGGTGACATTATCACTTGTTGAATTTCATCAAGTCCCACATTCTTCACACGTGCAGTTAAAACAGAAGCAGGCAAGGGATCCTCTGGTGGTTTAGGGTTACAAATTCCACAATTCTTTGCCCTTAGTAAGGAATTTGAATTTAAAATATTGCATTTGGTGGCCACCAGGTTGCCCACCTAACCTGAGGCCTCCACATGAAAGAGTCAGCCTATGCCATTCAAATAATTTCTTAGACCTTCTAGTGGACTTCCGATGTTCGCCTCCATCTTAAATTTTGGATAGGAAAGTTACATACAACATCCAGGAGAACTACAAGGAGTAACCCGTGTTTAGAGGACTTACTGTAGTCTGCATCAATAAAAATGGGTTCAGCTCCTGTGACTCTTGCCATGGCATCTACATCACGGTAAAACCAATTGTTCTGTTCAACGTTGTTTTCCGGTACAAAGGGTCTGTGAGGTTCTGACAGCCTTACCAGTCCGGTGAGTTCAATTTCCCCTTGGATCTAAAAAAAAAAAAGAATCAAACTGTAATTTATATTCTTCAAGACACAGGCAGAGATGCCCAACATTCACAGGCTTTGAGGAAGGGTGACATACTTCTGCTTCCTGCATTTTAGAAACCAATGAGAACAGTGCATAGTGAGGAAATCCTTTCTTATACAGCACAACGCCAGTGACATTTGGTCCAATGTTACAGAGAAAAGGTGTTTCTTGTGGAAGATTTGTTCTATTAAAATCTCTTACTTAAAATGAAATGCATTTTCCAGGCAGAAAAAAATGTTTACTTTCCTGGCCCATGTATGTGATAATTGTTCCTGTAGATATTTACAGGCCTTTTTTTTTTTTTTTAGTATTTCTACCAGCTCCTCAGTTTGATTTCATTTATGTTGTCATGAATAGCAGAAGTTTCTAAAGCCTTGTGACACGTGAACAAAAGCTTTCTATGCTCTCCAAACCACCAGACATCTGTTTATCACATGGGGGAAATTCACATCTTGACAGATGAACATTAGTAAAGTTAAATCCAGTTGGAAGCTTGCTCTGGGAACACATTTTCCTGTCCCTTTCCAATGACTAGTTAAACCCAAAACAAATATATAAAGGAACAAAAAAAAATTTACAAAACATATTATAAATAATTTCAATTATAGGACCTATTGTTAGATGCAGATTTTTATTTTATTCTTTAAGCAGACAGTGCTAATCTCTTGCAAAGCAAACAGCATACCTGTCCCTTTAATCTGGTCTCTGGATTCAGATGCTTTCTGGAAACAAATCCTCTGTTGACTAGAATTGTTATCCTGCAGGTTAAAAAAAAAAAAAAAAGGCACTCAGTGGGAACTTCCACCAACTTAATTCTCAGAGTGAGCGAGTGCAAGATTGCATTTACATCTTCTAGCTGCTAATATACACACCCAAGATCAGTGCAATAAAAAGGAGTGATGATGTGGGCTCCACTCTCTACATTAGACATGAGTCGGCCAGCATTCTTGGCTTCTTTCTCAGGATCCACTGGGGAGCGTGGGAGCACGTGCAGCTCTTTGGTATGGTCAAAATGACCTCTGACCTTCACTGGCCTGTATTCCAATTCGTTCACTTCATAGAGGCTGTAGAAAAAAGCAAGATTGGAAGGGAAATCTGGGTTATAGCTCAGACGTCAGAAGCTCATGGTGAGAAATGAGTTTCACTGATTAATATGACTATAATTGAGGGCGGGGGAGAGCAGACAAAATTATCTGCAAATAATAGTAAAATAAGAAGCAACAGGCCTCAACTTGCTATAAAGAAAGCTTAGACAACCCAGATGGTGAATTTGCATGCCTTTTTTCAAACACCCAGCAGACTGTAGGTTTTCTACTACCTTTTGTCCCCATATAACATGGTCTCTGCCAGTTAGTTCATTTATTTTATTTATTAAATTTGCATGCCACCCATCTCCCCTAACTGGAACAATTACGACTGCCAGGGCTATAGTTCTCATAAAACTAGCAACGTGAACGGTTAGTAGTGAAATGAGGCAAGTTAAATTCTGCAAGATGAACCTGCAAAAGTGTAAGCATATGGGGAAACATCTGCCCTGGCAGCAATTTTATTATTATTTGTATAGTACATTTTACAAAGTTGCTCAAATGAAACAAAAGAGAATTTATTTTCTAGATGACTGAAGGGGTAGAGTGTATCCTGGGCGATAAAAGGGAGCGCACAGAACACTTGCACCAATTTTCTTTCTGATGAAAAAAACCTTTTGTGATTGGTCTTGCCCACCAAAATAAAAGTGAACATGTCCATTTCATGTTCTCAGTAAAATTCTAATTCTCTTTACCATTCCCAAAAGACACTTACTCTGTTGGCAATGGAACTGGCTCCGCAGACACCCTGCTTTCCAACTCCTCTATCAGTTTCAGCTTCCATTCCCGCCGCTGAACCTGACATAAACCACATAAAGGTAGATCAATCTTTGTTCCGCTGTAAAGTGTGAGAAATACATCTCAATCTACAGATTTTCTCTCCCACAACAGCATTATGTATTTACACAACAAAGTAGCAAGCTTTTTAAATCTGCTCTATTGAATAATAAATTAGAATAACAAGAATAACACTTGAAAGAAATTCCATACACCCTTAAAGAGTCTTGCTCAACAAAAGGCACTCCTAGTGATTATTAATGGACATGCTTTTCTTTAAATATTTTGCTGTCTAGTAAATAAAAGCAGAGACAATTAAGCACATTGACCAAACCTTTTGTTTAATTCGTTTAGCACCCAATCCTACTTAAAACCAAAAGATTAACTGCACTGGAGAAGGAACTTTGAGTTCAATAAGTAATTCACTCAATTCCTATCTGACGTGAGAGTCCCACTGAATTCCAGACATCTAACAGCTTGATTTATACCACCCAAAAGGGTGAGGAAGCATGGGAATAAGGTACCAGGTTACCCATCGGTTTACACAGACTTCAGCTAGAAAGCTCCAAACAGTCAGCCCTCCTTTCACCAGTGATATTTACCTGCCAAGTGCCAAGGCAAAATGCACCTATAGGGATGAGGAGAAGCCCCCATTTTAATATGTTGTCTTCTGTGCGGTTGACGGTAGCAGCTGAGGAGTTTCTGGATGGGCAAGGCCTCCAGCAAATCTCTGGAAAAAACGACAGGAGAAAAAAATACTACAGCGGCAAGGAAATTCGCCAGAGCTCAGAAGTGGCATGGGTTATCTCACACCCCACAGTAGCATGTACTGGAAATTACAAAGGCACGCTTTTACAGCAGAAAGTCCTTCCTCCCAATCATTGAAAGAATACTTGCCCCTCCGTTATGAGGCTGAAGCTGCAAGTTACTCCTCGTGGAATGTCAAGAAGCCTTTTTTCCCCATAGAGTGAGGCATTTTTAAGGAAATCCAAGGAGAAATGTAAAGTGGCATATGCTATTCTATCAATGGCTGGCAATAATGGCTGCGGCAGAAGCTATCACCGCCCCCCCTCATTCCAGCCCCTGGGAATAGGAAAAGCAGGGGCGCAGAGTCCGGATACGCCTCGCGGCGAGGGCCGGGAGAGGAGTTCGCGGGCGCCCCCGGCCCTCCGGCGACTCAAGCGGAGCCTCACCTCGGGGTTGCCGCAGGAGGCCGGGAGGGGCTTCGAGACGGCAGCGGGCCACGAGCCTCCTTCCGTCCAGGCAGGAAAACTGAAGGGAGAGAGAGCAGGCGTCGGGGGCCCGGGAAAGGCCGCCGAAAGCGCGTCAGGCGGTGGATTGAAACTGAAGCGGTTTATTGAAACGCGCGTTTACGCTGAACTACGACCCGCACCGCGGCTGCGACTCCGCGCACCGAAAGGAGGGCTTCCCGGCCTTCCTCGCAGCGCTGTCGAGAGGGCGGAACGGGGCCCTCCGGCTGCTCGGGACTCCAGTGCCCATAACCCCCGACGGGCTGAGCCTCGGGGGCCTTTCAACCACCCACGCCGGCCCCGCCCTGACCCCTCTGAGTTCAAGGGGGCCCCTCAGACGCAGCCGAGCGGGACTCGACCTGCAGAACGGCCGCCTGACGGGCCGCAGGGAGAGGCGGGGCTGCCTCGCGTCTCTCACCTGCCTCGTCGCCCGGAATCTCTCCACAGCGCCCCTGAACCCCGCGTCGCTTAGTAACCGCCGCCACGCCGCCATGTTGCCCCGGGGGTCAAAGGTTTCCCCTTCCGGGTCACGCTGCAGCGACTTCCTTTAGCAGATGCTCTTCCTGGGAAAGAGAATCCTCCGGCGAGGGCGATTTGGGGCGGCGGCGGCGATGATGATGATGATGATGATGATGATGATGATGATGATGATACTTTTGACACCATCAAGCAACATCTGCCTATCCCAGGTCCTTGGGAAGGACTCGAGAGGTGGACAAAATGCCAAGTCCAGTCTGAACATCTGGCTGGCCTGGCGACCAACCATAATAATAATAATTTCGCTCGCTCGCTCGCTCTCTCTCCTCTTCCTCGCTTATTTGCGGGTGCCCCCTTTTGGCCAGAGGTCTCCCAGACGTGACCCACAAGGAGACGGGGACGGGGAGAGAGGAGGAGCCCCCCCCACACACACTCCTGGCTGAGACATTACAGTCGTTAATACGACTTAATCATTCTTATATCCTTTAATTAATGTATTATATTACTTAATGTAATTGATTAGTAAAGGATTACGTATAAAATTGCTACTTAATCATTCTTAACACGACCAGCTGGGATGGAAGTATTTAATCCACGCGCCAGGGACGTGAGTGAAGCGAGAACTGCGGGAAGGGAGGGGCCCGATCGCAGCCGCCCGCGGGCCCCAGGAACTCGCCCCGCAAGCGCGGCGGTCGCACGGGAGCCGGAAGTGGCAGCCGTGCTGGGGCGCGCCGCCTCCGCCCTAAGGCGTCAGCCCTGGGAGGACGAGGAGCGAGGCGATTGGCGGCCCTCCCCCTCTGCCCCGCCCTTCGCGGTCCGGGGCTTGCGCGCGGCGCGCCTTGGCCACGCCCTCGGAGGCCCGGGCCGGCGCGCGACGATGGCCGAGCCGCCGCGCGAGCAGGAGGCGGGCCGCAGCGGCGACCTGGAGCGTTTTCTGCAGCAGCACCCGAGCTTGCGCGTCCTCCCTCCGGGGAAAAAGGTGAGCCGCGGGGGCCCGCCTGGGGTGTGCCTTTGCTGGGAAGGAAGCCAGGGCGAGGCGGGGTGCCAGCGAACCCCCCGCTGGCGGGCATGCTGCTCCTTAGGGCGTGTTGGCCGGGCAGCACCCGGCCCGAGCTCCGAAGCTCAAGAAGGATGGGGCGCCACGAGGAAATCCCGGGGCGGTTGGCCAAACTGATCTGAATCGGTCTTTGCTTGCCCTGCCTCGCGCCTCCAGGTCCGCTGCACGCTGACTGGCCACGAGCTGCCTTGCCGGTTGCCCGAGCTCCAAGCCTTTACGGCTGGGAAGAAGTACCTGCGGCTGAGCAAGGTCCCGGGCGTCTTGGACTACAGCGAGTACGAACCGCACATTGTGCCAAGTACCAAAAATCCGTACGTGCCGGGCGTTTCTTACTGTCTTAGAAAGCCGCCGCCGGACTCAGTGGCCGTTGCGTTTGCTTTCCGTATTTAAGAACGCTGCATTTCGGTCCAAAGGGTTCCTCGAAAAGGTTGAAGGTTGAGTTTATTTTGCTTTCATCAGAGGCAAATGAGAGGAGGAAAAGGCAAGGAAGGAGGCTTGAACGGTAAAACCGAACCTCAGCTTAAATTTGAACAATCTGCTTCAGAGCAAGCCATGTTATACATTAGTGAGATGGGTTTATGGTGGAATTTGGTGGGTGGTTTGTTCGGCTGTGGCATAGCCTAATGCACACGCCTGCTCCGTAGCGTGATCCGGTTTCCTCTCTGCACTTCGATTGCATGCCAGAAATAGCATCCTGGGATCGCAACCTGCAGAATTCCCAGCCAGTTTAGAAGGTGAGGTGGTTGAGCGACTGGGCCTGTAAGCCCGTATTCATTTAATACTCAATCTTCCCGCTCACTCCTCCTTTTCCTAGCAATCAGCTCTTCTGCAAACTTACCCTGCGCCATCTCAACAAGATCCCGGAGCACGTTCTCCGTCACGTCCAAGGCCGGCGCTATCAGAAGGCGCTCCGACGATGTAAGTTGCCGCTGAGCGGTTTTTCCAGGCCTGCGTCAGTTTGGCTCCTGCCGTTCAGATTTCTCAGAGCTCCTTTCGCAAAGCCCCAAACTGGATACCTGTTTGGCCAGCCCGGTCAAGGAACGTGCCTTGTGGTTGCCGTTCCACTGTGGGGAGAAGCCACTTTTTGCTTCCTCTGCCTTCTAAACCTACTTTGATGCTGCTTCTGATTTAAAAGGCAGAGGGGGATAATGCTTTCCTCCAAGGGGAGAGAAGCAGGAAAGGGGGCTGGGTATTGAAGGGTAGACTGCCCTGGACCCACAGGTTCTGCTTGGCATCGGTGGATTGAAAAGAAGGTCGGCAGGGCAGATGGGGCCTGGAATCCTCCCTTCTTGCTTGGGTCCTTCTCTCTCTGAAGGAGCTGCCTTTTCCCTTTGCAGTTGAAGAATGCCAGAAGGAAGGGCTGGAGTACGTTCCGGCGTGCCTCTTGCAGAAGCGGCGAAAGCTGCGGCAAGAAACAGACAACAGCCTTTGGGAAGGGAAGGGGAAGCCTAGGCAGAGAGGGGCATTTTGGGAGCCTCCCCCCAGCGATGAAGGTGCCAGTGACACAGAGGATAGCCTGAGCGACCTGTACCCAGGTAAGTGAGCCAGAAGGCCAAAGGGTCATCCTGAAGTTAGGATGTGAGCTGTGACTTAGCTGGTCCTGAGTTTGCTGTTTTCCTCTTCCCGCCCCATTCTGTTTCCTCATCTGTTCTGTTGTACGCTTAAGGGAAAGCACTCCCTCATCGCTGATATTTGTAATTGGCTCTGGGAGAGCCTTGTCCGCTAAAGAGCAAGCTAAAAATGTTTTAAACTATGAAGCAAGCAGAGATTCCAGGCTGGTCTGTCCATGTCTCTTCCCTTGGCATCTTGGTCGGAGACTGTATGCTTCCTGGCGCAATCCTTGAATATTGTTCAACCTTGTTCTGAGGAATGGGAGCTTGCTCATTAACATAGCTACCTATCTTCTAGAATCATAGCTGTGCTCTAAGGTATGTGCCACAATGCTTTGCTATGGAGGCGGAATCAAAAAGGACAGTTTTGACGTTAATTTTAAGTGTTTATTTTCAAAGCTAAACTCTTCCCAGAAAAAAGTGCCACCAGCAAGGAGACCCCCAGTGACTTTATGAGCGACAGCGATGAAGAGGTTGCGAAGCCAGTTGTGGAAAATGGTAGCTTGGCCGAAGCGATGGAAGTCGATTTGCAGGCAGGCACGAAAAGGAGAAAGGTAAACCTGACAGCTTGAAGGTCATGGTTGGGTTGGTGTTGACCCTTAACTAGGTTAAGACTTAGGAGATGCATCTGCTGAGCTTGGTTCATTTTAAGCCCTGCTTGAATTTGGGGTATATTCTGCAAACCCAGAAGCTGGGAACCACATTTGGTGAGCGAGGCCCAGGGATTGAAAAGTTCCTCCCCACTGTGATTGGGCATTGGGCAAAACCTGACAAGCATAGACAGCCCAACTAAAACCAACCTTCACCCCATGCTCCAACATCAGGTTGAAGCTGGGTAACACTGGAATATCCAGGAGGAACGGCTCCCCAGTTTTCCTCTATGAGAGTTAACTTGATGACACAGCAAGTGGAGAGGGCTGAGATTGTGGGATGTGCCTCTACGGATGTCAAGGATGGATAATTCTCCACCACTTCTCCCTGCATGTAGAAAACTAGTCTACCAGAAGTACATTCTCTCCTTTCTCTCTGGCATGATAGTTTTCTAAGTTGGGGAATAGTTTATGGGGAGAAAGACTGACACATAGGAAGCAGTGCTGTTCAGGATTTTGTCCTAAACTACTAACACTGGACCTAGATTAGATATTACTTACACTGCATCCTTTTCTGACCTGTTGGAAATGGCGGTCCCATTCCTTCACACTGGTATGCCATTTATGTATTAACAGTCATCGCTGTTGGCCAATTCTCCAAGCATTAGTTCTTGTCCAAGTCACCGTTAGCTGTTGACATGCCCTAGGTTTTGCAGACTTCAAATAGCCCTCCTTACATTCCCAAGAGTGTTCAGGTGAGCTAGAAGGCCTCTTCTGGCAGCAAGATGTTTCTGGCGCAAGTTGTGACACCTTCCTGTCGCTTCATTTTGAAAATCAGCTGAGCAGGGGCAGCATATAATTCTAAACGTTACCAAAGTCCTTTTCTTTAGTATGGATAAGTAAGCAACATATGGCACAATGTCTTTGCCCTACAACGATGAAGCCTAGAAACTTAAAAAAAAATTCTGTACAAGTTTCCGCTTACCATCTGCTTATGTGGCCTTTTTTCCTTGTTCGTCCAGAAGCAAGCGGGCCCTCGCAAGAAGAAATTCAAAAGGTGGAACAGAAAATCTAAAAAGCTTTGGAAAAACAGTTAACAGGAATCAAGTCTTTCTCTTGGGTCAAGCTCCAATTTGTTTAATGTGGCAAGACTACCATTGGAACTCAGCGTTGCATTCTCTTTAAGCGTGGTCCTTACTTTCTTTGGAAAAACTCTATATGTGTAGTTGTATTTCATTTATATAAAGTTGTTCAACTCTAGTATATTACTGAATTCTTTGCCTGATTGTTGGGGGCAAAATTGCCATGAGCAAGTATAGTATGTCAGAATCTAAAATCTTTACGCAACTGCAAATTCTGCTTGCCAGTAGGCACATAATAACTGCCGATGAAGGCCAAATGACTTAATTTTTCTGCTAATGGATTTCTTAGAAAGAGGCAGCCCAGGTGGATACATTCCTCTTCTTGTTTCAAAATTGTTGTAAACAAGAGTCCGTGCTAACAAAAATAGGGTGGACCGCCGCTCGATGGCAATTGCCTGCTTTCTAAATGAAAGGTTACATGTTTGACCTTGGAGTTGGAAAAGGAAGCGCCACAAAATGTTTTCAGCTCAAAAGTTGTCCCACCTCCACTTTCCAGTGCAACTGGATTAGCAGTTTGAAAACTTGTGTGCGCGCCATTTGGAGAGGTAAAAGGTCTCTGCCTAGAGAGATGATTCCAGGGAATGGGGACAGTTGGAGCTGAAGAGACCAATTAGTCAACTTCTAGCTAATGCAGTTTTGGGCTCTAGAATGAAGCATCCCAGTTTGAGCTGAGTTTGGAGGTAGGTGTGACTTCTGACAGGAGCCAGCTTGCTCACATTTCTGCTCATGGTGCAACCATGGTGTAGCTTATGGTGCAACCATCTTCTCCAAACTCATAGCCTTGAAATACACTTCAAAAGCTGTCAACGCCTCAGCAGTGTTAAGATGTTCCTCTTCTACCCTATGAGCTTGAATCAGAATGGGGAACCCACAGCTCTTCAAGCTCCTAGCCAGCGTGTGCAATGGGATGGGCGCTAAGGATCAATCTAAACATCATGGGGACAATCCACAGACCAACTTCAAAAATAAAGAGCGATGTACTCAATGGCTCAACCAGTACGCTGTATATGTAGTCTTGTGTTAATGCAACCACCTGTCATGGGGCTACTGAAAATCTACTGAACTGTAAAACTGCCATCATGTTCCCTTTTTGACCCCAGTTCCTGAGTTGCGCATAGGAGATATTTCATCTGCTAATCGCTTTGCAGCCAGGCCGGTGTCAGAATGCCGAAGCACTTCCTTATTCAGTGGAAATCCCTACCGAGGAAACGGCTGAAACATTTGGTTCGAGGGAGCGTTATAAATGGCACCGCACCGACGTTAAAAGATTCAATAGGTGCAGGATATTTTCAGTCTTATTTTAGTAAGCAAATCCATATACAATATAGTATAGTTGAGCTATTCGGCACAGAGACAAGAGGTTCCCTCTATCTTCACCTTAGGCAAAGTATTTTATATTCTCCACCTCTTTTTTTTAATAAAGTTGCCCAGCATACAATTCCTTTACCTTTTGTTGCAGGAGGTATTTCCTCATGTGGCTGGAGAGAACTTTTTTTGCTCCTGCCTGTCCCAGAACAACTATTTTTGAGTGCTGCAATACTGTTAAGAATTCTCTCAACTCTCTCAGAGTAACCACTAGATTTATCACTTGGATTGTCTGTTCTCCATCTGGGATGTGACTTCATTTAATTACAACTTGAATGTAAACAAAACCAAAAATATAAGATGGAACACCCATCACACTGAAAATACACAGCAAGGCATCTGATCACAGTAGTTTAAATTTAAAAAAACAACCCCATTGTCAAAGAAATTAAACGTGGCAGTCCCAGCAAGTCAGGTTTTTCATTCCAATTTCAGGAGATTATACAAGAGAACAGTGATAGGAGGCAGGTGTTCTTGAATGAAGAACGATCTGGCATGGTATCAGATTATCAGCGCAGTCGTGAGCTAAAAACAATTGACTTAAAAAAAAAAAAAGATTGTGCCTTTAAAAAGGGAAAGTAGGCACCTCTAAATTGTTGGCAGTTCTGTTTTTATTCCCCATAGTGTGAGTCAGTTCCCAGATGCTGAGACAATGTGTTGTTCTTCCTCCTCCTCTACCACTCTTTTTTCTTCTCATCCATGGAGACACCACCAGGACCCAGGGCCACCACAAGGAGCAGGCCTCCGATGACAGACATGGTCTGGAAGAAGTCGTACTTGAGGAAGTCGTGCATGGGCTTGTACACGGGGACAGTCCAGAAAGCATTGAAATAAAGGTTGATGGCAAAGAGCCAGATGACCAGAGTCAAGGCCGCCAACTTGGTTTTGAAGCCGATGGCCACTAAGATGATCAGGGCTGTACCCACGATGTTCTGGAGGATCTGCGGCAACCAGGAAGAACAGAACATGAACAGGAGCCGGGCAGAAATGGAACCTGAGCTAACCCAAGAAGGCTTTTATTTCCATCGGTGTTTTCCAACTTTGCCAACTTCCAGATGTGTGGGCTTCAGCTGTCCCAATCCAGTAATGGCCACGCTTGCTGAAGGATCATGAGAGTTGAAGCCCCAGCACATCTGGCCTTTGAGGACTATGTTGACTGGGCATTCTAGGGTACTTCCTCAGCTAAGATGGCAATGGAACAGGCATGAAAGAAATCAGCAGCAGGGTCAGGCAAGAGCATACTTTGGCACTACTCAGTCTAAATAAATCCTATAAAAGAGGAACACAAGCAATTCTGATTTAATGCTGTTTCCTCCCCTGACTTTACTAAAACTTTTAATAGGATTTATTAGGAAGATTCCTCACAAGTTGAGATACTTGCCTGGCAATGGTAAGTCATGCCTTTATCATTGCTTGGGTGGACTAACGCAAGGCACTCTTCATGGGGCTGCCCTTGAAGACCACCTGGAAGCTGCAACGGGGGCACCATAAAGCAGTCCATATATTAGCTGGCGCTTGTCATTGAGCACACCATACCAGTGCTATGGGCCTCGTGTTGGCTTCCAGGTACAATTCAAAGGGCTGGCTTTGACCTATAAACCCTACATAGCTTGGCATCTAAGCACCTCTCAGACCACCGACTCCAACCAGAATCAGCCCCCGATTCCATTTGCCTGAGAGATGCTAATTGTTTCCCATGCCAGTGAAAGAGGGGAGCTGAGGCCCAGGGACACTGCTTTTGATGGAACAGCCTCTGATTTCAGAAGATGCTGAAAATAGCTCTTCCACTGAGCATTTGTTGAATGGGTTGACATCATCTGGGGGTCCTGTTGGATTAGTTTATTGTTGTGAACTCTGTTCTGACTGTTTTTGATATGCCTACTCTTATCATGGATGAATCTGTTTATCTTGCGGATGTTGCTAATTATGGCCTGCCTGAAGAAATGCAGCAGTACGGGAGCCCAGTAAATAAATAAGTTCAGTAAATAAATAGGCACTTACCGAAAAGAAGCTAACATCAAAATGCAGCAGGGTCATAAACATGAGGACGAGCAGCACTCGTCCCCCCAGCTGCATGTATTGTTTCGGGGAACTTTCCCGCATGGTGGGTACGCCAGCAAACATGCTTTTTCCTTCTGACCGAGACTCGGCCAACAGCAGTAGCAAACCCCCTCCAAGGGCAAGATTTCTGCAGGAAGAGAAAGAAAGACATCAAAAAGACGTGTATCTGTCCAAACCGTAACGTTCTGCACAACCCAAGTTGCAAAATCTTGGCACCAGTGTAAACTAAGACGCGTACAAAGATGAAAATGTTTCAAGATGACATTCCACATCCTTCTGGATTTTCCTGGCTTCTTTTTGGACCACTTTAGTGTCATTTTGACAGGCAAGGCACTTAAGTATTGCTCCATTATTGGGGCCTGTGTTAAAATATAAACAATGACCCGGTGCCCATAATACACTGAACTAGGTTGATGGAGGCCAGTCTTGTATTGTGGAACCATCAAAAAAGAATTAGTTGACCAGTTGATCCCAGACAGACTCATCCAGTTATGTTGCAGGATCATTTGAACTTAATACACTAATTAACCTCCCCCCCACAAAAAATAAAATAAATCTGGAAAGAAAGCACAGCTGGAAAGGAGACCTTCTACTTTGGAAGCCATACCTATTGCTGCCTGTTGAAAAGACTTACAGGATACCTGGAAAAAGCTGATGCAGACTCTGTTTCCTAAATGGTGATTTATTTATTTATTTATTTATTTATTTATTTATTTATTTATTTATTTAGGGCCAGGTGCTGCGAGATCCGTTTGCAAGGAGTTCTAATTGGGTTAGTGGCAGAGTGGGATAAGCGTGTAAAGCAATGCAAAGTTAGACATACCTCATCAAAAACTTCAGATCCCATAAAATGCTGTATGCAATTGTCTATAAGGAAAAACAAACACGATGAAAACCTGAAACATATTCTCCCATCTACTCAGGCGCTGACTTGCAGAGCCCACCAGTTACAGAATTCACTCCGCTTTCTGCATTCGCACAATAAAGAATTATTTTGGGTTTGGCTCATACAACAGACTAAGCTAAAAAGTTAAAAACAAAACAACAACAGTGAGTTTTGCAAATTGTGGCTGTACAGACGTGAGCTCTTTGGCTGACCCACAGAAGCATGCTGATATCATGCAGATCTAGCCACAGCTTGCAAGAAAATGGGTGCGTTGCTAAAATCAAAGCAACCAAAAATCTGGAAAACACACACTAGGGAAAACACCAATAGCCAGCCCAGAATCTGCAGGGAGATTTCAGCTTTTCTTGATGCGTTGGCCCAAAGGCCCCTCATTTAACAGATTTTCCATTTGGATTTCACCCCACAAATAACAGAGAGATCCCTCTGGACAATTTATGTCATTTGCACCAATTCCCAACGTAACTGAATCTGTTGCATTTTTTACATAATTACAGGATTGATATTTATATGACATTTGCATCAGTTTAGGATGATGGTGGCTTTTCATAAGTCGCCAAAGCTAAAAAGAAAACATTTGATGCCTTTAGTTATTGATTGCCTTACGTTTAATCGAGGGTTGGCTGGTTTTTATTCTTATACAATGGACATTTTATTATGTTTTTTACAGACATATTGTAAACTGCTGAGACTTTTGATTGTGGAGTGTATAAATAAATAAATCCGTAGTTGTGTAACTGACATGCTTTTGCAGAGTTATTTAGCTCATTTGCATTATGCAAACGCTGTAAGTTGACCAAAAATGCAAAACATCAATGATGTAATTACATTAATTACATCAATTATATACATTTGGATTTAACAGGGATCTCAGTTTAATGAATAATCTTGCCTCCCAAACAGTCCATTAACTTGAGATTTTGCTGTACAATAAATTATTAACTAACCAAACAGAGTGGGTTCAGATAATACACTAAAGCATTAAAGAAAGAAGAAACTAGCTCAATTAAAATTAATCAAGCTTAACATCTTCTGTGAATGCGACCAGTCAGTTTTTCCCTGGCCTACTTATCCATGTTGCATGAACCTAGTGATGCAATACTTAAAAAAAAATCTGCAAAAGGTTTTGGAATGGAGAAGTTGACAAGATTTCTTACCTGTAATGCAATAATTCCAAATAAACCAAAACAGGCATACTGGACAAAATTCCTACTGAGCACAAGAATGCAACCACCTAGAAAAACAGAAAAATGTAAGAACAGTTCTAATGGATCAGGCCAAAATACATCCTAAGGCAACATCTGCTTCTCAGAGTAGTCAACCAGATGTCTCCAGGGTACTCTCCTGTTGTGTTCCCCAGCATCTGGGATTTGGGGGCAGGCTCTCCCCACCTCAGAGGTAACATGGCCTCTCCAGCGTGGATAGCCCTTGATGGACCTGCCCTCTACAAACTGATCCATTCTTTTTCAGAACTATCCAAGCAACTCTCTTCTTTGAGGCCTTTCAACCAGAACTGGCAGCATGTTTTCCCACCGTTTTGAGGTAGGAAACTCAAAAACCAACCGTATATTCAACTAATATCAGAACTCAGAAAAACCTAAAACCCTTGTTCCACCCACAGCAGGCCTTGCCCTCTAAAAAAATGTCAGGTAGTCCTCCACTCCAGAACCTGTCCACTCTCTTGAGCTAAACCCAACATGATCTCCTGAGCAGCCGTGGCCGGAGCTCCAATTTAGTGCCACTGGGTTCCAAACCCAATTCCTGATTCTGCACCCCAAGAAATCCAGCTGCTGTCCAGCCTGAACCCTGCGTGCTACTTACTTAATTGCCCAAAGAGGTTAATGAACACAAAGATGGAAGCCAGGAGATAGCCACAGTTCCACGTGGTGTCGATGTAGTCTCTCTGCTCGCTCCACTGGAACCACATGCGAATGCCGTCTTCCAGGAATGTGCTGATCAGACAGAGACGAGCCATGTGAGGAAGGTATTGTTTAGTCACACGCAGGAACTGTCACGAGAGGGAAAAAGACACATAAAGAAGGGGCAAGAGGCTGGATCCCCTCTCGCTCCATTTCCTTCCAAGGGGGTTGACTCTAGAGAACACAGAAACATCAGGAAGGGACTGAGTAGATCTGTCTTCCCCCATCCCCAGTCAGGTGCCTGCTAAAGACATCGGATGGAAACCGGCATTGTCCCTGGCCACTGCAGTCCCTGATAGTGCCAGATGGGGATCATGGGAGCTGTAATCCATTGCACAGAGGAAGCTGCAAGCTAGTGAAGATCATTCCACTGCAGTCCTCAGTGAGCCTTCCAAGGAGTCCTCTGCCAACCCAATTCAGCGTGAAAAGGTTAGGAAAGGCCAACACAAGCAGATTGGGATTCCTAACTGTATTTTGAATGACAATCTCTGTCTCCTTTTAGGGTCAAAAGGACTTAAAGTCTGTGGCTGCTGCCTACAGGTACCATGAGGATCACATCTCAACGTCGGAATCAATCAAGCTGTGCAAGGCAGATTGGCAAGCACTGCTTTGATTAAAAACCCCCCCCAAAAGTCAATGCTTCGCAAGACAAAAAACCTTTTATTTAAACAATACACCTATCATATTAATTGCAGGGATTCATAAAGAAATCAGTCCATATAACATTAACAATCTAGGGAGAAAAGCAAGCTTCTCCACTCTGTGGCACTGGAATTTCTTTTTGCTGGGCCAACTCACTTCGCTGGCATTTGTCAACAGAGCGAGGGCCTCGGACGCGAAAGAAAGAAAGGTTTTGGGAAGAGGGCGCAGCTTCCTTCCTCTTCAGCCAAGTCGTTAAACCCTCCAGCCGAAGGACGGAACGCAGAACAGATGGCTGCTAATAAGATTATAAGAACGGCGAGGCAATGCCTTGAGTGGGAAAATTTGCAGAACCAAAAACCGCGTAGAGGAAACGGAGCCACGTGGAGCATGCCCCGTTTTCAGTTACTTCTAATCCCATTCCGCGAGGAATCAGGATAGTTTTGCAACTTCGAAGCATAATTCGGTCATGCGAGCTGCCTCCTGTGACATTACTACAAAATATCTGGTCAGCTTAATCCCTGTCCCCTTTCCTACGATTAAACAGCACGCGGTGGATTTTCAAAGAAAGCATCATCTCTTGATGTTGCATTTTTGAGAGCTTTTCTTCAAAGAGACTCAGGAGAGAAAACATGCTTTGCTCGCGTCAATTCTGGAGTTTTTGTTATTTTTAAGGATTTGTTATTTTTAAAGGAACAAGTTTTTAGCCCTTATGGTTACAACCCCCCCCCAAAAAAAAACCCTCACACTGGTAAATGTGTGGACCGTGTTTACTGAAACCTCAGACAGCAGAAGTACAGTTGCTGAAAATGATTCTCAGCAATGAGAAAACAGCTTTAGTCTCTTGCCCCTCTCCGTGACTAGCAAAATACAACAATAATTGCATCAGGAGAAAAAGAGAGGTGATGCACATTTTCTTGATTTCTATCATTTGCATCCAGTTTTTCTTTGCGCATTTTATTCAAATTAACTTCGAAGCCTCAGTCACAACTGGAGTTCCAAGAATGTGGCCATCGTGTTGAAACTGGTCTCTCATTCAAACCAATAAAATGAAGATGAACCAAATAGTTATAAACTCCTATCTTTAAAATCAAGCTGAGATCCATCTGAAATAATAAATACTGCCCATTTCAAGACAGACAGTAATCGTCTCTAATCAAAACCACCACCTTCATGGAAAGCACCATAAGATGTGGGAACCCCCATTACAAAGACAAATAAGAACCTGGATGTTCAATTCCCACAATTAACTTTGGGCCACCCCAAACTCTGCATGTTGAAATAATCGAGGAACATATTCTGACTACAACAGGACTGAAGATGATTTTTTATCAGCAGCACTGTCTATAAACTGCTGTCTAGCAACCAACTGTCAGACAAGCTTAATACAAAAGCAGAATCTAGGTCAAATCTTGGTCAAGACTTCCCTGCATATAGGAAAATCTGGAGAGAGCCATCTCAGATGCAACCGCAAGCAAAGGATGTTTACTAAATCCAGTTAAGATTGGGAAATCCTGATCAGAACACTTGTGTCCAGGTTTGACAACCTCTTTTTCCTTTTTATCACTGCCTGCAGTGGGCTCAAGTTCTTGCACAACCCATAAAGCTGTTTCTCCATTCATCTAAGCAAGTTTTAATGAAACCTTTCAGATTTCCCCCACCACCCAGCATTCGGTCTTCATGCATATGCCAATTTTGTATGTATGCGTATGTGTGTGTGCATATAAATATATATAAAACATGCACGCAACCTATTGTTAGCACATTTCAATAATCCCATAGAACTGTCTAGTTTTGCAGCAGAGCAAGAAGAAATGCATAGTAATTACCTGGAGGAGTTGGCAGAGAAATGAATTCATCTGCAAAACCCTATGAGCTGGCTTGCAAATAAACGCCAAGGCACGCAGAAAACTTGTGGGTCTGAATAGAAAAACTGCCTTTGCTATCGTGGCAGATATCTATCAGTATGGCTAACATTCATGGCAGCAAGGTGGATGGATTAATACAGTGGGGATGGGTGCACCATTGAAAGAGCTGAAGGACTAGGTTAGGGACAGATCGTCTTGAAGAAGGTCTAACTAGGTAGTCACTAAGAGTTGACATGAGTTGGTGGCACATAATCTCTATCCACGCAAGTCACACAATCCCTAGAGAACTCTGTAATGCTGGGAAAGGTGCAAGGAAAGAGAAGAGGATGACCAGCAGTAAGGGCGATGGACTCAGTCACAATGGTGATGGGGGCACCATGGGAAGACCTGAAGGACCAGGAGACAGATTGTCACGGAGAAGATCTATCTACGTGATTGGTAAGAATTGACACCGACTTGATGGCACATAATCGATCATGCAGGAAGAGCAAGACCCTCCACCTTTCAGAATCATTCATAGACAGAACTTTATTACAGCCAAACAGCAACCAGAGAGAATACTTAACACTACTAAGCAGTAATATGAAAGCAGTAAATAATGTATTAAAGAATACTTTCCATCATTTCTAATCCTCAGGAGCAAATTCATTCCTTACAAGGACATCAAATCTTACTTTTGTAAATGCTCCCCTGTGTTGGGGAAATAGAAGGAAAGAGAGGGGGAAACTTTCCTTGGAGGCATGTAAAACTGCTCTTCCTCCATTTACAAACCTGGTTCTTGTGGATAAGCAGCATCCTCAGTTCATTGCCTTATTTCCATTTTGGCTAGCTTGTAACCCAAGAAGAAACCAAAACGGAACAAAGGTTTAGAAGCGTGGCCTAATTCCGCCTAGACTGAAAGTTCTTGAGGAATACACGAGAGATCCAGCCACCAGGAAGCATGCACTCTTCAACCTTCAGAATCACAGAATGGAAGCGTTCAGAGGGATCCTGGAGAGCATCTAGCTCAACCCCTTGCCAATGGAGGAATCTGTTGGCCATCTGTTCGTTGTGCCAGACAAACTGTTGCCCATTCAGTCTCTATGTAACTACCACCTTCCATGTGTTTTAAGAATGTAAACACATTTTCTCTCTCTTCTATTTTTATAAATGTGTGTGTACATATAGACACACCCTGTTATCTGAAAGGCAATTTTAAAGCAATTGGTTCTCGTTTTACTGTCAATGAAATGGCTGCAGCACGCTAATCAATCAATTAATGATAAATCAATCTGTCCAATCTAAGGGCAAACATAACCTTGGGGAGCTCCTAGTGGGCTGGACGCTTGCTATTGTTTATACAGTGCGAGCAATGTCAACAGGGTTTTTGGAGAGGAACAGAAAAGAACAAACAGCAACCATGTTCATAACAAATTAGAGAAGAGCCAAGAGCTGGGATCATGGCTCCTTTTGGGTTGGCGATTTTGTGGCTTAACACGTTGGGCTTAGTGTGTGCACCAATGAACTGGGCCATCCCAAAAAGTAGCTACTTCAGGAATTAAGATAAATGTCTTCTTTGGTTTTTAGCTCAGTGTCTTACACAAACGTAGTCATTGTCCCATGTCAACTGGAACGTCTGACTTTGCTGGGTGTGAACTCAGCCAATTATAGTTTATTCAGTAAACCATGGTTAGATAAGCCATGGTTTGACGCATAATTGGAAGATCTCAATAAGTAGGGGCAAACAATCATGGACATTCTTGTGCAGCAGCACAGCTTCCAAACCAGCCAATCAACCAACATGTTATGTTCTTTGCAACACAACCCTGGCTCCTGAGTAAATCTTTATCATCCAGATACATTGCAAAAAGGAAGAGTTTTTTGTGTCTCAGCCGTTCTGCACGATCACATTAAACTGCCTGCTGAGACCATACACCCTGGGGTCACGCCGTGGCCGCTACCCGTGTTTCAGAACTAGAGTCCAGATAATGATGCCAAGGCGGTACACAAGCTATGGTTTATCTATCTCTGGTAAGTCCAGTAGAACGCAACCCACTCTTTCAAGGTGCTTCGCCAACCCCACAACGACATTGAAAAGAGGCTGAGCCCAACTGGCACGTGGAAGCATTCAAGGCACTAACCTAGCATCAAAGGAACTATGATAGCAAGTCAGGATGTGCAACACTTTGGAACACGCTCATCTGCAAGCCCCCCCACAAAACAACTGGGTCTTTTCTTGAGTTATTCTTGAGTTAAGTTTATGTGAGTTAGGAAGATACCAACAGCCCACTGACTCCCGCTGGCACTTCTTTAACTCCCAAGTTGTTTAACTTGGAAGTACCTTTTTGGTATTGGGTGCAAAGCTCTACATGTCTCTGGCGACAAGGTTCACACCACGCATTAGACTAGGCTAAAATGGGTTGATTGGTTTGTAGTTCATTGTGAGAAGCAAGCCAAGATCTGAGCATGTATTTATTGAGATATATCCTCTTCTGTGAACACAGGCATTGTATTTTGTCAATTGGAGTTTAGGGGTTCAGCACGTTGTCTGGATTAGTCACATTGGAACAGAAACATGAAACAGAGCAAGGTGCTGCTGGTCACAAACATATGCTTCACTGTGCCAGACCTAGTTTATATCAGATTATAAGAATACCAGATTGTAGCTTTCTTTGTTCATTGCCTAGGAAAAAAATACCAGTGAAGTCATCTTCTGGATCATTGCTATGGCCAAAAATTATTGGCAAGGGTTTTTTTGCCAGCTACTCACCAGACTTTTATGTTTCTCAATATTTGCGTTCACTTTCAACAACAGCTGAATGCCTGTTTTGTTTTGTTTTGTTTAAAAGGCAAGCCAAAAAGCAACCTGACCTAACTTTTTGCCCTCTTCATAGGACGCTTGAAAAAAATAACATCGGGACAGAAAGAAGTGCTAACTCACAATTCATTGAGCTAGCCAACATGCTGAATTGGCCATGCTCATCCTAGGATGGTTGCATCAAACTGCACCAACGCAATCCACCCGAAGAAGTGAGGCAGGGCAATAAGCATTTTTATTCATTTATTCAGAGAGAAGAGGGAGCAGGAAGAGTTTTAAACACTTGCTTTGGATCCAGTCAGCTCATCTACTCGGCACAGTATGAGAAAAGAACTAACTAAGGTTAACCCTTGCCAAGCATAGCATGTGCTACAATTCCAGGTCTTCCCCTGACTCAGGGAAGTGTGTTGTGTGAAGACAGACATCGCCATAGACAGGGTGACCAGATTTACCTGTGTACTCCAAGGGGAAAAACTGACGTGGGGAAAAATCACCCTTCCTCAATCAGGCACCTTCGAGACATACCAGATTGCAGTATTCATCATCCTCAGACCAACTCGTATCATCAGAGGTGTGGCAGGCCCCTACCCTCCCGGCTTTCTGGGAAGGACTAAAGACCTGGCTCTGCCAGCTTGTGTGGGGGTGACAAGAGTCTTACCCAATCCTGGGGGTGGCTGGCTCCTTGATGACACTCCCCGAGTGACTGCCAATTTTAACATCTATCCTTGGATTATATTTATTTTCTATTGATTTAGGATTATTTTGTACTGTAATTTTAATTGGATTTAACCGCTTTGTAAACCTCCCAGTCATTTTTTAATGAGATGGGCAGTGACAAATGTGATATATAAGTAAATATAAATAAACTGATTGAGAATGAAAGGTATAATCAAGGCATCCAAAGTGCAGAGATGGAAAAAAAAATAGATTCTACTCCAAGCAAGGTTAGTTCTTGGAAGTTGATCAAATTCCTCAGTGCTACAATGATTAGGGAAGAAAAGAGTCCAGCCAACAACCTCTGGGGGGGAGCTGTTAGATTGGTCTACCATTTTGTAACGGAGGGCATGCATTCCAAGAAGCCAACACGGCCTGTGTTTTGCTGAATGCGAGATGAGACCCCGAACCCTTAAGCCGTGGTTCATGGCTGAGGATGCATGTGAGGATAAATGGAAGCTTATTCAGCAAACCTGGTTAATGCTAACCGTGTCTTAGCCCCTTGGGGGCCTTGCACCTCTGATGGTGAAGAAGAAGCCACATCCCCTCGAAGAGGGCCCTCCCTGAAGCAAATCTCTCCAAGGCTCTAGATTCAACCAGAGAGCGCCGGAGCCACGGCACCCTTCCCTTTTTGTCTGGCAACAACCCCCCCGCCAAAGGGGGGGGTCAGCTCTGATGGGGGGGGGAGGCATTTGACCCTGCTTCTGCCCCAAAAGAAGGAACCTAGAGATTTCTTCTTCCGTTTTTCCCCCGAGGATATTTACAAGCCAGACGCGTAATTGAAACCTCTCTTTCAATTACCAGCCCGGCTTCAGGAGAATTACGATCCCGAAAGGTGGGGCGGAAACGACGGGGGGACACTGGATGGGAAGGGGGGCACCCAGAGTTATGACCGAGCAGCCAGGTTCCCCCCTCCCTCCCCCCTCCCTCCCCCCTCCCCGCAAACAAAAGGGGAGAGGGCTGAGCCGGGGGTGCCCCAGCTCGGCCGCCCCGTGCGCTGCAGGCCGCCCGGCATCCCCCGCCCACCTGGTCTGCAAAATCCTCGGCGCTGCTCATCAGGTCGTTGTGCCCCATGGCCGGCTCTGGCTGGGGGGAATCCGCTGGCCGCCTGGGAGACCGGACTGGTAGGCACCCGCCCCCCGGCTCCTGGAGCGCTGCTGCTGCTGCTGCCGCCCCCGCCGCGCTCGCACAGGAAGTGGCGGAGCCGCGGCGCTCGCCTTGCCTTGGCTGTGCCACGTAGGCCGATTCTTAAAGGAACCGCGCGAGGCGAGAGCGGCCGGCGGGGCGGGCCGGGCCGAGGGGGCGAGCGGCCAGACCCGCGGGAGGCGGGCAGGGCAGGGAAGCCCCGCCCCCCGCCGGAGCCTGGCGCGGCCGCTGCGCCGCGCGTAAAAACGCGCCCTTCGCCCGTGCGCCCAGGCGCCGCTCTGTCCGCGCGCAAGCCTGGCCGGCGGGAAAGGCGGCCGAGAGCCGAGTCCTTTTTTAATTTTACAATAATGCGATTGAAGTTTACAGTGCCAGAGGTGAAAAACGAATGCAAACTCAAAAAGTATAGAAGAATGAAAGAAAGGGTAGGAAGTGCAGAAAAGAAAAATAGAAAAGAAGGAAAAATAGGACTATAATAAAGGCAAAGAAATATGTAAAGATCATCACCTTCCCTGAAAATAGAATAAAAGATCTCTTCTTCCGCTCTCTCCTCTCTGAACAAATCCTTAAAGCCTCCTGATCCTCCTTCGAGTCAGGCCTCTGGGCCGCAGCTCCCCCATGGCTAGTTTCGGGTCTGGGTCACCAGCTGACCCACTTTGGTCAGGTTCACGAGTCATACGAATGTGGGGAGCCTGGTTTGGCTCGATGAGACATACAATCCAGATTGCGGGTAGCAACCTCCAGTTTAAGGCTTTGCGCAGCTGGTCGATTGTGGCTTCTTGTGTCAGCATCCCAGGGTTTAAGTGGCCATCCCCATTGCACTTTTAGACCGGAGGGTACAAACGCTCCTCGTGTATCATTCCTAACTGCACTGTATAAATTCAGTAGGCACAGCCCCATATGATTTAGCCTTGCAGCAGGCTTTAATGCAAGATTATGAAAATTCTCCAAATCCAGTCATTCACTCTGGATATGAGAGTTTCTTGATTAACATGGGGCCAATTTGTACATTGCCTAAGCTCTGGTTTGCTTAACTGTGGTTTAGTGAACACGTCACACTTGGCCGGTCTGCATATTATGATAAGCCACAAACTGGTTTACAAACCATTATAGCTGGCTACATCTGGTATGCCAAACTGAGCAAAACGCATTAGGGTTTACTGTGGCAGGTGAAGCCACAATTCAAACTTCTCTGAAAGTCCAAATATGCAGTTTCTGCAGAATCACCCCTCTTTATGTGCTTATTAGTATACTAAAATATGTGGGTGACACCAGATTTACCTTGGCAGATAACACGCTGGTTCTCTTTCAACCAGACTTGTTCTCCTCGTAGCCCGCTTAAGAAACCGGTCTCCTGTCGTGCGTCCACCAGTTTATCTGGAACAGATGTTAAAGTAAACCGGTCTGTCATTTCCAGGATCTTCCCAAATTCTCTTGACATATTGGTGCTACTTTGATACAGGGGCTAATTGACATGTCTTTTAATCTGGGAGTTTCACATTTCAGGGGTCATGGTATTTTATCCTGTTTGCTTTTCAAAGGCTATCATCTGGACCTGGTAGTCTGTTAATGTTTAATTGGTCAGTAAAGCTCAGAATTGTCTCTTGCCCTGTTCGGTTCTTCAGATACCCTTCCTGAAAAAGTTAATTTAGATAGAAGTATTGTCCCTATATTTTTGTGAAATAAAGATGGATGCAAAGAATTAATTTAGCTGCTCTCCAGGTCTTTAGCTTTAACACACTTTTAACTTCCCATCTCTAACTTTCAAACTATTTCTTCAGCTGACATTCTGCTTCTGATGTATTAAAGACTATTTCATTATAGTAGATCTTAATCTTAATGTTTCAAAGTAGATTCAGGTTACTTTAGTCTGTCTCAATCTTCCTTATGCATATGATTTCAAGATCTTTTTGGAGGGAAAGGTATTCTCCATGTGCTCAGAGGCACTTTTTTCTCTAAATAAATTAATAAATATATTCTCCCTCAGGTAGGCTGTTTGAACACATAGCTGTCTGTACTCAATCTGCTGTCAAGAGCTTTCTAAAAATAAAAACTGTTTTTTCCTTCCTTCCTTCCTCCTCCTCCTCTTTATTATTTTTGCTGTTATTACCAGAGTTGGCAAAAATATAAATCACCATTACAGTGAAAAAAAAAGGAACTGAGAAAAAAATGAGTTAGAAGCTGATCATAATTTTGTTGTCCTTAACATTTCATCTTCTGACCTGGTTACCAAATAGAAATGGTAAAATTATGAGAATTTGAAGGGGGTGGGATGAATGTAATTTTTTCTCCCACTTTGGAGGACAGCTTTTTCCTTTAGACTCTGCTGAGAATCCCACAAGCAAATATCCTCTAAATGTATTCTGTGCATGGCCAGAAAAAAATTCATTTGTACAGAACAAACGGCTTCTGAGTGGGAGGAGAGACTTCTTCACATTTTCGGACCAATTTGGTTTCCCCACCAAACGATTCCTCCAAGGAATTCTGCGTATGCTCAAGGACACCTTGACTTTCCCAAATGGAGAAGACCCCTCCCCTTCCCAAAAGAGTTTGCCTGTTTTGTGCATCATTCCTCTTTTTTTGGGTGGGGGGAGGTAAACAAAAGCATTTCGCAGGTGCCTCGGGCGTCTTTGCCAAACCACGCAGCGAGCCCCGTCCGGAATTTAAATCCATTTTACTCGGGAACGTCCCGGTTTTTTTTTTTTTTTTATGAAAGGAGTTAGGAGTTGGGGCGGGGAGGGAAAGGGGGGCTAGAGAAAAAAGGTGGGGAGGGGCAGGAAAGAACTATCTCCGCGGGGGGGGGGGGCGTCGAGCCGTTTACGCCTGACGCCCCCGCCCCCACCGTTGTTCGGCCATGGAGAAATATCAGGTGGGGGGCGGCGAAGCTCGCGGGGGGGGGGGGTGGTGTCAGGCTTTGAGCCCCCCTTTTTCAGGGAAGAGAAAAGACTCGCTTCTGAAGGGGGGGGTCGTGCCCGGACAGGCACACGGAAGGATGCGGAGGGCGAGCATCCTCCGCCCAGGTTCACACGACCAGCTGCGGAGGCTACAACGCAGCTGGGCGGTCGGTGGGTCGGCGAGCCTGCTGGGCGAACCGCATCGTCAGAGGAAGCCAGGCTATCATTCGTTTATTTATTTGTCTAGGAATCTCGTATTTTGGGAACATAGGGGTTAAGCCAGGGTTAGCAGGTTGTGCAAAACCATCAGTGCAACTGCACACGTGTATGAGCCTCTGGTGTGTGAATATAACATATATCTGGTTGTGTTTATCGCTCTCGGTAATTTAGACTGGTTTTCCTGCAGAGTTTGTGTTGCTGAGTTTTAATGGTTGCTGGGACGTTTGTTAGCTGTTTGGGGTCACACAATGGCATATAAATTTTAAAATGTAAACAGACACTTAGGCTACACATAGAGTCACATAACCCAGGATGCCATAATGTGGGGAGGTTGTTTTGTTTTGGCTTAGCTTGTTGTGTTCCTGCTTATCCAATAAACCATAGTTAAAGAAACCATGGTTTAGTGCAATATGTGCCCCCAGTCACAATGATGGCCTCTGTACACATCTCTGTGGTACAGTGTGTGTGTGTGTGTCTGAGCTCTTGTGTTGCACTAGGTTAACAGTGGTTTACTGCGTTAACTCAGCCCGTTCTGGTTTACTGAATAAACCTTGGTTAACTGAACTATGACTTAATGCGCCTTTTGGGAACCCAACCTTTGGGTATGTGTGAAGACCAAAAGTTCCCTTGAAAGCTAGATCAGAACAGACATGCTAGTTTTATCCTGATATATTGTTTTCTATTTTTTCTTTCTTATTATTGTAGTTTACCATATTAAAAGGCCTGGGGGCCTGGGGGTATACATTTCATAAATATCAATACTGTGGGATAGAAAAAGTGGGGAGACATTTAATGCAGGAAGAATTGTGTGAAAAGACACCTCAGATGCATTGGGCAAGGGCTATTTTGGGAAAACAGAGTATTTGTTGAAAGGAGAGAGAGAAGTTACTCTGAGGAACAGTCGATGAACCTTTTCAGTTGTACTCGTCCATTTAATATGTTGGCTGTTTTTCAAGAACGGCTGTATTGGCTTTAAAATCTTTTGCATGTTAGTTTTGCTGGCAGCTCAGTTATAAATACCCTGATAGCTTCTTGTTTCTGTTTTCCGTATTCTGCAAACCGAGGCTGATCCGTAGGTGGAATACAGTATATGTACGTGTTGCGGATTTATGCGTGGATATATTGGGGTGGGCTTGGCCATTATACGGTACAGGGGTTGTCTGTTTGCTTCTGGGGCAGATTGTGAAGGAGCTGTCCCCGGGGGCTCTCGGAACGATGCTGCTGGTGGAATCCATGGCAGAAGAAACAGATATGGCGAAAAAGAAGTACATGTTGAAAAAGGTGAGAGGGGAGAAAGGAAATGGAAGTCACTATGGCAACAAGATGTAGTTCCCAAATACCTCCCTGTGAATTATCTAAGAGGCCAACCTGCAGGTCGAAAAAAAGCGCAGGAGGCACAATCCAATCGGAGCCTTTTTCAAATAAAATAAGGTTTATGATTCTTCATCGGCCCAGCCACAGCCGGGATTTGATCGATGGGTTTCGCCTTGGAGCCTCTTTACAGGGCCGCGTGAAGTTGATGTTCAGCCTTTGACATTCTGCTTAATTTTCAGCAAACTCTTTCTGCTTGTTTACCATAAAAATAGAACAAAGCCACCCGCTCACAGAAATGAACACTGACAATGCTTGGTCAGGGGGGAACAAAAGGCTCAGCCGAGCACAAGGGACATGTCCTTTTCTTGAAAAAACAGCAGAGCAGGAAACTTGGGAGAACGCTAGCAATGAGCTCCTAAAAGGTGGTGTCGTTTTAGCACTGGTTATATTAAGGGGAGCTGATCCTGGCAAATATCTCAGCAGCTTCCAAGTCCATCTCTTGCTGTGAAGGTACTTACAAACTGGGACCTGGTAGCAAAATGGCTAGAATCTGAAACACGGCACATGCTCTAAGCTTCTGGCTTACTTATGTTAGTAAAGTTCATGCCAGGTGGCAACATGGATACATCAGCGTAGTTTTCTGGGCCACAACAATTATGGAAGATGATCACCACTGTCTTTCCCCAGGATGCCTTGTTGACTTCCTGGGTAGCCTATAGCCCTAAGAATTCCTGGGAGCTTCCCATCTACCTATTGACCAGGTCAGACCTTCCTTTGTTTCTTGGACTCACTCAAGGTCAGCCAAGGAGTTTCTATCAGCATCCAGAAAGTGACTGGATTGTCAGAAAAAAATCTGGTTGTAAAATTGTCTAGCGTTTAGATAAGAGGAGATACTTCCCCAGTCCAAGCAATATCTCAGGACAGCCATGTTGAAGTCCGTACATCTGGAGACTGCCTAGGTTAGGGAAGGTTGTGCTAAGCCATAAACGTGGTTTACAAATGTTGCCAATCATCCATCATGCTAACTGAACAGACCATGGTAGAGCTTAGTGTGATGGATGAACCCTAGCCACTGTAAGGGAACACAAGATTGAATCCTTACAAATAAGAATTGTTAGTCAAATAATAAACATGTTCAAACATTTTGGCTTTGGTTGTCTTGTACAGGTTGAATGCATTGATGAAAAGCAAGCAAATGATGCTCTCAGAGAGGTAATGTGTCTTAATTATCCTGATTTAAACCACATTCAGTGGAATAGTGTAGGAGCCTATACTGTTGTGGTTATGAAAATTCATGCCATGATAACTGTGTCTGTGTTTATCTGTGGCCTTCATTCCTGTCTTAGGCAGAGGAATGAGCGTGATGGCTTAAGTGGACCTTTTCAACTTTGATTCTATGGCTTGGTTCGCACAAAGCTCCTTAACCAAGCCAGCTAAAGGCCTAGCAACAACATTCCCACCACACATTAAACTTAGTGTTAATCACACTTTGTATTTCTTATGGCTTGGCATATTATGTGAGCCCACTTAGTTGGGTTAATTTATTGTGCAAATTCAAAACCTGGATTAATTTAGGAACCTAGTTAAATTCGTGTGGTTAATTTAACACATTAAATTAGTTTCTTGGACTAATGTGTGTTGTGTGTGTTGAGTGTGTCATGACACTTGATTTTGCACTCCATCCACTGCCACACAGAATGATTAGCCAACAAGCTGGGGTGTATCTTTTGTTCACTCCCATTTGGCTTCTCCTGTTCAGACAAGCCAGCTAGTATATGACATTATAGGTTTTACTGTTTACAAAGCATCTAAACATTTTAGGCTCCACATAAAAATGTAGAAGCAATCCAGGCACAGCTTCAAATTTAGCACTGTAATTCCATTCTTAAGCATACTTAGAAAAATAACCTTTTTTTTTCCCTGATGGGCCATTTTCCCTACAGGCGATGGATCTGTTGAAAATAAAGCATAGGAATATATGTGCCTATAAAGAGTTCTTCATTATCTGGGACAATAAGGTGAGAAATGGTATCACTGAAGTTGCAGGCACCCTTACGTTCCATAGAATATAATGGGGCTGGTGACCATAGAATTTAATGGGGCTGGTGAATAACTGGGGACTTGCACATCAGCAGAATTCACTGTATAAGTACTGGATGATTTGAATACGCTTGAGGGTGGAAAGGGAGGATAAAAAATTTATGGCAACTTGGGTTAAGAGACATCTATGGAGAGAGACCCAGTTTGGGGTAGTGGTTAAAGGCACCAGGTTAGAAACCGAGAGCTCATGAGTTCTAGTTCTGCCTTAGGCACAAAGCCAGCTGGGTGACCTTAGGCCAGTCCCTCTCTCTCAACCCTAGGAAGAAGAAGGCAGGGGCAAAACACTTCCAAAAATGTTGTCAGAAAACTGCAGGGACCCATCCAGGTAGTGGCCAGGAATCAAGACTGACTCAAAAACACAAATAAATGACAGAACAGACATGTATATAATTTACTAAAAATACAGTTTCCACCTGCTCACTCTTGAATTGTGCCCCTTCAGTTGGTAGTAAAGTCAAGACTCCTTCAGATTGAGTTTGGAACCAGTTTGGCTTTTTGGTAGATCAGCCCAAATCGACTCAGATGCTGCCACCAGCTGTGATCACGGGGATCAACGCTTTATTTCTATGCCATATTAAAAACTAAACACAAAGCTCCTTGGGTTTACAGCTTATACCAGACAGAGGAAACATATTCTGGCCCACACAAAGGAACTTTTCCAACTAGCCTAGGGTTCCATTACAATTTCAGTTCAGACATGAATGATTTCATGCTCAGTGGTGGCAACCTTATGCTCTTAGTTGGGTTGGGAGAAACTCAGAACTTTTTTAGTTGGGGTGGGGTGGGGTGGGGTGGGGTGTGAGGGAAGACCTGCAGAACAGCCCCTGACACAAGTGCGAAAGTTGTTCCATCTTTACTCCCTTTCAGATTTCCTCCCTCTTTCTTTGTCTGGTGATGCACTATTCCAGTCACGGGGACCTTTCATCTCTTATCAAGGCCAAGAGGCAAAAACACGAGAAATTTCAGAACAAGGTAAAATCAGGACTACTTTAAACGTTGTTATCATTACAAATCTGCACCAATGTTTCCCCATAGCCAAAATACAATGGCTTGAATTTGTACAACATGCTTGATGAGCTTAAAATAGGGCTGGGTAGTTTGTAGGAAACGAATCCACTTCTTTGCATGTTGGGTGAACTAGACTATCATATTAAGCCACGACGTGGTTGATTTGTTTGGGCAAAGCACACTTAGTGAACACAGCCAATGTGTTCTGTTAACCTGGATTCATGGGGGTGGGGGAGGGTTGCAATATTGCATGAACCTAAGTAATTCCAATCTCAAATTAAACTTGAAAAGCAAATAAAAGGGAAAAGGTGGTTCAAATGCAGAGAAGGGAAAATAAATTCTTTTAAATTAGAAGCAGGCCTGAGGATCCTGTTCCTGGCACCCACTGAGCTCCTTGCTCCACTTGGTTTTCAGTTAGATTCCTTTAATTATAAGCATCCATTAAATGCAGAATGCCAACTCCTAGCATCATTTTCATTTTAAAATAATGGTAATCTTACCTGGTTGCCTTGTGGTAAGTGGTGTTTTGTGACTTGCCTTGCCCGGCGTGGCAGCTAAGCTCTTCCCCTAGCAGCCATCTTGGTGAGCACCCAGAACTGTGCCCTCCAAATTCCAGATGCTGATGATTTGCGGTCACAACTGCAAATCTGTCCAGCCTTTGTTGGCATCACTTGGCTGAAGAAGGATCAAGCCCACGAGAAATTTCAGGGTGGGATAAAATATGTATTTGCCAACTTACATAGTACAATTTTGTCTCCCATCCTCTTAATCGAGGGCCAAGAACTGGATGACTGTCGTTTTCTCCCTAAACACCATTCTATATATTTCTCTCCTCAGGTGTTTCGGATGTTCTTAGGACAGATGGTAGATGTATTAGTTTACATCCATCGGCAAAATATTTTTCACCGGTGAGAAGGATTTGATTTTTTTTCTTTTAGCAGAGGAGACGCAACTCCCATCAGCTTGAGGGTGGTTTGGGGTGTTGATCCTCTGCTCTAAAAGCAGATGGGGCATGGCCCATTTGGAAAGGATGCTCTGGAGTTTTAAGGGGTGAAATGGTGCATAAAGAGACCCAAATATTTGGCCCAACCCAATCTGGATAGGAATTCGAGGATGCCAGCAGGCTGATTCTCTGATTGGGGTTTCTCCTGCTGTTACTATGTGGATCTTAGCAGTGCAAGCATTAAGTGAAAGGTTCTGCATCTTTACCCAGCTGCAGCTCCATTTTAAAGTGGGTGACGCTGTTCTGCTCTGTTTCAGAAATCTCAAACCATCTAACATCCTTTCAACTGGGGAGGCGTCTTTCATGGTTTGCGATTTCAGCTCGGAAACCCTCATGACAGATGAGATGAAATGGAAGATAAGAGTAGAAGAAGGTATCTTGCCTTTTTGCTCCTGGCAGTTTCTGTAGCTCTCAAAGAAGACCTTTAGCTGGGGGTGCTTTCAAAATATAAACTAAAGAGGGGAAATGCAGATCGTACAACCCCTGTTTTATTTCAAGGGAAGTGGGAGTGACGGAATAACCAAGTGTTTCTACCTGTGTTGGCACATCCCTCATTTAACCAGGAGAGTTTATCTAAAATATACATGGAATTCATTTACAGAGTCTCAAGCTAATAGGAGATTTTCTGACCATCTTCACGTTCCCTGCATGGCAGTCCTTTGTGCAAAAATAGGCTGAAGGAAGTTGACAGGAAATTCAGAATTACTATGTCAGTTCTCAGCGACACACTTAATCAAGCTGCTTAAAAGCTTAACGGCTGGTTTTCTATATCCTTCTAAGCTTAGTTAAAGTTTTGAGGAGAAGGGTGTTGGTGGCTTAGCGTGTTGTTCATATGATAAGTTTTTTATTCAATAAATTGTACAAACCCGAAAATGGGTGAACTAGCAACCAGGTTTGTTCAGCTGTTCAGTCTCAGAAACAAAGCTCCCTCAGTCTGGTGGGAATAGTACTATTCTGATTTTCAGGCATTTTGGGGGAAAAAAACTCCACAGACAGTAAAATGAAATTCCTAAATGCTAACACACAGGGTGGTGATATTTCTGAGTGATATAAAGCTATGTTGACCCGGGGAGTATTACAATTCCAACCAAGCATATGTAATAATTACACAAAAAATACTGTTATGGAATCCTTAGGTCTCTTTGTACTGAGCTCTTGCTAACTTCTGACATGACTGTAAAATCATTTAGTAACTAAAATGTGCTTTCTGGGTGTCAATTTAAAAATTGTACTGGTGGGTTTGCCTTCCTGCAGAGCCTGACTCTAAATGCTGGATGGCTCCAGAGGCGCTCAATTTTTCCTTTAGTGACAAATCGGACATTTGGTCATTGGGCTCTATTCTGCTTGACATGATAACCTGTTCTTATGTGAAGGTATGTCATGTTATTCCTGTTACCGTACTATAAAGGTTTGTACATTTAGGTCTTGTGAGATGATTCTAAGGACAATTGCAATAACACAAGATTCAGGGCACCGTGAGTTTTAAATGAAAAATTCAACAGATGCTCATTTCAGGTCTGAGAAAGGCTAAGGACTGTTTGAGGACAGATCTCAGGTAGGATTATTCAGCGAGAACCTTTTTTTGAAAACTATTGACCGCAATGGGAGAGGCTGAAGCACTGAAACAAATGAAACTTTAAAGTGTTTAACATTGGCTGGATTGGACCATTCTTGTTCAAGGGGCTTGAATTCCTTCTAATTTGTTTGGAGATCTATCACCATAACAAGTGAAGCTGAGTGAACTTATGACCGTATTTGAGTTATTGGGTAGAATTAGAAATCGTAATACTATAATTTAAGCAAACGTTGGTGGGAAGGGGTTGTCTGTTAACTCCAAATGTTCATTAAAACCATATTTATGTCAACTTATGCTATTTGGCATCATTTCCTATGAAATCTTGATTTAATGGACAAACCTTCAATTTAGCAGACATTACTTTGTTAAATGGGGGCAAAATCTGAAGTCGGCTAAGTATGTTAAATCAGGATTTTACTATCTTAGTATCTGCAGTGCTAGTCTCAAATATGAGAAGCCCCATTTTTTTTTCCCGACACAGCTGCTTTTTTTATTTGAACCGTATATCTGGAAAGAACATATCTCCTTTAGATATGGAGAGAAAATCAGACTTACACAGTAGTGGTGTATAATGTCACAGACCCTCCAAACCTTGAAGTGGGTTATTCCAACCGTGAAACAATCAGCTTAGGGTTCCAGAAAAACTCTGCTAGAACTGATGCAGACCTTAAAAAAAAAAAGACATTTCTAAGAGGGACATCAACAGGAGAGACTCTAAGCCTTAATTGATTATTGGTTATTTTATAATATCCTTGTAAGAGGCTGGCAACCCCATATTCCAATGAAGTCTAGTCTCTGTGCAATTCACACAGCTTTATCTCACACTTTTCTGTATGGCAAAAACACTGCCAGCCACAAAACCCAGAGAGCCAGGACGGTTCATCATTATGCCTGGAGGACTTTTGATTATGACAATAATGAGCTCAGACCCCAGAAGGTTTTAAAGGGCAAACCAAGAATTCACAGGAAGGTGCAAAGTTTGTAGAAGGATAGCCCTTTCACTCCTACCTTGATCAGAACATCTGTGATGAAAAGGAGAAGCAAGGAGTTAGTGCAGAAAGGTTGGCCAGGTTATAGATTTTGCACAGTCCCTGGCTTCTTCATTGGGTCTTCAGTTATAATCAGTTCTGCTACAATCATTGTCCCAGACATTTGTTCTTCCTGATCAGATGATTTAAAATCTTTCTATAAATGCCTTGATTGATCAAGATTGCTAGATACTATGAATCTGCAAGTAACTTGAATACAGATCTTATGTGTCCTCTAAGAACCTGTGAGTGTGTGTGTCCATCTGCCTTTGTAGGTGAAAGAGCCTCTGTTGTTATTGCACAACATTAAGAAGGAGGCCTGTGTTCTCGAGGAGGCTGTGAGCACCATGAAACAACTGGATCCCGCCTTGTCTTCTCTTCTGTTTCTGATGTTGAAAATTGATCCGTCTCTGAGGCCAACCTCAGTGTGAGTCCAGATGCGTTCTCCCATTAGGATTATTACTTTCAGGATTTTTAACACACTTTTGGAGTTCACACCTTCCCCAGTGATACACATTGCGATAGAAACAGACCACCTTTTTGTGGCTGCTGCAGTTAAGTGGGCATCACAGCAGTGTGTGTGTTTTCTGAACTTCCTTGCAGTCTTATTCAAGAGCAGCTCTCAGGATCACACAACATACTTGTGCTGATTTTTCTCTAGGGGGTATTGTCTGAACCTAGCCATTTTGGTTTCCAAATCATGGTTTATGGCTCAGTGTGTTGGGTTACCCAGTCAACTGTAGTGATATAGTAAATGATGATGAAGCAAATTGTGCCTTAATTTTTGAATAAACCTAGCTGTTGCCTCCTGTCAACTACATTGCGTCAGCCAAGCTGGATTCAGGAAAACTGTGTTTCTCCTCCTCTGCTGTAATTTTAGGGAGCTGGTTGAAAATTCATTTATCAGAGATAGCCTCATTCAAGCTAAATCTCCCCTAATAAAGATGAAGAAGAAACTTCCTCCAGGCTTCCTGGACATAATGCAGACTGGTGGGATCCAGACAGTTCTAGGTAATGCTGGCCAGTAATTTAACATATCACTTTCATGGTTTTTTTTTTTTTTACTATTAAGGAGTGCAATATATGAAAAGTAATTTCTGGCCTTTCTGGCTCTTCTGACTCAAATCTCAGTTGCTTTAAATTGAAAATAATATAAAAGATGAGGAATTTGCTATATTTTTTAATCTTGGTCAAATTTGCTATATTCTTTAATCCTGATTAAGAACCACCCCATAATTGATTCTGGGATTCATCTGTCCTCTTTCCACATCTTACATGTACAACAGAAAGCCTTGACTTATACAGAGCTGTTCTAAAAATTGTTATCACAACATCTGCAATGTTAACATGATAAAAGGGAGGTGATTATGATCACTAATAAATAATCCCATTGATTCTGATTAATTTAATTTTAATCCAGTTGAAATATAAATTTAGTCACATTTAGTGTTTTCTTCCTGGCCCCACCTACTTTCTCAGCCCTATACAGAATTGAGCACGTGCCTTTGAGGCCTAATTCATAAATCTCTCTAAACTGTTGTGTGTTCTGTGAACCCAGACGCTGTGGTTTTTAAACCATGCATTGTGTCTGGAGATGTCAAGCAAACCTCAGGTTCTGTTTAGGTTGGATGAAATGCTATTTTCAATGCTATAAAGAAGTGCCTGGGAAAAACTGTCTCCAGCATTGCAAAGCATGACTTGGTAAGACTGAAGTGACCAACAGTGCGATCCTAAATATGTTTAATCAGAAATAAGTCCAATGGAAATCAAGGAGAGTTACTTCTAAAAAAAGGATATAGGGCTGAACGTTCTGTTCTGTCAGCAAGTGTGAGAAAATCCTATAGATGCATCTGAGGATTAACGCAGCTTTCAGAAGACATCCTACCTTGTACATTTATGTTAACTCATTGGAGAATTTGTGAAACTGGAGTTCCCTACAGAAGATTTTTTTTAATTAATGCAAGGAGGATTACATGGGAAGTTGCTTTTTTTTTTTTTAATCTTCTGCAGAATTCATGATTTCTTACCCGGAAAACGAGGAAGCGCAAGAAAAGAGCATTGAATGTCTTATCAGCCTGTTGAAAGAGGAAAAGAGTAGGATTTTGTCATGCAATTGCTTTCCTTTCACTTCATTTTCATATTTTGACATCCTGGGTTCCATGGTAATCAAGAGGGTAACATAGCCCTGGACCTGGAGGGCTGAGAAAGCTAAGATTATACACTGCGCTGCCTTGGAGTTTATTTTCATAATGTTTTGTTGAAGAAGCCATAATGGCCTGCTTAAGTAAGGCATAGAAGCCTCTATGGCTGATTCACACATCTTACCAAGGTTATGATGATGAGTGGAAGATGTGAATTCAGGCTGTGGCTTCTGTTTCCAGATCACTAATTACTGTGTTGTAGTTCTATTGGACAACAGATCTAGGTTAGTCATCCTCAGATTAATTTCTGATATTGTACTATGCAGAGACTGTCCAAAGGTGGGTTGGAAATCAGTTTTAAAACAAGGGTGGGAAGCCTATGGCTCTTGGACTGTATCTGCTGCCCGTTGGTCTAATTTCCTATGGTTATCAGCCTGATTTCCAAAATCCCTTTGCAAATGATCCCTTTTAATCTGGGCATCTGTATTTCCCAGTATTTCCAACCTGTGCAAAAGACCAATAAAACAATAATCCCAATTGATGCTAAAAGTGACGAAAGCAATAAATAAGGAATAATTATGAATGAAAAATGAAGTGAAACAGCTGCAGTTTCTTCCCCACAGTCGGTGTAAAAGTGTTCCTTCGACTTGTGGATCCTGTGATTTGTGCAATGAACAAGCACATTGATTCTCTTGAGATACTGTTAGCTGGATTTTCTTTGCTGCTTGGGATCACTGGGAGAGGTGAGATGACCAGCGACCTCTAGGTTCCGTGATGTTACCAAAATGATTATTTATTGTTCCTTAATTGAACAGACAAAAGGCGGTTGAGCAGTCTGGAGGACAGTTACTCAGACCTTTTGCTGAGAACAGGCTTTAAACCATTGTACTACCCTCTATCTCTTTCCCTGTAACTGCTTTTCACAGATTTTAATTCACAGGGTCAAAGAAATACTAAGCAATCCTGCAATAAAGATATTGTTCCCAATCCAAACTTCCAAATGTGTTGGGATTACAACTCCCAGAATTTCCAGGCAGCAGTGACGTTAGAGCATGTTCCTAGGACAGGGAGGTCCACATTTCAAATCTTCATCCATCATGATTGTGACCCTGAGCCAGATCCATCTCAGCCTGGCCTGATAAGAGAAGAGATTGGGGAAGATTTTCTTCCTTGAAGGAAAGGGCCATAGAGATAAGAACGAAATCATTTTGTCTGGGGCAAAGGGAGAAGAATAATTCCACCCATGATGCAGGAAGTCCTACATTACCCAAATATCTTCCACTGCATACCCTCAATACACAGAAATACAGATTAACAATTTGAAGGAAAACCTTGCCATGTTATCTCAACCTTCTCTGTAAACACAACACATTTCCCCCCTTGCGCCTGCAACCCTCAGAAGGCACGAATGAGATTTTTTTTTGTGCTTAAGAGGATCTTTTGCTCAAAAGGAGAGATTGGAATCAACATCGATACTTCCTATGTCACTTTCTGCTTTTGACAGCTGTAGGTCAGAACTTGAACGTGGAGCTCCTGGCCTGCGAAAGCATTCTCAGCTGCCTGCTGAATTCGATGAGGACCCATTCAGACAACGAAGAGCTTCTCTGTATGATCTGCACTTTATTTATGATGATGTCCTCCAACGGTAAGCTGTGTTATTCCAGGCACTGTAACTCTGCTCTCACTCAACCTGGTGGCCATGCTGGCTGGGAATTCTGGTACAGCTCTGATTACGGAAGATTGGTCTACAGCCCTACAATCCCACCCACTGTTCACCACAATCCCCTCTTTTTTCCCCACTTTCCAGAAGCAGCTGCAGAAGCCCTCCGGAGAGCCAACATTTTCACTGACATCTTGACCATCTTGAGTAATTTTCCTCACAATAAAGAGATCTGTGTTGCTTGTTGTGGGATCATCTGGATCCTGGCTGTCAACGGTGCGTACAAGAAGGCAGCAGATGCATCAGATTGTGCAGCTGGAAAAACACTGCCTACATCTGGATGCTCTCCCCTAGCTCTTCCCTAACATGTTTGTGGCTAGTTTGGACTAGGAAAAACTAGTGGCTATTTAGGAAGCTCAGGAAGAAGGTGGGCAGGCAGAATGGTTGAGCTCATGGAAGCAGCCATGTTGATCTAGCGTAATGGGAAGGAGTAAAAGGTTTCGGAATTGCGTGCATGCAGAAAGGATGTCCCTTAGCACAGTAATTAATCTGTGATAGGAACAGGAAGCAGTCAATTGAATGATCTGTGCAGTCAATTTAAACCTGTTTAATAAACCCTGTTAAAGGACCCACACATCTCCTACTGCATTTCCTGACTAGTGTTAAGGTTGCCTTCTTTTGTCAATTCAGTGGCCGACGTGACTGAGAGCCCACTGAAATACGCCACTGAACTGGTCTCCATCGTTTTCCACATGCATCTCCACCACGTGGAAGTTGCAGAGACAGCCTGCAGTGCCTTTTGGGCCCTTTCTCTTCACGGTGAGTGTTCAGAGACTGCTTGGCCCAGAGCGAGGGAGAAGATGGGCCCTTCAAGGAACGGCTTGGGCAAGCAGCATCTTGCAGGGATGGCTTCCAGCAGCAGAAGTCCTGTCCTATGAGATGCCTTGGACAATGGAGAAATGTTGGGCTTGCAAAAAGGTGGGGTGGGCTGAAAGCTAAGCCAAAAATGCCTTTCCAGAATTGTTTGCATATCAATTATCAGCAAGCTGTAAGGTAGTTTGCCCAAGTGTTGCTTTGTAAGCCAGATTGTGATCCAATATGTTCCATAAACCCAGCCAATTGTGACTTGTTCAACAGAGCGTACTTAAATCCTGAACATGGCAAAAGTTTTCCCATTGTAGCTTCCCAGATGTCTGTCCACAAGGCCTTTGAGAATACCAATGCAGATGCTTATTTTTGGCATAGTTGGGTGAATTCAGCCCATGGTAGCTGATGAAACAAATCATGGCTTAACATAGATGTTCGCCAAGAGGTAAACAACAATGAAAGGATTCTCTGTAGAAAGTAACGTTTGAGAATGTTCACAATCTGAACTTTAGTGTTGCACTTTCATTTTCTGTGGGTGGATTTGTACATCATAATTTAAGAGTATTGAATAAACCCAGCCAATTATTGCTTTATTCAAGAAATCTTGACATATGATGTTGTCGAAGCCATGTATAGATTTCTAGTAGGCCAGTTCATTAAAAAAAATTGGGTTTTTTCCTGCCTTTTGGAAAAGTATTAACAATTCCACTGGACGCTTTCTGGTTTCCCTTGCAGGCTGCATAGATGAAGTGAACTACGAGCCCTATTCTCTGCTTTTGCTCGAAGCTTTAAGGCAACATCCTGACAGTCCAGTGTTGGTGAAGAACGCCTGCCTTGCGCTGGCAAGCTTCTTGAGGACATCTGGTAAGACTTTTCAAGCAATGCTTGGATCTCATCACTTGGTAGATGAATAAGCCCAACCTGCATCCATCTTCCTACTGCCCCAGCCCCCTGGAAAAAAAGTGGGAGGAATGGCTTGCTAGCATGACAACTCAAGAATATTACGAGGACATTTCTGAGCCAGATCTGATTCAAAAGGGAACCCAACAGGTGGTGGGAACACTGGCAGAATTGTGCTCCGCATCAGCAGGCTGTTTTCGTTTGAACTCATATGGAATTGCAATCAGAGGACTATGTCTGAAATCCAAACATGCCAGGACTTGGAAGTGTTACAGCTTTCTAAGAGACAAGGGAGGGGCATTGCTCAGCTTCAGCATCGCAAGACTGCTTCTCATTTGCTTGATATCCAAGGATCTCCTAAGAGAGGGAAAGGAAGCCAACAGCATCCGCAGCCAGGACAGGAAGTCCGAGGGGAGCTCTGCTCTTGAGCACACCCAGGGAAACAAGCCCTAAAGCACCTAAGCACCCAGGCCAGACTGTCATACTTTCTTGCTTAAGCAGGATTTGCTGGAGGTGTACCGGCAGGAGAACCACCATGGATTCCTGCACTGAGCAGGAGGCTGAACTCATCTCCAAGATCCTTTCCATTTTATGATTCTGCAGTTTGTGGGGCAGAGAGGCAGAGGCCCCAAAAGCTACCCTTGAATATGCTTTGTATGGTCTAGCTCTGCACATTGTACAAACCTAGACACTGTGTTTGTAAATCAGGATATATGCTGATCTTATGCAAACCCAGTCAATTGTGGTTGATAAACCATGGTTCAACAAAGTTCAGTGCAGTGGGTGAACTTTAGCTGGGTGAAGGTTAGTGTTGCCTGCAGGGAAAGCTGGTTGATGATTTAATAAACTGTCTCCCTCTTTTCAGAGTTATCAGGTTTCCGATTTATAGTTACTGATGAGAAGGGCAATGGGATAATCCTGCTAAAGGACTGTTACCAGCTCCACCGGGAAGACCCTGAAGTGGTGGAAAACATTTGTATCCTGATTGATGAGATGTTCAAATATGGTAAACGTTTGTGCAGAATACTGTCTTCCCAGCCCTGCAAACAGATAACGAAAAAGGGGGTCTTGACTCATTCCACTTATGCAAAACCTTTATAAGCTGAGTGGCCTGGCAAGCAACGTAGAAAGGCTGGTTTTGCACAACTCATTTAGCCATAATGTGGTTGACTATGGGTCATGAGTAGGGTGAATGCATGAGTTAATAAAGGGAGTTACGGGTTAATGTGTTGTGTGAATCCAGCCAATGAGAAGGAAACTTTCCTGGTTTGAGGACCAGATCAGCTGAGAGGAAAATCATTGGACCATTCCAACCCTTGCAATCTCTGAACTTTTGAGAAAACTGTGGATGGGCAAAAGTGATTTCTCCTATTTTCTGTACTCATAGGCAATGCAACATTGAGCTTTGAGCCCCACAAACTTCACTTCAAACTTTGAAATTCTGCGCTCCAAATCTGAAAATGCTCAATTGGTGCTGACTGATTCTTCCCATTTCTTTAAATCACAGATGAAATTGTTGTGGAGATGGTTTCCCAGAGCATTACGGAAATGCTGACAGAAATGAAGAACAGGTTTACTTCTAGTTTGGTAAGGAGAACTGTCGGGGGGCCCACGAGACTTTTTGTGGCAACAAGATTTGTTTTACTCAGTTCTGGCCTGACTGTGCCACCAAGGTGAGAAATGGGAGAAAAGGAACTCAGAAGATGGGTAAGCAAGAAGTGAGAAGATGAAATGGAAAAATACCACCTTCTGGACTTGTTATTTCCTTCTGGGCAGTTCCTTAGATTAGGAACAGAGGAGAGAGAGAACAGACATCACAGAAGGGAAAACCAAGACATCATACAATACGCTAACCAACTCCCACCAAACCTGGCCAATTCCCAGAATTCCCCGGTCAGCATGGCCATTGCTAAGGATTCCAGGAATAGAATCCTGCCCATCTGAAAGTTGCCCAGGTTGAGCAGCACTGTACTAAATCATACATCATAGCTAACAAGTCATGCGGGCTATGTTCATTCAAGATGCCACGCCAGGATGGCTGGCTTCACAGAACATTATGATCTAAGGTGGTTTGTTCTGGTTTAGCCATAGCATTTGGTACACCATGCTAAATGACAATTTACAAACAGAACCTATATGTTGAGGCACATGTCGTTTAATCGACCCCAGGAATTGCCCTGTCTGATACCCAACATTTTGTATGCATTTCTCCCCAGAACATAGTTGCCCTATCAGAGAAGGCACTCTCAGAACTGCAAAAGAAAGGTGAATATTTTTTTTTATTTAGACATTTCTAGATGTTTCCAAAGTATGCACTTCTTAATAAAATATAACTTTTACTTGAAATTCCCACAGGGCTTCTAATCTGAAATAAGGCACAATTCCTGACAGAAGATTCCTTCTTGGACTTTTCCCTCTCCCATCAATTATTCCAAGATGAACAGGAACAGGAGTGAAAAGCTTTGGCTTCTTTTATGCAACTTCAATATTTATTTGTGAAATGTTAATGCGCCTATATGTTGTTGAAAATATTACTTTAAAGGTTATGCAGTTAATAAATAGGAAGCTAGATGCAATGATGGAGTCTTTTAAATAGGTAATTGCAACGATCATATCGTGGAGTACAGCAAAGAAGAAAGGATGGACCTGTTTAAGGTTTTTTGACCTACTTGGACCTAAGTCGCTGGAGAAGTGCATGTCTGTGTGTACATACAGGTTCAGGCAGAAAAGCCAAAATAGCACAGGGAGACTGTGCTTTGCTTTGCTGTGTTGATGCTGATGCTACATTACTGTCAATTTTGGAAACTCAACTCAATTTCAAAACATCTGCATAATGCAGGACACATAAAGAGAAATTGACTTAGATGGCAGAAGAGGTTTTCTTGTTTAAAGATCAGATTTCTTTTCCTAAGATCACCAAAGCACTGCAGCTCTCCTCACCTCTCTGAAGGATATCTGTAGCCAATAAGCTCTTACGCTTATTTTGAAAAGAAAAATATAATTCAAGAGGTGGACAGACAATCCAATAAGCCCAGTGCCATACTCAAAAAGAGGAATCCTGTTGCCATCTTTGCAAATGATTCTGGAATGGGTTTAGGGTTTGAGGCGTCTGGCCAGGGACGTGCAACTGATTCCTTGAGCTTGTATTCTCCTTGAACAAAATGCCCAATAGCCAACCCAGACCAGTAACTTAAGTCAGAAAAAAACAGGTTCAGCTGTATCCGAGATTCAAAAACTGCCATTTGCACAGCCTTCTGATTGAGTAACTAAACCCCCAATTAATTTCTGCATGATGCCCAATTCAGGGCAAAAGGAAAGCTGCAGAGCTGATCCGGCAAAGCTTTTGATCAGCCAGTGCTGCAGAGGACAGCAAACACAGCAGGACCAAAAGGTCCAGATTTATTCTTTCTTTGCCTTGGGGATTTCTTTGAGTGATGCTTCCCACTGTTTTTTCACCATGGTGTACAGTCGCATAGCAGCCTGGGCGTCCTGAACCTGGGAGACAGCGAAAGAAGCAGTGAGTGAAACACGGAACTTGCTGCTTCCAAACCAGTCAAAAGACGACAGGCTAAGAACGCCTACGGCTGAACTGCTGGAAAAACAATGTCCCCTCTGGTTGTTTCCAAAGCTTCTACAGAAGCGACCCCTAGTCTCAACAGAGCAGTGCATTTTTTCCCGTCATTTTGTTAGCCTTCCGATATATCAGCCAGGTCCTGGATTCTAATCAAACACTTACCGAACTGTGTTCTGAGGTCTGCACCTTCACATTCAGCAATTTCTCACACAGAAGTTTCAGGGATGGTCTTCCACTCTAGGGAAATAAGCAAGGATGGATTAGACAGAAGAACCTCACTCGATTTCTTTGCAGTGATACAATCTTAGTAACTCAGCCTCTGTTTGCAACTCTGACAGGTTTGCAGCAGCCACAGAAAAGAAGGTGAGAAGCTGGAAAGAAATCTCTTTGCTATAGTTTTGCTTATATGAGCTACAGTTTGCGCAACCCTTTGGTTTCAAAGCAAAAAAGGGGCTTTAGAACACGGGAGCAGGGAGCATTTTGCACGACCTGCAACTTCTTAATGCAGCCGCAGCATCTTTTCACTAGGCACAAGACCCCAAAAAGCTGCCATTGATTTAAAGAGTTACAGAGAGGTGCTAGTGCGTGTTACTCTTCTGAAGTGCTTTTTTGCCTTTGAATCCAAAGCATTGCAGAGCCTTATTAAAAGATAATTTGTGATAGTTTCTACCTTTCCAAGAGATTTAAACTAAAGCAAGATTCCTAAATGCTGAAAAGTAAAGCAAGAGTTTTGTGTAAGCAAAACTGTTAAATTGCTGGACCTGGTCCAGGATGAAAAATGACTTATAAATGCCAGTTGCCTCTGCTTAGAATCTGCTCCCTTGAAGTGATAAAAGGATCTCTTCCTACCTTGACTTGCTGTTTGAAAGGTTTGTATCTTTGTGTGTCCCGGATTTTCTTTTTTGGATGGTCAAGAAGTAGAATCTGAAAAGTAAAAAGGACCGATGGGAACGATTGTTCAGGGCCCCAAACCGTACCAGGCAGTCAACTGCGTGACAGATAGAAGCAAGACATTCAAGCGAAACATGAGCTGAAGTGAGAAGAAGCTAAACAACAAAGTATTACTTAAATTTCAGCCACAGGAGAATGATGGGGGTTGAAAATCCCAAGATTGGAAATCAACATTTCTCAGCTTGGGAGACGTAAAAGGCCAGGAAGGGAGTGGGGCTGAAAAAAACAGCTTGGCCAGAGAAAGTCTATGGACACTAAAACTAAAAGACAAGGCACCTTCTTTTACTTTAATAATTTTATATACACAGAGACAGAAGCTATGATTTATATAATGAATTGCAAGTGGGGAAGAAAGGATAAATAAGAAAAACAAACTGCACTGCAGAAACACACATCCTGAAGTCAATTTGAAGCAAAGGCCCATAAAGCTTATGCTACAGTACTTGGATTCAGTACCTTTAAATCGTTGCGAAGAGCATGTCCAACTAAGATCCTCCCCCTTAGGAGGTCAGCAACTTCTTTCTGGACAGTTTTAAAATCTTCCCCTAAAATTCCAAGAAAAGACAATGTTGCACAGGAAAGATTTTTTTATTTTATAAGTTTATATAGCAACAGGTGGGGGAGGGGGTATCTTTTTGAATGAAGTCATAGGTTTTGTTAAGGATTCCTTTAGGAAAAAGAGAGAAGCCATGGTTTATCCACATTAAAGAGACAAGTCATGGTTTATGCACATTAAGCAGTGAGCGGAATAGTAACAAGGAGCAGGAGGAAAAGCAGCCTCTGTATCCAGGAAACCTGCATTTGCAGCTATACCAAATTATCCTCAGATGCTCCAAAGTGTTCTTGTTGGAAAGGATTTGTGTTTTCTTTCACAAGGACTCTGCTAAAATGGGCTAGAACTATTATTCATACTTTCTATTTCCTTTCAGGCTCTTGAGCTTGCTACAAATTGGGAAAGCACCCATAAGTTAAAGCAAAATTTATTACAATTATTGAAAACAATTCAGAGATCAATTAAATTACAAACCAGGCACAGGGTAGTACAAAGTTGATATTCCCACTATTTTGTATACATTGCATTATGTTTAATCTCAACCCATTTTGTTCCAAGGTATTTCAAAAAAAGATTGCTGCCCAGACAATCCTGTTATGGCTAATATCCTCAGCTATAAGAAGCCAATTTTTTCATTTTTGTTGAGCAGGATGCTTGAACCCAGCCAACGAGGCCTTATTCCACAAACCATGCTTAAAGAAACCAAGGCTCAAGGCAACATGTGAACCCAATCGGTAAAATGCTAAATCCCCAATTAACCAGCAGTCTGATTCAGCATGCTACAACAACCTAGACATAAAGTCCAAACTAAATCAGCCAGCCTTCTTACCTTTTTTTAAGTGCTCAGGCCGAATCCCACTAACTGCGGTTCTGTAGTCTGTCACTTTTTCTGTAGGCTTGACATACTTGTCATAAATGCATTTGCCAAATAGGTTCACAACCGAGACACGGGCCAGGATGCTATCTTCACCAGTGGGCCCTACACCCACCATCTCACAATCTATGGCCACTGCTCTGGTCAAACTGCCAAAAAAAGGTTTCAATTAAATATAGAAAAATAACCATCTGCTAACTTCTTTCCTTTTGCTGTTATGATTTAAATTGAGTAAGGCCTCCCACTTTAAAAGACTCCAAGTGGCTTACGACATCACAAGATACAATTAAAACAGTTAAACACATGACAGCCCAGACTAAAAATCTTGACATGGGCCCCACAAACTTCAAGCCTTGGAACAGAGCCAGGTCTTTAAGGGCTTTCCAGAACCCCAGGAGAGAGGGTGCCATACAGATCTCTGGGGGGATGCTGTTCCAGAGGGCAGGGGCAACAACAGATGACCATTTTAATTGAGGGGACCAGGAGTGCACCCTCTCTGCCCAAGTATACAAGTGGGCAGAAACAATTGGAGAAAATGTTAATATCAGTTTTGCTGTTCTAATCAACATCAGCCCTGCTGAAAAACCAAACCCCTCATGATTGATCACTTTGCTGTTAGAATAGGCAAGTGCAGTGCAAAACAAGCAGACCCTGCAATCAAGGGGGACAAATATAACAGAGGAGAGTTTTAATGTGTTGCTGCAGCAAACATGGAAGTGGAAATTACGTTACGTGAAAGGTGACCTCTTTTTGAATCTTGAAAATTAAAAGCTCACACATATTTTTCTGATTTTTCTCAAAGCTTTCATACTGAGACTTTGGCTAAGCCCCAAGCTTGCTTAAGTGAACAGACCAATGTCTCAGATGAAAAGCAGAGCAACATCCAGCTAATAACTCCCTAAGTGTTCAACCCTCTGAACCCAGACAATGGTTACCCTTCAAAAGCATCCTTTTTCACCAGAGCATGTTCAGCCAGCTGCTGGGCTCGCTGGTCCTTGATGCCCAGATTTTCTCGGGCTACTTTTGCAGCTTCTGGTCCCAAGGCTGCCTCAATGTCATCTGGATCAACGTCATCAAACCAGATGCTAGAAAACCAAACAAAGCAAAAGATAATGAGGGGAAGAGAGGACTAAGAATGTCCACTTCACTTACCCACTGTACATCCTCTTGAAATAATTTAAGGAAGTCCTGAATCATTACCTAGTTCCAGCTTTCAAAGATTTAGGCAGGAGGCCTTTGTAAGAAAAATGAAGACCCTCCTTATCCAAAAGGGAATTAAGAAGGGGTGCAAAGGTTTCGTCCTTCTTCAGGTGGCTTTCTTGAAATGTAAAGAAAGGGGCTATTTTTTCTTTTATCTCAAGGTGCCTTCTACTGAGACAGACCATGGATCTACCAAAGTAACAGGGTTTATGTTGACGATAACAGCTCTCTAAGGCAAGCCCCATCTAGCTACTCCAAATCCTTCTAGCTCCAAATGTTGGCTACTGAACCTGGAACCTTCTCAAATGCTTTACTGTGGACATATGGTCTTTTCCCCAAGAAAACACAGGAGTTGTATGTGTTTTTTTTTTTTTTGGTCTGCGCTCAGTCATTGCTGACCCTGCAGTGACTGCTTGGACGAGTCCTTGCAGTTTTCAAGGCAATTGTTTTTCGGAAGTGGTTTGCCAGAGCCTCCTTCCTAGAGCAGAGCCCAGCTGGTGAGTGCAGGAAGTGGGGTTTCCATTGCTTCGCGCCCTTTTCGGGCGCGCGCGGTTTTTCGCGCTTACCAGCAACTGCTCCCGACTCCTTTTTGCAAGGCGCCGCCAGCATTTTTCCTCCCACCGGAGTGAGAGTCCCCATTTATCTACTCACGTGAGTTTTCAACCTGTTGGGTTGACAGGAACTGGGGAGGAAACAGGAGCTCACCCTGTTTAACGCGAAGGCTGGACTTGAACCGCTGAAGCGTCGACCATTTCTGGCCGGCAACTTTCAGCGTCATTAAGCCGCTGCGCCACCGCGTCCCCCTTGTATGTGTTTACTCAGCAGTAATAAACATCTGCATCACTGACACAAACATTGTGATAAAGAAAGCAAAACCCCTTCAATCCCTCCCTCCAAAAAAAGAACTCATATAGGAAGTTGTCCTGCGCAGGGTCAAATTATTTGCCCATCCAGCCCGGCACTGACCATTTCTAATGCTGTTTTTCTGCATGATGTGAACCCTAGACTATACACGTGGGGTTAGCCATAAGGACTGGAACTATTTTCCCTAACTGGTTTGAAAAATATTAAGTCCAAAGTCTAAAAGACTTACTCCACTGGTGTTGTTGCCACTTGCTCCTCCAGTTTCCTTCTTTTATGTTTAATGTCCCCTTGCTTCTTCTCTCTGTTGCCCATCTGGCTACTTCTCTGGTGTTTTCCAGCCTCTTGGGCCTGCTGTGAATTCTTCACTTGCATGGATTTTTCAGATCTGATGACACCTGCACAACCCAAACCTTGAGCTGGAAGCTTAGATGTCAGCTTCTTTTCAGTTCCATTTGGTACTGATATCTGAGGAACAGTTTTGTCATCTCTGACAGTGTGCTTTTTCTTGGAATATGTGTTGGGTGCAGTAAGAGCAGAATTCAGATTGGCAGCCTTTTGTTGCAGAAGCTAAAAAGAAACCAAAACTCACACATTCAGTTTTCAGGTTAGATTTACACAGCACGCTAAGCCAGATTTTCACCACAGTTTGCTAGATGTACCAGAACTGGCTGGCTGGCTGGATTGATTGAATTTGTATGCCGCCCATCTGCCCCAACGGGTGACTCTGGGCGGCTCACAATTAAAAAGCTAGGATTTACCCAGCTCCCTGAGCCAAAACTGGTTTAATGTGATTTTTCAGCCTAGTCTCAAATTTAGGGTAGCCTGCTGGAGATTCCAACCAACTTCAGTTTAAGAAGATTTAATTATGTCACCATAATACCTCCCAAACACTTCCCAAGCATTTTTATTTGCATGAAATCCAAGCAGTGTACTTTTTAATCTCTTCTTTCATTTGTGAGCATTTGGGTAAAACTTCATCCCTGAATTATTAACTTGACTTGGTCTGAGCCAAAATGTAGGGTGTCCAGCCTTTGTTCACCAGGGATTTCCCTATCCCAAACGTTCCCTTCTTTTATATAATTAATCAGAGATTAACATGATTGCCCCATCCAGAACCTGACACTCTATTTCATTCTAACATCAGATACAGATCCCCCAAAAGGAGCAAAAAACAAAAAAGAAAAGGAAAAGTAAGGGAAATCACTGTCCCAATATACCTTCTGTAGGACTTTCCAGTTTGAGGAAACTTCTTGTGGAGTTTTTGGAGGCAGTTCTACTACTACTTTGGAATCCTTGTGCACTCTCTTCTCTACTTGGTTGATCTTCTTTTTCCAGAATATCCTTTTCTTTTTCTCCTTTCTGTGTTGGTTCTTAAGGTTTTCTGGCTTAGTTGTTGAGTTGCTGGATGAGGACGGGGATTCCTTCTTCATTTTGGCCATTCTGATACGAGACGGTCAATCAGCGTTGGCCACAACCACTAGGACCGAAAACACAGAAACTCATCTTTTATCATTCGTATAGCAGAGAGCCAACCACATGAAACATCTTTTTTAAACAAGGCATCTTTAACCTAGTGGCCAGAAAACAGATTCAGGTTTGCACTCCTCCCCCTCCTGCACATATTTCAAAGTAAGGTGGAACCTAACAACCAGGACCAATAGATAGGCAATAAACCCTGGGGCAAATTCATACCTCAAGCTAAATTTCAATCTCCAGTGAAAAGGTTCTAAAATATTACTTTGGAGTTTAAATGCCAATTAGAGTATACAGCATTTTCATACACAAAAGTCCATATTAGTTTTCTCCAACCTTTTGTACCAGGCCGATGAAGGTCTCCATGGAAAGGAACAGCTGGTTCCAAGTCCCTGCATTAAAATGTAACTAAGCACAACTTCCAGAAGAAATCTCAGCCACTGGGGGAGGGGAATCACTAAGATAAGATGGGGTCACACATTATCCTAAGCGTAGGTTAACAAAGCACAAGGACTGGATTCACAGAGCAACCTCAACCTTCGTTCTTCAGTTGCACTCCTACAAGTTAACTGGATTCTTGAATTGATCTATTGTCTGGGTTGCAATATTATAGTCTACTACAGAGTAAACCAGCGGGCTGGATTTACAAAATACTGTGCATTAAGACATAAAAGAACCCAGGTAACTACTAACCAAGGATAGCTAGTTATGTGAATGCAACTGCCAGATCTTGCCCTGGCACGGCTAAGCATGAGCTACAGGAACCTTGTCTCCTCCTTATAAACCGCTCACCTCGCCTTTCGCGGCTCTCAAGCTGCATGAAGGACTTCCTTAGCAGACCGAAAGGACCCACCGCCTTTCCCCTCCGTCCCCGCATCAAATGCGTCCCTAATACAGCAGCCACGCGTGACTGCAGGCGTGCTGCCAATCCGAAACCGGAAGTAGGTCCTTCCCCAGGCGGCGCCGGTGGGAAACACGAAACGGGTTACTTTCGTTCCTACCGGAAGGCACCGTACCCTAGAAAGAAAAGGACAGCAAGTAGCAAACCCAAGGATTTGGGGCAGAGGCTGAAAAGCTTGGCTTTGTGACATTTAAGCGGGGGTGTTGGACCTACTGCTGGCTAGTTGTGGGTGGCCCAGCTAAAAGGGAGGTTCAAGCCAATCTTAGTCAGATAGGAGACCACCAGAAAATCCCAGAGCATTGGCTAGCTGGGAAAGAAGTTGAAAAAATATATTGGAATAAGGCAGTGGCCATTCATTAACATAACACTGTCCAAAAAACAACTTGACTATGCCCAGAAAGTGACCAGGAGCTGAGCAAAATTGAAAAGTGACTTTAATGTTCACTCAGGACTTGACACCTTCCTTGTCTTATAGGCTGAAGCGCTGTAGATTGCCCGCCTCTTCACTAAATTCAGAGATGCTCTGAAGCAGAAGAGCTTGCTTTCACGCCAGTGCAGTTTTCCCAATGATATTAGGCCAGCTGATCCAACCTTTCAGTTTCTTACATCTGTCATTATTATACATTTTCCTTGAGATAGGATGGGAAACATTAGAATCAACAGCTTCATGGTTTATAAATGGGATATTCATGGTTTTGCTCCAACACTAGGGGTGTTTCCAGAATGATGCATTAAAGAAAGGTTGGTAAGAAGATTACAGGGCCCATTGAATGATATTATCTCAGCCTTCTCAATGTTTCCCAGAGATACTAGGCTGCACAGTACAAGTAATCATGGGAAAGAACCTCACACAGATTTTTTTCTCCTCTTCCATCCTTCCTGCCCTATAGCTTTTTAACCCCCATCTCAAAGCTCATTTCCATCCCGATTATTTGGTTGCTGCTGGTCTGCAAATATTGCACAAGCCCGCCCTCTGCCCACTGGTGCCTTTAGCAAAAACATTGTCCCTCAATTGCCTGTCACATTTCTTTAAATGTGGGGCCCTTTAGCACTTCTGCTCAACAACTGCCTGTTTTCAGAAGCCAAAAAAAATCAGAACTTTTAGTGGTTGCTCAGTGCCTTCAGCTCCTGCATCATGGCTAAAAATCTTTTGATGTTATTTTTCACTCTGTTGCCTCTGAAGGTTTGTTGGCCATCCGGAACCCACCAGGTAAGTTTGACCTCTAGCCGAATAAAGACGGTGGGGGAGAGAGGGCTGTTAACCTTCCGCTCAGTGTTGATCTGCAAAGTGTCCAGCTCTTCACTGAAAATGTGCAGTCTGCAAATGGCAGAAGTGGGTCTTCTTTAATTTCATCACAGCCTGCATTAATTTTCTATGCCCAGCCTTGGATCCAACATCATGTACAACTCTGCAAACTTTGAACTACTGCATGTATCTCTTTTCAGCTGTCACTCTCTCTCTTACATTGCTGGTTTGATGTGTGGAGTTTTGACTTTGATATGTGATCTTTTGATCTGTAATCTGTGATCTGTGATCTTTTGATCTGTGACCTGTGATCTTTTGATCTTGATCTGTGAAGCTTTGACTTTTTTCCCCTTCCCCTTGCAGACATTTCTGAATATTTTGGAAGCGCATGATGTTTACTTTTATTTTGGTACCAATTCAATCTTTGAAGGTAAGAAGACACAAAGTCTGGCACTGATTTTAATTACTGTTGCCCTGATTTTAATTATGACTGAGATGCAATGAGGCAATGCAATGTATTGTTTTAGCTCAGTTGTGTTCCATATTTACAAACAGGAGGTATTTTCTGCAAGGTCTCTGCCTCTGGAAACTCGAGGAACACCTCTCTCCTTTTCACATCTTCTTACTTGCTAAGGCACTTAGAAGAAGCTGGTTCCTTTTGCTTATTTAGTTTTGTGATGTATTTTGATTTTGTTCTCCAAACTGAATAATAGTGATCTGCTTGCATGAATAGATACATACTTCAGAACGTTGCTCTTGATCAGGAATGTGCAATCTCCTTTGGGTTGTGGGTCACAGCTGGCTTGGAGGAGTGTGCCAAAGGCTGATGTGAGGAGGAACTAAAGAACCTAAGACTAGGATATTGGCAAAACACTATGTATGGGTCTTCTACTGTACACCCAATGTTTAGAAACAAACAAGAAGTTTGTTACTACTCAAGGACAGGAAAAAGGCAGTTGTGATTTAAACCCTGCTTTATGCGATATAAATATGGCTGGGTTCTTAGATCCTGCAGTAGTTGATCATTATTAGAACTCTCTTACTATTTACAATAAAAACAACTTGTCTATCTCAAGTCTTGTCCTTTACTCTTCCACTGACAGCTGAGTGCAGATTTGAGTTCCTGGAGAGATTCATTTTATTGTCCTGGAGGACATTCTGACAGCCACATTCCATAAAGCTGGGGATGCCAAGACAAAGAAGTGGGAGAGAGAAAGATGAAATGTAAATTAAATATGTCTAATATAATTATGCCCTATTTATTTAATAATTTTCCTCTTCTGTCATATTAAAAACTATTCTTTTACAGCAACTTTTGGAAAGGATCTGAGAGCCCCCTCAGAAAGTTCTCAAACTGTTTTCCATTTTAAATGTAAAATAAAACCAAGTTTGGTTTTGTTCATACCCAGCATTTCTGCCTCTCCATTCCCATGTTTCCAGTGCCAGAATTTGAGGTTGTGCCTCTGACTTGCTCCTGTGAAGACAGACCTGCTGGAGCATCTTGCAGAACCCAGCGTTGTTCCTTCCAAGCTTCAGGGAATCTCTATGCCTTTGAATTCTCTCACGATCAAGCTCTCTTTCCCCCATTTTTTGTGAGCACCCGAAGATTAAACTCATCAGCTAGTTTGCTGCGACGTTTAAGGAATAATTGCTTTGCTGGAGGGAGGGCTCTGAAACCCCCAGGTGCAGAATGCCGAGTAACATACTGTGAAGGACAACTGGTGAGTAAAATCTCAAGATGTTTCAGGCTGTTTTAATGAGTTCCATTAAAATCTTTCGGTGTATTCTGCATTCAAATGGAGAGTATATTGGAACAGTTCAATGTTCGTTTAGTTTTAGAGTGTCAACTATGTTTTAAAAAATCTTCATTCACTATTCATTTGCGTTTGGTTAACAAACATAACCACAAAATGCCCAATATGATGGGCATGCATGAGCAGAAAACACCCATTTATCAAAAGCCAAACTGTTGAAGCTGTTTTCTGTCACTCCTTCTTGTCACTGCCATTTTAAAAAAAATTAAGCATCCTGTGGGAACTATGTGGGGGTCCAGAAGCTCTCTTGTAAATAAAGATGATGTTAGAGGCTGGGGCTTACCTCTGTAAGAGGCAAGCTTCCCAAGTATTTGTATTTCTTACATTAAAAAAACTCTTAAACAATTCAAGTCAGTTGGGACAGGAAGCCCGATGGAATTACATGCAAATGAGGGGTTCTGTTTTCTCTTAGCAAGGTTTTATCATTGTTCGCGGCAAGAAGGTTCACATCAGGCCGGTGAGAAACCAACACCGACACCAGCTGATGGATTCGCATCTTCCCAGACCCCATATCATCTTCAGTACTCTGCAGAACTATTCAACATCAGTACAGACAAGTACGTTTTTCTTGGAAATGAGGCAGAATCCAGAAGCAAAGGGGCATCCTTTTCTTAAATCTGTCCATTTGATCAGTTATTATTGGAAACCCATATAAAAACAGAAGTGACATATCTATAATAATTAACTTCTTTAAACATTGGGTTTGTGTGCTTAATGGTCCTTTCATCTCTCCCCCTTCTCTGTGCGCCATTGCAGAAGGAAGGGTTCCATCCCGGATTCGCAGAATGGCTGAGGAGAAGGTGAAACACCTGGAGCTCTTGGTGGTGGTAGGGCCAGATGTCTACCAGTTCCACAAGGAAGACACCGAGAGGTACATTCTCACCAACCTCAACATTGTGAGTTCCTTTTGGGCTACACATGCAAAATGTCTTTACTTCTTGTTGGGAGGCTTTGATGGGGAGACACACTTAGGTTGAAGCTTTAGTTCAAGTTGAGTAATGAAAATAATTTTCAACAATTGCAAATATAAGGCAGGCCTTTGCAATGAGTTCTATTAATAGGCTTGCTTGTTTTGGTCATTCTATCCTTCCAGGCCTTTTTCTTGGAAGGCTTGGTAGGCAAAATACATCAGTTAACTGAATTTAGGTGTTCCCAAAATACTTCATATGATTGGGTGGATTTAGTTTAAACCTGCGCATGACTGAGTCTGTTTTGGGTTACGTTCGATTAAGCTTTTTGGCATGGTCCTACAACACATTGACTGATTTAAGTGAACTATGGGAATAGAGGCCAAAGTTGCATTCATTTTTCTTTGCAAATTAACGATGTGTTAATCTCAGATTCTGAACTTCTCCTTAGAAACCACTTGAACATATTTTTTTTCTCTTACACAGGGAGCAGAGCTTCTTCGAGATGCTTCACTGGGTGCTCAGTTCAGGGTTCACCTGATCAAAATGATTGTCCTCGCAGAACCTGAGGTAAAAAGAGGGGGGGGGGAGAGAATGGAGACTGAAGGGAAATTGAATTTGGGAACTTGTGGCTCAGCCTAGGAAGTGACCTGAGAGAGTCTACTAGGTGTATTCAAATGTGGAGGCCTCTTCAGATAGAGATAAAATATCAACTGTGGAGGCAACATGAAGCATTTGGACTGTCCAGACAGGTAGATCTATTATAAATGAGAAAGACCTAAGGTTCTCCCTTTCCTGGTCAGAAGAGCAGACCTTTCCATCAAGGCCGGTCCTACCATTGAGCAGAGCCTGTTTGTACAATCTACTGAACTACAAATTAGCTAACCATAATTTTAGTCTAGTACGTTCCACCAATCCAACCTGTATGATCAGATGATGGTTCAGTGTGCTATGCAGACTGCAAAAATTGGATTAACTGAGAAAATCCTGGTTGGCATGCAGAAATGTACATTGCTACAATATGGATTTGTATAGTCTCAGCCCTAATTTTGCTCCCCTGAACTTGTGTCTAATTGGGGTCAGTGTGCATCCTCTCTCCAGGAAAGCATCCAGATTTCCACCAACATCACAGCCTCGATCATGAGTGTTTGCAAATGGAGCATGAAGATCAACCCAGAGAATGACTTGGAGCCTCATCATGCAGATCTTATTCTTTATATCACCAAGTAATTACCATTCATTTTGAGCAATGGTTATCAAGCAAGCAAGCTCAGTAGTGGGGAGGCAAAAGTTCTCCAGAGTCAGAGTGGTATGTGTAAAGCACTAGGAGTAGTGTGGGATCAGCTAATGCTTTTGTTTTTGAAAACTCTTGGATAGGGAATACTGTAGTAACTTGACCCGGGATGCAATGCTGAGGACGGCAGATGGAGCATGAGAGAAACCAGACTTTATCTGGTTTTCAGACTCCAGTGATGCCTAGAGAATTAAATGTATTAGTATGATCTCATTAAATAGTCCCTTTGTTCATACATGATGCTAAACCATGAGTTTTTGTTGGAGAGCCACAATTGACTTAGATTCACACAACATGCTGAGTGGACTGAGTTTCTAGAACATGCCAATTCACTGGCAGACAAACCACAAGATGATTTAGCCTGATATGAGAATCCAGCCATTGTCAGTAGATATTTGGGATGTGGCCAGGTAGGTGGCCATTGGGATCTTTTTAAAAAAGAAAGCCAGGATTCATCATGTGGTTTGCTTAACTTATAAACTTAACGTGTTATGCAAACCTAGTTTATGGTTGTTTAGTCAAAGAAACCAGGGTTAGCACAATGCATGGACCAAATCACTGTCTGGCTTACGATATAGTAATTAACATGACCATAAGGACCCAAATCTACATCGTTTCACTGCTTTCATGAGTTTACAATGTAATATAATTTGAAGGACCTTAATCTAATCACCACAGTTCCCTGCATTAAAGATGACCCTGGATCTGATTGAGGGCAACCTCATCTCCATCAAAAGGAAGATAAGTCAGGAAAAATCTCTTCCCATTATTGTATTTTCCACTAAGCTAAGGTGACTGTCCGTTTTATGAGTAAATCTTTGGGAAAAAGTAATTTTCCTTTTGAATAAATTCCATAATGTTTAACTCTGGAAATTGCAATCCCAACCTACAGAGAAGCCACCCATTTGGTGGAAAACTGAGCCTAGCACAGTTTCTTTTTTCTTTTCTTTTTTCCCTCCCAACTCTTTTTCTTCTTTGCCTGCCTGACTTTAGATTTGACCTAGAGCTCCCGGATGGAAATAAGCAAGTGCGTGGGGTCACTCCAAAGGGTGGAGCGTGTTCCAGGTCTTGGAGTTGCATCATCACTGAAGACACCGGCTTTGGCTTGGGCATCACCATGGCCCATGAGATTGCACACAGGTCAGTGGGCAAGAAGGACCAGAAAGAGTCTTCAGGGTCTAGGAATGGACAATCAGCGACCTTCAAGGCCAACTATGACCCTTCTTCCCTAAAATCTGGGGGGTGCCCCCCATATTCTTTCCAAAAGCTGATGTGGAATTATGTTAATGGGACAGGATAGTTGGTGTGTACTTAGCCATCTTGAATGTTAAGAATGTTAAGCAGGGGGAGCATCCATCAAATAAATAAATACCTTAGTGAACGTTAATGATCTCTAAATTAAATTTCTTTTTTTTTTTATTGTTGGTTTGGGCCTTTTTACTTTGTTACCTTACTGTTCTATCTTTTGGGGTCTGCCTGCTCCTGGCATGCCGCTGAAAGCTACATTCAATTCTGTTCCTGAAAAAGAGTCTATACGTCCCCTATTTTGTGGCTCTACTAATCCCCCCACAGATATACTCATTGAGCCCCTAAAGCTAGCCTCTGAGTCTGAAGATGACAGAAATTGGGATAACCATAGGAAAACCTTGATCTCTACTGCACCTTTATTTTAACTCTTTCTTTGCTTATCTTTTGATGACAGCTTTGGGATTGATCACGATGGGGAAGGGAATCGCTGCGTGGGGGACAGACACATTATGGGCTCTGAAGGGGGGCACAGCAGCGTGGATCTGACATGGTCAGTCTGTAGCAGAGAGCAGCTCCAGGCGTTTGTCAGGTAAAAGGACCAAGGGAGTGTTTTCTCTGTTCCTTGGACCCTCATCCAATGGAGAGATGCAAGAGAAGATGCAAGATCTTTCCAACAGTATGTTTGGCTTATGGTAAGAATGTGTGTGATGGAAAGATATAGGTGGGGAAGTTCATCCCATCTTCTGTCTTTGAGGGCAAGTACCTAAGGGTAATCAGATTGGGGGTGGGATGTTAGCAACATGAGCATTACCTCTCCCCCAGAACTGCAAATGCATAAAACGTGTCTGGCTGGGGAGCCAGAGATGTGAAATGGGAATCTGCAGGCATATCTCTGCTCCCTTCTTGGCTTTCCTTTTCAATAAAAAAGGCGGAAATGCCTAAGAAGAAAGAAGAATACACTGAACCTTACATTTCTGCCTTGTTGCACCTTACAATGTATTCGTCTTTTTCACATCCATGGGTTTTTTCCTAGCTCGTTGACATCCTAAATCTCTCTAAAAGGGGGGATCAGTTTGGTAGTTACCTTTAAACCTTAGCTTTGCAGAAGGCAGTGGGTGGGAAGGGATTTTGTAAGCCCCTTCCCCGTAAGATTAACCACCCTGCATTCTTGAGACAGGGTGTTGTATTGCTTCTGACTAACTCGGCAGCCATGGTTTCTTGGGGTTTATCACCAGTACAGGCCAAGCAAGCTGCACAGATGATTTGCCTGAGTTAAAGAGCAGTCTCCCCGAAGCAAAGCCGGGCCTATATTTTGGGGCAGAGGAGCAGTGCAAAATTGCCTTTGGTTCGGGTGCCTCGGCCTGCACTTTCAGCTATGACACGGTAGGTAAAACTGTTGTTTCTGGGTTTTGCGGACATTCACCACCACGAGCACAGAAGAGGTTTTAGAATGCTGAAAGGGTTCATTCAAACATCTAAGAGTGCTGTTGCAACAGCAGCTAAAAAACCAGATTCAGCAGAATAAAACAAGCTGGAATTCATTGGAAAAACTAGCTCTTTTGGGGTAGGGGATGACAAAGGGATGCTGAGCTCTGTTGCCACTCAGGAATGACAACAGTCTAGACTAGCATTTTCTAATCTGGCATCCTTCAGATGTGTTGGACTACAAGTCTCAGCAGCTTTAGGCAGCTTGGGAGTTGTAATCCAACATATCTGGAGGGCATCAAGTTGGAGAAAGCTTCCTGGACCCAGAAATGTAGAGATCACACTTTATACTGGCCCTTTAGTTCCAAGTGCTGGTGCTGCCGGATTAGACAACTGGCTCCAAATCCAGGGCCCTATCATTACTACTACCATTACTTTTATATCCCACCTTTTTGTCAATAGTTTCAGATGGCTTACATAGGGATTTCCCTTCATTTTATCCCTGCAACAGCAATCCTGTAAGATATGCTGAGTTGAGATAGTGTGCTGGCCTAAGCGAGTTTTCCCTGGTGGATCTGAACATCTTCAGCAGGACATCAAATTATTAGAAGTCCAACTGCTGATGAGAATTATAAGGCTGGGTGGAGAGAGGAAAAAAAAACAGGGAGAAAAAATAAAGGGAGAAAGAAAGAGTGCCAGAAGAGATGAACTGAGGGACAAAAGTCCACCCTTTGTCTCTCCAGAGTCAACCTCTTTTTGGTCTTTCCCTGATTCTTTATGTTGTTCTTGTATAGATTGGCTGGGCAATTAAAAAAAAAAATTCCTTCATTGATGCAGGGGAGTATATATTGTATCCTTTCTTCTCTATTTTAGCCTCACTACATTTTGTGGGGTAAAGGAGGCCATAGAAGTAGATTCATAGAAGGTCATGAACATCATTTTCCCTTTCCTTGCCTGCATCACCTTTTCCTAGGACATGTGTCGAGTTCTCTCTTGCCACACCAATTCGGCTGATCAATCCGCCTGCTCTCGGCTCCATGTCCCACTTCTGGATGGAACTGAATGTGGGATCAACAAGGTAAAAGCATCTTTTTGGGGGGAGGGCAATTACCATACATGATTCCCACACTCACACCCAGCTTTGGATGCATTTGACTATCTCCTGCCAGATGTTCATGTTTAAGAATAAAGGAATTTAAATTGTAAGGCCAGTTCATCAGAAAGCGTGGTACCAACCTGCATCACTGCTAGGACGTTGACTGGGCTGATCTCTCTTCCAGTGGTGCTCCAAAGGCCGCTGCAGTTCCCTGGAAGACCTGGCTCCTATTGATATGGTACACGGGCAGTGGTCCAGTTGGACTGCCTTCTCTTCCTGTTCCCGGAGCTGTGGAGGGGGAATCATGTCAAGACAACGACAGTGCAACAATCCCCGGTAAATAAGGCCTTGAACTTCGCAGTTTGAAATATGTCTCTCTTCCAGTGCTTAGGTGGCATGGGTCAAGGGTTAGAGTGGAGGTGTAGCCTTCCAGATGTTGCTGAACTACAGTTCCCAACTACCCTGGCAACATGGCTAGTGGTGAGGAATCTTGGGAAATGTAGGTCAGCAACAGTTACAACTAGTTTCCTACATTTATTTATTTATGGAATCAATTTATACAGCCACCAAGCTCACAACTGCAGCTAAAATAGGATTAAAACCAATATGGAATTAGGCCAAATAAGAATAGCAAATAAAAAACATGATGCAATTAAGGCCAGCCCTCAATCATTCTGTTATCAAACCATTGCAGATGGGCCCAATGGCCAGGTCTTTGAGGCCTTATGAAAGGTCATCAGGGTCAGGGCCATCCAAATCCCCAGAGGAATAAGCTGTTCCAGAGGGCAGGAACATCTGGGTACAGAGGTTCCTTTTCCTTTCAGACCTGCTTTTGGTGGGCACCCATGTCGGGGGGAAGACTTGCAGGCAGAGATGTGTAATGTGCAGGTAGGTGAACTTTGGATTTGAACGCTGTATTTTAAAGAAGTCCTGAAAACTTTCCATTTCTAAAGAAGGGGCTAATCACTCCCCTGTTTATGCACTTGTTCATGCTATCTTGGCAAATGCAAATTTGGGGTATGATGTTCTGCCATTAGATACTTCTAATTGGAAATAAACCCCAGAAAAATCTGCAGGTCTTCCCTGAGATTATCAGGCAGGACCAACCCCTCAAAAGCAAAGTCCATCCTTTCCTTCTGGAAAAAAACAAACAAATGTTGAGAACGTGGCCTTCACCTTTTGCCTTCTCCTCTCCTGAAGCCCTGCCTGAAGACCCAAATGGACTTCATGGATGAACAGTGTTCAGCAACGAACTTGAAGCCGCTATACCTTAATCGGCAGTTCCCTTCCTTCTATGAGTGGATTTCAGCAGCTAGTTATGCAAAAGGTAAAGTGGCTTTGTGTGACAAACTGGGGAGAAACTTTTTACTGAGGGTAAAGTCATCCATGGCCTGGAGAAAGCAGTCAGGGAGAGGTTTTTCTCCCTCTTTCAAAGAGCAAGGAAGTTTTGCAATGAAGCTGACTGGAAAGAGACTGAAAATTCTTCAAAGAAAAGTCCTTCTTCATGCAAGGCATTATTAACTGTACTAAGTTGGATGGTTGTGAAAGGGGATTGGATAAATTCATGGAGGACATGAGTCTGTTGAGGGTGTAACAGCTCAGTGTTGCCACCAGACTGGGTCAGAAAATTGCATTAGAGAAGCTTTGGGTCTGGTGTAGCTGCAGGTTCATTTCCAAGTGGCAGATCACTGGTGGATTCCTATTCATTACAAGAAAAAGCCTTCTTTTTTTCTTCTTCTTACTTCCAAGCACTGGAAAAAAGTATTTAGCGATTACCTGAGCTCTCCCCTTGTCTTCTACCTCCAGGAGATGCCATGTGCCAATATATGTGCCAGGCAGCTGGGAAGAATTTCATGGTGAGCCGTGGGGACCGATTCATTGATGGGACAAGGTGCAAGAGAAACAGCCTGGCAGACAAGGATACGTTTGCTTTGTGTGTGATGGGCAACTGCAGGGTAAGGGTGGAGATCAGCAAGCCACTGTCCTTCTGGAAAGGAGATGGGGGGGTGGGTGGCTTCCAAATTCTCTTCTTGCTTCTTTCCTTTTTGAAATGTCCATTCAGAGTTAATGTTTCCTCCATTGGAAACATTTTGCCTCTCCTTTTTTATTCTTGCCCACATTCATAGAAGAAGGGAATTAGAGTGGCTCTGTGGCCCCAGGGTAGTCATTTTTCCATATCTTGTATATTTTGGAGTGGGAACATCTTGCCCACTTCTTTTCTGGCATTAAAATATGGAAATATTCTTTGGCCATAGTTTCTGTGCTACGTACCAGCCTTCCCAAAACTGGCATCCTCTAGTTGTGTTACGACTGACTCTCCCAGAATTCTCAGCCTGCATGGCCCAAAGAATTCTGGGAGTGGCTGTTCCTGGAGAGGGCTTGATTGACAGGGCTGGCTTCTAGCTCCATTGTTCCCAGCAAGCAATTTCAGCTGATTCATTTTTTCCTCTTCCTCAGGTGTTTGGGTGTGATGGCCAGATGGACTCAGGAAAGAAGATGGATGCATGCCGAGTATGCGGGGGAGACAGTACATCATGTTTTAATGTGAAGGGCTCTTTCGCTGAGGGGAAAGCCAGAGGTATAGTGCTATTCCATCTTCTTCCTTGCCTTCTTACATTTTTGGGTCCAGTCCTAAGTACGTAAGAATAAACCTGCTGGATTGGGCTATCAAGGCCTCTAATCCAGCCTTCTATGTGACCCAGTGGCCAGCTGGATGCTTTGAGGAAACTCAGAGCCTGGACTGGAGAGCTAGAGCTCCCTTCTACTGCCTCCTTCCCTATCTCCAAGGTCCTGGCTGTTGTTTTCACAACAAACTTCTATTTCCCCTCTCTTGTTAATCCTAACTCTCCCAGAGTACATCACCTTCCTGATGCTGTCTCCTAACATCACCACCATCCACGTGGTTAACCAGAAACCCCTCTTCACACACTTGGGTAAGTAAATGATGCCCAGAATTGGGTCAGCAGGATAGTGGAGATTGCTTAGGAGAATATCCCCATGGATTGTCCCATGAGGAAGATTCCATGCAGCTTTTGGAGCCTCCTTTGACCATGACCAATGCTGAAAAGCAACAGTCAATTTCCGGTCTTTTTGAGGATGGAGGCATATGGAGTTGATAGTATAAGCCCTAAAAAAGACATCACAGCTTAGAGAACTGTAAGGGCTGAAACTGGTGAAGCAGGAATCTGATTCCAGGCCAGACTGAAACTTTATGTAAACATGGAGCAGATGTCTCTGTCTCTTGAGTAAGGGAAGAGAGACAGCCAAAAGGCTATTTTAAAGGGTGGGAAGAAAAGGCTTAAGACTGAAACTGATAGGGCTTGAATATGACGTTCTGCTGTAGGCAGTCCTTCTGCAAATGTCTGAAACAAATCAACGTATCTCTCTGTTTCAACCTCTTTGAATCTGACAGTAACAATGAACAGGTCTACAACAGCTCTATTAAAAAAAACCAACCCTCTCCCCCTAATTCTTTTTGGAAAACAGTAGATGGTGATAACAGTTTATTTAGAAAGCTAGACAGGTTGAATGACCTAGTCAAAGACCTCCAGAGCTGCAGCTTTGAAGGGCAGCCTGAGAAATCCACCAAGAACTTCTCTATGCATACTCAAAGGTCTGGCTTAATATTCTCCATTCCATAGCAAGAAGAAATAGGGAAACTTTTCTCTTACTTAATCCTAGCTGTGAAAGTTCAAGGGCAATATGTAGTAGCTGGGAAAGGCCACATTTCTTTAAATGTCACCTACCCTTCTGTCCTGGAGGACAACCGGCTGGAGTACAAGGTCTTCCTTACAGAAGATAATCTGCCTAGCTTGGAGGAAATTCATATGGATGGACCAGTCCAGGAGGACATAGAAATACAGGTAAGATGGTAAAGTTGCAGCCAGCTAAGGAGCAGGGACAGTAACTACCTTGGCAAACAGGAACATGTACCAAATAGTCTAGCAGGTTTATGGCATTATGGGAGATCCATGAGGCTCACTGACTTGTGCCTCAATTCATAGAGCAGAAAGAAGCCACTGAATCTAATCCTTCCTCAGAGCTTTCTCAAACACTTCATCCCTTGAAGCTGAATGTGTGAACAACCTCAGCTGAACAGCTTGGTGCACCAAGTGACCTTAAACCTCTATTCTTTCATGCCTGATCAGTAATAGCTCATTCACTTGTGCATCTGAATGATACGCACTTTTAATGATGTGCCCTGTCAACCTTGAGGAAGGATATTATCTTGATCAGAGGCCTGGCCTCTGATGTGCAGAAGGAAGATCTCATAGCTTCCTTCTTGGATGAGTTTCTCAGATTCAGGAAGCCACCAAGCCTGTGAATCTCTACCTGCTTGCTGGCATTGGACACATATATCCCTTTGATTGATGTAAAGGAGGAACAATGAAAGAATCACATATAAAAGGGCTCCTGGAGATAATTATGAGGTACCCCAGTCCTCTACAGTATGTTTAGCTGCTATTCAAAAGTCTTTTTCTTTTCCATCCAGGTTTATAGGAAATATGGGAAAGAGTATGGAAGTGCCACCAGCCCAGACATCACCTTCAGCTACTTTAGGCCAAGTGAAAAAGAGACCCATATGTGGATTGCCCAGTTCAGCCACTGCTCAGTGAGCTGTGGGAAAGGTCAGCTGCTTCATTGTCCTTTTATTTCCCACATCTCTAACTTTAGCACAGGGCCCACGGGCACATGGAGTACTTGGGGACTGAGAAAACATCTCAGGGAATACACAAGTATTAGCCAATCCACTCCGTTAATTGGGGTTTTGCACATCTTTTAAATGTTTGGAAAAAAAACCTGTGGCCTTCAAAGAAGCAGTTTCTTTCTGCTATTAATCAAAGCAGGGTTCTCTTGCTTTGAGTCTGCAAAATGATGTGGTTGCTTTAAGAGGCACATTATTGTTAAAGCAGATGCATCCTTTTTCAGGCTCACACAGAAGCCTGGAAAAATCTGTTCTTGTGAAAAGTTTGAGGGGCTTCTTCCAAATCAACTTCGACATGTGTGTGGCCCTATTGCTGGATACTGGCACCTGCTGCAATCTTGCAGAAGCAGGTCCTTTTTAAAAAAGACATTTGATAAACAAAAGGATGCATGTCTGTATTATTCTACATCTTTTGTCATCCAGAGTGATTCCTTTTCGGTCCTCTTCAAATTCCTCCTCTACTTCTGTGGAAACTCAGTCATGTCTACTGAGATCTCTTCCCTAACGCTTACTCTGCAGGCACTCTGCAAGTCTATTATATCTGCTTTGACAAGACAAAAGGTGAGAAGGTGGATGACTTATATTGCCTGAAGATGCCAAAGCCCCTTTCCAGGCAGCAAAGTTGCACTGTGAAACAATGTCAACCACAGTGAGTAAAAGCTGCTTTTGCCCGTTTTCATGTTCTGAAGGGTCAGCTAGGCTGCTTGGACCAGGATCCATACAGTCTGCTGCCCTGTCAACATCCTTTAGCCAGTTACTGAATTCACCAATTTCTGAGTTTGGATAACATCTTGAACCATACTATTTCCCTTCCCTTCCCTTCCCTTCCCTTCCCTTCCCTTCCCTTCCCTTCCCTTCCCTTCCCTTCCCTTCCCCTTCCCCTTCCCCTTCCCCTTCCCCTTCCCCTTCCCCTTCCCCTTCCCCTCCCCTCCCCTCCCCTCCCCTCCCCTCCCCTCCCCTCCCCTTGAAACCTTGAAACCTTGAAACCTTGAAACCTTGAAACCTTGAAACCTTGAAACCTTGAAACCTTGAAACCTTGAAACCTTGAAACCTTGAAACCTTGAACCATACTATTAACCAGATGGGCTGGGTTCATGCAATACACTAAGCTATGAAAAAAGTAATCAAGGTTAAAACTAGCCAAGCTTAGCTTCCTGACCTTTAACTGATCTGGTTCCACGTATTGTGTGATCACAACAATATTCTGGTCCATCGGGATTTTTATTGATTTACTTAAAAGATCTTGGGGGAAAGCATAATCTGTTTGGTTCACCATTTTATAGATATAGACAGCTTTTTCGCTCACATCTTTTCCCCTGGTAGATTCTGAGTACTAATGCTAGCAAACTTTGTTCAAAGTTATTATCCTTGCCATAGCAGTCTGTTTTAGCATATCCTAGTAATACGCTGTTGTAAAATTGTGTGGCCACCCCTGCAAGACAGCTATTTTGTGAGGCCACTCACAAAATTCCAAGAGTCCTCATTAACTCATGAGGTTACTACCCCTGTGTTGCTTTATAAGCTTTCCTTACAACAAATATAAGCTGAATTTAATGAAAATTATACAAATGAGTTCCCTGCACAAGGGAATGGTATATGTTATGAATGCTCTCAAGAGATCTGAGATGCTGGAGTGTGTCCTAAGACAGAGATTCGTCAAACTTGCTTTCAGCCAAGGCTGTAGAAAGCCTCCTATTAATCTGCTCAGCAAATCCAGCAATGACACTGCCTTCAGAAAGGCAAGATATAAATGGAATAAGTAAATAAACACCAGGCAGAAAAGAGATAAAGCTCTTTTTCTCTTTTCTGATTGGGAAAATTGTCTTGGAAACGATTGGGTAATGACTCTGGGCCCTCTACCCATCCTTGATTCACCAGAAAACTGTATTGGCATAATTGCTACCCCCATTGCTGATCCCCATGCTGCCTCTGTTGCCTGGATTCCTGGTCATTACCAATCCTGACTTCCCTCCTAGATAATGGGTGACAAAGCCCATATGCCTTGAGACTGTCTTTGCACAATCTCAGAATAAGGGTAAACATACTACCTTAACATCAATACAGAGTAAGGATGATTTAAACCTGTCTCACTCATGGACTGGGAATGAGATGAATGCCATGTCATGCAGACATGGCAGAATAAAACAATGGCCAAGGACCAATGGTGCCATGGTTAGTTGCAAGTAGGGAAAGGCTCTAAGATATATGACTGCTGCAAAGTTGCCCAGTGAGCACCATGGTCCAAGCGGGACTTGAACCCGAGTCTTTCTCATCAAAATCCAACACCTCATCCACTATGTTACAGTAATTCTTGTATCAAGCCACAAATGTGTGCAGTCTTTTGCTGAGCATCCCTTAAAATATGGAATGGACAGTCAGTTCTGGACTCCTGTTTCTTCCCGTCCAGTTGGAAGAAATCAGAGCTGGGCAGATGTTCTGCCATTTGTGGCTTGGGAGTGGCTGCGTGGAATGTGACCTGCATCCAAGTTCTTGACGGGCTGGAATCCCCCGTGGATGAGAGGCTGTGCCCAGCAGATCAGAAACCCGCAGCCTCCGTGCCTTGCACGGTGAACGTCTGCCCGTTGGGATGGAACACTGTATGTATTTCTGAGGTTATGCAGCAGTCCATTTCCTTTTGTTGGAGTATAGGTGAACCAGGGGCTGGTGGGACTTCTTTGAAATTTTGGGAGACGTTGTGGGTGTTCTCAGAAAACCCCAGAGAGTTGACCTGTTCTGTCATGGTGCATGCATCAGCAATAAAGCTCTTATTTATCAGGAGACAAACAGAAGCTGCTTCCCCTCCACCCTGAAATTCGATCTCTCTCCCCAGTTTCCCTTCCCTTTTCCAGGCAAGTGGGTGGGCACCCTTTCAAGCCAAGCCCTGAGTTGTAGCCAGCCATTGTGTTGATCTTCTAGGAATGCCTCTGCAGCCTGGAGGCACAATCTGGTTCCTGGTTTGGTTTGAAACTGAGAGAGAAGTGTGAATTCCAATGAGAGCAAAGCACGTTTCTCTCCATCCGTATCCCTGTGATGGTTACTGGGCTTTGCTGTCTCCTGATGCAGGAATCCATGCCATCCTCAAAGTCTGATGTCCCAGAAGAGCAACACCGGATTGGAAATCAGTCTGTATATGTCTGGAGCCCTCTGGCTGGGAATTGTTCAGTCTCCTGTGGAGGAGGTGAAGAACTTTCTCTTGGGTTCCTTGTCCATCAATGCCTTTCCAGTACCTGGTTCAACACTGCTGTTTGTATATCATTTCTTTGTTTGGATGAAGGATCATTTGTAGATTGATATACCCTTCCTTCATTGGTTCCACCTCCTCAATGAGAAGTTTGTAGAAGAGATGTCGGTGGCATCACAGGCACTAAGCAATCAGCAGTCTGCCATAGCTGATTTTTCCTTAGTTCAAAGCAGATAAAATTAGAAGTTTGCAGAAGTGTTTTCTTTTCCATTCAGAATCTGTACTAGAAAAATATGGACCGATACAGAATGGCTGATTCCTTCAATGGTTCCATTCACATGGCAGGCAGAGCCCAAGCAAATTAATCATATTCTGGTTTAACATGTTCTAAGACAATGTCTGAGTGTCCACATCAGGAGGAACCATGAGCTATTTTAGTCTAATGTAATTATCATGTTGTCTGAGCCTGATCAGTGGGTATAATGGTCTTAACTGCGAATGTTCAAATTGTTCGCTTGATATGAGACAGGATTTGAAGAAATAATTCAGCTAAAGGAAGCAGAAAAGATTGATATAGATTGACATTCATTCCAGTTGCTCCTTTCCCCAGGATGGATGTCACTGAGGTACATTTGCTTGGTTTTTGACACCAAAGAAGAAACGGAGGAGAAACGCTGTAACCAGACCCAGAAACCAGCAAACCAGCTAGAAAGTTGTAATCCTGAGCCATGTCCACCAAGGTAAGGGACTCTGCAGACCCTCCCCACTGATAGAGGTCTCCCTTCTCCAGCATCCCCACAAAGGAGAGAATCAGCTTGGTGAGTTTAAATATTTGCCCAGTCCGCGGGAGATTTGGGCCAGTCTCCACAGGTTCAAAGGTAATGAAATGAGAATGCCGTTCAAAGATCTGAATGACTGCTTCCTGAGGGCAGGCATGGATTTCAGATGTCTAAGAGGATAAGAGCTGATCGGCAGGGCTTAAGTTATAGGAGGGCAGATCTGGGTCAAATATTTGAGAAGTGTTTTTGCAATGAAATCACACTGGCAATGAAATGAACGACTTAAGGGAGGTTGGTGGGTTGTTGAGGATGTCCAGGAAAAGGCGAGACACCCTTCTCTGGAGGTATTCCATCTTGGAATTGAACTAGGGATGAACTGAATTCTCCAAGAGTCCCCACCAATGTTTTGATTCTTTTTTCTTTATCCCTATCCTGCTTTATCTTATAAATCTCAAAGCAGCTACAATTACAGTCAGTAAAGCAGGGCTGGGCTGGTTAATCCTTGAATGGCAGGTACCAGGATGTGAGAAACATGCCAGAAGGGTACAGTAAACCAGTTCCCTTTTGCAGCCTGGTGATGGCCATGAAGCCTCCAGGAGTCTAGCTTGGAGAAGGCTTTACCTTTTTATAATCCCTGGACTGGGCCTCAGTCCTGAAAACTGATCCCTTAACTGCAGCAGGAAAAATGAGAATACAGTGGAATGTGGCTGCTTTCCTCAACTGGGTTCTGTTCCTCTCCTTCCTGCCCAGGTGGCTTTACAAGCAAAGTGCATGTAGTGTAACCTGCGGTGAAGGTGTTATGCGCAAGGTCCTGTACTGCGCACGAGAGACAGGGGAGAAGAAGGAGGAGATCCTGCCAGACATAGCCTGTGAGGATTTGCTGCGCCCTGAGGAACAGGAAGTGTGCAGTCTGGAGCCTTGTCCCCCCAGGTTATTAGCTGTGTGCTTGTTAATTGGAGGCTAGAGGGGAGGCAAGCAAATCTTCCTTTTGCAAGTGGTGAGAATGGGATTACCCAAAGAATGCACTACCAGCAGAAAAACACATCTGGGTAGTTTTGACCTGTGATGGTTTGAATTTTCCTGCTAATGTTTGATATGAACCCATCGACTCAGTTCTGCAGACTCAGTTCTGACAGCAGAGAAGTGTTTTTTCCTGGATTAAAACTTGCACAGTGCTATTAGAGAGGGGATGAATCAAACTTATCCTCACTCAAGAATTTGTCTGGCATTTCACCCTCTCTCTTATGAAATTGGGAAAATCCGATTTCCACGGCCAGGCGTTTTCTAGATCTGTTGGCGCTGCAACTCTCATCATTCCCAACCCGAAGAGTGTGGAGGTGATCCCACTACTTATGGAAGCTGGCATTAGTAGTTGGGCCACAGGTCTAGATGGGCCAGGGACAGGAGGGGATAAGACTCAGGTTTGGATTCATCCTCGGCCACAGAAGCCCCATGAATGACTTTGGCCCACTTGTCCTCTCTCAGCTCTGCCTACCTCACATTTTGCTGTGGTGGGTGGGGATGAAAGGAAGGGAAATACCCATGTAAACCACCTTCAATTTCTGTTTAAAAGATGGAATATAAATATAATAAATACATTAAATAAATTTAAAAATTGCAGCTCACTTCCAGGGCAGTTTGCCTGTCCCTTCACCATTGCTTTTCTCTCCCCCTAAAAAGCTGGAAAGTGACAGAACGTAGTCCCTGCTCCTTCTCATGTGGCTATGGAGTTGCCACCCAATCTGTGACTTGTGTGCAGCTTTCTGGGGGCCAAGAGCTGGAGATGGCTGAGAGCCAGTGCCCAGAAATGGAGAAGCCACCCTCCGTCATGCCCTGCATTCTCCGTGTGTGTCCTTACAAATGGGGATTCACCAAATGGACCGAGGTATTCCTGTTTGCATTGTGATCGTATTCAGGAGTCCTTGGAAGTCTGAGATAACTTGGAGAAGTCAAACCCTAAGAACCAGGCTTTAGCCTGAGTTGCTAGGTTCTTTCTATGCCTGGATTAGATACAACCTTTAAGATCCTGAACTCAGGTTAACAAAACACAGTGACACTGTGTTCACATGCCAGGCTACGACCAAATAAAGAAGCCACATTCTAGCTTAATGCAATGGCCTTGTTTAGCCAGCATGCTAAGACAATGATTGGGTTCCTACAGTACACTGACTAACAGACTATTCAAATGAGTTTTAGCCTAGTCTATTGAAAGCTAAACAGAACTGGACCTGTTTAAAATTTGGATTGGGGACAACCTGGACATTTCCAGGCTGAGAAGTTGGGGAAAAAAACTATCTGAAAAAAGGCATCAGTAGACCACTTCTGTATTGGGGCCAAGAGAACAACATACAGTTGGTCTATTCATGATGCCATCAAGAATTGAGCTCAAGTGAGATTTTACTTAATGTATTGTTTGAACCAGCCCAGTACTGTGAAACAATATTCTCCTCCCAGATGGAGGAGTTGCTGTTTCTCAGCCTAAACTACTTTGCAGGATTATTGTCAGAATAAAATGAGAGGAGCACACACTCTTCTGAGGAAGGACAGGATGTCAATGGAATCAATATGCTGGGGAGCAGAAATATGTTTTTTTCCATAATTCTGGCCTCCAGTTTTCAACCGGGCATCTGTTGACGGTATGAGCGCCAGATCTTATGTGGTCAAATGCAAGCAGTCCAGATGGAATCTGTCCTTCCTGCTCATTATGTAGTGGGAACAGGAGAAAGAGATGCAAGAATTTCCATTTTGTTTGAAAGAGAAAAGGGACTGGGATTCTTTTGTAATCTTCTTCCGGTCAGGCAGAACTTGGAGCCTGCCTGTCACTTTCTGTGTTCCAGCCCAGGTTGCAGAGAGATGATGGTGATAATCTCTGGGTCTCTCCTTCCAGTGCTCTGTGTCCTGTGGGACTGGCATCCAGAGACGGCAGGATTTCTGCATCAATCCCCAAACCAAGACACGGGTGAACCCCATCTTGTGCATGCATGTTCCTAAGCCCATGATGGTGAGAATGTGTTCCATCGCCCCCTGCCTTGAACAGGCCATGATGAAGGCAGACCTTCGACTGGATGTCCCAACACAGCCTCCAGCTGTAGACCTCCTGACAACCCCTGAGGTTACCGTTCATCAACAAGGACCACAGTACAAGGCCTTTGAACTTCCATGGTCCAAAGGAGAAGATCGTCACAGGAATGAAACCAAAGATGTACCCTGGAGAGATACCCCAGAGGAACACAGTTATGTAGCACTGCTTGTTGTTAACAGGGCTTTAACTGGATGCAGGATTTGTTACTGGGACACAGGTCTGGGTTTGGAGGGTAATCCAGCACATTTGAGCTCCAGTGATTTCAACAAGAAAGGTCTAAAAAGATGTAGAGCTAAGTCAAGTCAAACCTGATTAGCACTTGGATAGGAGAGCTCCAGGAAATCCCCGGGTAGCAGGTGAAACTGGGGGCAAACATTCCAGAAGGAAGCAATAGAAAACCGCTTTTCTCTTATTGCCAAGCAAACGACATGAACTCAAGGGAAAATAGTTAAGTCATGTTCCCCTACTTTTTCAGCCCTGCTTAGCCTTAGAGGATAAGCTACATCAGCTAGGAGCTGTCACTGTGCTTTCTTTTTTCCCTTCGGAGAAATTTAGCTGCAGATGAGTTCATCAAGATAAACCAAGATCTTTGGATAAATTACCTATGAATAGCAACCAATGATAAAAATCACATGCCTTCTCCTATTTTCCACAATTCAGGCTTCTAGGAAGAATGCTTGGGGGAAAACCAGGAGTGCATTTTTATGTGAAAGGATCTGTCAACTTTGTTCTGAATCCTGATCACAAATTCCTGGGCTGAGGATATGTTCAGAGGCTTCTTGCTTCTTAATCTCAGTGTACATCTTCCCCTCTCACTTCCATGCCCCTGTTTCGCACTGAGCTCATTTCTCTAGAAAGATTCAAGCTATGGCTAAAAATGGAACGTTCCTTTTGGGTGGTTTTCTCCAACAGCGGGGGATGTCAGGTCCAACGCATCTATGTGATAAAACCCTTCATTATCTGGTGTTGGATGTGAGGGGGAAACCAGTTCTATTTTGGGACTGGGAGTTTATTGTAAATTTCAAAGGTGTGTGACTCATCTGTTCCTGTCTCTGTGTCTCCTCCTCCTCTGGCTTTTTCATCTAGGCATCTGTGGAAGACAGTTGCTCAGTCCCAGTGGATTAATCAACATGACCGGTGTGCAAGCCAGGATCTGCACTGTTGCCATAGGCCGCCCTTTAGGGCAGATGATAACAGTCCAGGTGTTGGAAAGCTCCTTGAACTGCAGTGCAGGTGGGTATTTCACAGATTGGTGCTGATAATCACCCAGGAAGCTTCAAATTCGTATCTTGTTTCATCCCCCAAGCACTCTTTTCTTATCGGCCTGCTCTGCTCTGTAGCATGTTCCTGAATGTGTCAGATCTTGGCTTGTACCATCAGAGTAACAGTTCAGGATAGAAGTCCAGGACTTCACTGCTGGAGGAGCAGGAGATCTCATTTAGAATATTTTGAAAATCTTGTGATAGGCGATTGTTGGTTATATTTGCACAACACAGTTAACCAGGATACTGCATTCTCACAACACACTATGCCTTGTTAGGATTAAACCTGGTTTGTTTTGGGTGGTGTAGAGCATTGTGCATCCCATTTAGTTGGTTGTAGTTCAAGATAAACCAGAAAATAGGTTAATTGGTCAATAAACTGAGTTGTGTGAATGCAGTTATAACCATCCAAAGTGTGCATGCATGACCGAAATATAAAACATGTTAAGATAATTAAGTCCAGAGTTCACAATTATCCAACTCTGCTGCTGGATTCAACTAATCGTGTCAGAATGCTTTGGAATACTTGCTGAAGAAAACAAGAGAATGCAAAGGGAATCCAGCCTTGGCTTCCAGTTCTTCTGCTCCAGTATAATATCTAATCCAGTCTACCAATAACGTCAAAGTCTGGTTTGGGGGGGCAAATCTGTTGTGTTAATTTTTTATGTACTTCAGTTCTCCAAGCAATAGGCTGGGTGTTTTGGATTGCTAAATAGGATGTTGGATCCTAAAGTAACCAAATGGGCTGGATCTGCCTTACATGCCAAGCCACAAAAAAATAACCAGGTTGTGTAAGTACAACTGTTGGTTTGTCACTGAACTGGTTTGAAAGCCAGCTGTGTCTGAAACACCTCTTTCGATTCGCTAGTCCCTGTTTAGGGTTTTAGGTGTTGTGTGAACTCTGCAGCAGCTCCCAGACAGTAGCCAGATTTATAAAGTACGAAAATTGTAAACTTGGAAATTGGAAGCATTCGCCCATCCTGTCTTTCACTCCAGGAGAAATAATACTGTTTTCTACACGGACAATGTGGCGGACGGCCTGTAAGAAGCTGAAGCTGCTGATGGTAAACACCCAGACCAACACGCTAATGGTGAGGCAGCGCCGCCTGTTGCCTGGCAGTGGAGTTGTGCTACGCTACACCAGCAGAGTGGCCGATAAGAAATACCACCAAGGTGTGCTGTCCTGTGCTGCGTGCGCTATCCAGAGATGGCCAGAGGACTGCTGCTCCTGAAATCAAGCTAGGCGCACATATAATCTGACGGTCTGTTTCTTCTTGCTCTACAGCCTGTGATATGCAGCTGTTTGGTCCCCATGGACTCATCCTGAATCCAGTACCATTGCTGGATGGGGAACTGCAAATGACTTGCAGGATATTTATCGATGTGGCCCCCCAACTGCGCATTGCCATTCATGCAGTATATGTGGAAGTCAGGACAAATGCCAACGAAACACACTCCAGCTATATTTCAGTAAGCATGAACTGGGGTACATTAGGGCGGGGGTATGGCCTTCCAGCAGCTGAAGGATCACCACTGGACTATGTGTGCCTATCAAAGGCTCCATTCAAACTATAGGTAAGGGTTTTCTTGGCATGGTTAAAGCACCCATGTTGTCTTTAAAATCTCCACTACCACCCTCAAAATGTAATAAAGGGCCAAATATTTGGTCCCACTAACAGTTGAGTTGCTCCAGGGGCCACAAGTTGCATGCTGGCAAAGCACAGGTTTTGGGGGATCATGACAACCACAGTCTAAGGAATCTTGGACTTTGGACTGCATTCGGGGTTCTCGCTAAACTTGTATGGTTAGGGTTTTGTGTCATGCGCAAAAGAAACAATTTAGATCTTAAAGCATGGTTTATGATTAGGATGGTGGGATAATCCAACCAATTCAGGTGGAGTCACAAACATGGCTTGGTGTGATGTGTAAGTCCAGGTTGTACCTAAAATCTGCAATAGAAACAAGTTCCAAACAGCCATTGACAGAGGCAAGCAACCTTCCCTTTTTCAGATTCGAGATGTCAAATCCATGAGGACCACAGTCTTCCATGGGAATCAGCTGTTCTACTGGGAATCCGTTGGCAGCCGAGCTGAGATTGAGTTCAACAAAGCCTTTGCCAACATCAGCTTCCGAGCTGAATACTGGGCCACCAAGTAGTCCTTTTAAAAGGATTGATGCGGAAGTGGTTGCAAAGGAGGAGAGTCGGACAGAAAACGGGCAACTGCTGACATCTCTCTTCTAAAACATTAAATTGCTGAACCAGGCATCATGATCTACCTTTCATTGTCTCGGCTACTGCCTCAGAAGGAGCCTTTCCATACATCACTTACTCCCTTTCCATGGCTTGTTTCTTGCAAAGAATGAGCGTTTTCCTCCTCTTGGTGCTATTATCAACCTACACAAAGCTTGCCTGGGGTTCTACCAGCAGAACTGTTGTATGTACAAGGACTCAGCGCTTGAACATGAAAGTAATCACTGCATAGTAGCCACTCCATGCATCTGAAGAAATGAGCTGCATCTCACCAAAGCTTCTGCCTTTTAATAAAATATGTTGGTTGAAAACACTCCTTCTGTTTGGCTACCATTGACTAACACAGCTCTCCCCACTCCTACAATGTTCCAATCATCCCTGCCCTGAATCCATGCCTAACCCAGCTCAGCTAAAAACCTACAGGTGGCATTTGCAGAAAATGGATAACTTGGTTAGTCTCTTCGAGGCTAATGTTAGTTTATGATCCGATGGATCACGGGTACTCAGAAAATTGGGTAAAGGACTGTGTGAATGGAGCTAATGGGGTCTGAGTAAGAAGGAGGTGCAGGTTGTACTGTCTCTGGGGCTTTTCCCCTCCTCTCATCTTTTGGGCTGGGAGAGCAAGTGGGCTTTACACACTTTCCCAACCGCGTTAGAATTCTGGATTTCCCAAAGATATCTAGAGGGCCCGTATTATACCGCAGATCAGCTTCCCCCATCCTGGTGGCTTCCAGATGTGCTGAGACTACAGTTCCCCTAATTCCCAGGCAGCATCTGTTTGGGGAAGGCTGTCAGGGCAAAGGTGCCGTTAGATTATTGGGACTGGAGGTCTTCTAGTGCCTCTGCAGACGGCTGTAGGTGTTATTGGATACAAGCACTATTTTCTTTCGTAGCGGCCTTTATTTAAAATAAAGAAGTACTATGGGCCTGTGTCGTTAGGTACCTGGCCAACCGACTCCCTGACTTCAGATTAATAGGCTAAAGAAAGGCAGCGAGCAAGCCAGGGAGTGTAGCCTCAGATCCCCGTGGATCCGTTTGTCCATTTCAGCCCGGAAATTGACAGGGGAGCCGTCGCCTCTGCGGCCAGGTCACTCCACATCTGGGGATGAGCCCAGCGAGAGATTCTCCCTGCCCTCCTCCGCAGAGGGGAGGGACCCAGGATGCAATGCAAAGGGAGCAATGTGTGGGGAAGCTGCAGCTGCTTGGAGGGGGCAGGGCGCTCTCCATTGTCCGCCAGGACTGCCGTAGGCACCGGGCAGCGGCAGGGCTGGCGCGCAAGGGATGCATTGAGGACTAGGACTGTGGCCAGTCCATCTTGCGGGGTAGGCGAACGCGGAGGGCGGGGGCAGCAGGATGAATTCCCAGGAGGAGCAGCCAGAAGCTGCCGGGGCACCGGCTTCCACTGAGGACGATGGGATGACTTGGTGGTACAAATGGCTGTGTAAGCTGGCTGGAATACTGGGGGGCATCTGTGAGTATGTTCTCCCCTGGGACTAACTGTCCTGCTGGGGCGATTCGCTTTGCTTGTTTGCTGTGTGCCTGTATGCCAGGAATGATCTGTTCCGCGCCACCCAATACATACATTTCTCCCCCCCCATCTCTATTTGCCTATTTATGGAAATGCCTCTACTGATTGCTGTCTCGTGCCCCACCTTCTCCCCAAGCTGTGTGAATGGCTGAGTGAACAGGCAGGGGATCAGATTCCATAAACGCATCTCTGGCCGTTGGATTTTCCCAGGAGTTGTGGGCACTGAAGTCTAGATGTCTCTTTAAGTTGGCCGGGGAATAGATGTAGACTGTACTATCCTCCCCTTCTTCTCTCTACAACATCTAATATTGGGAGGTGTACTGCCTCTGGCTATGGAGGATCCATTTATCCTATCAGGCCTCATAGCCATTTCTAGCTTGTTTCTAAAAAACAGCTGTAAACAGTCTCCCCTCCGCTCAGTTGGAGTACAATGCCCGTCAGCCTCAGTCAGCTGATTGGGGAGTGATGGGAGTGGAATCCAATGCATCTGGAAGGCAGGAGGTTGGGGGAAAGCTACCGCAAAACTTTCTATTGTGAAAATATCAGCTGTAAGCCATTTCTCTACCTCAGTCCCTCGTGGAGATGAGAAGGGTGGGGGTGGGGGTGGGGTGGCAGGAATAACATTGATATTAACATGGATGGATGCTACAAGGTGATGGGGATTTGAAATAGGGTGATAGTGGACATGCAAGTTTTTAGCAGAAACATTAAGTTTTGTCATTGGGGCACACCCCACCAGGAATCATAGATTGCTAGAATCAGAGGGAACTTTGGCGGTCAATTAGTCCAGTGCGGTCTGGGATCTGACATGCAGATTTCAGATCCCAGACAGACAGCCATTTAGCCCTGGTTTAAACAGAGATTTCTGCAAGCTGGCCTAAAGGTGGTGGTTTATTTTTTATTCCAAAGGGTTGAATGCCATCAATTACTTAGACGGAAGGAAGTTTTTAAAAAAAATCAAACTTGGAATTTTGGCCCAGACTGACTTTTTATCCTGCTGAATTAAATACATAGAAAACTGGGGAGTAGACTTTTTAAAAAATTGCATCATTCCCTCTACTGTACTTTCAAAATGCAGAGGTGAGCACCATTCCTGATTTAGCCAGTGTCAGGATCTGTACTGTATACAAAAGAGAGACGCTGGCGTGCTAGGAGGAAGCTGCTTGACTATGGAATAACGCAGAGATCTGATCGCAATTCTGTCAAGTTTCCCTCTGCCACGCTTAGCCTATAAATGTCAGCTCAAATGATCGGCTTTTGCTTTTTTGGCCCCTGGAAAATGTGATTTGACTCATGATTTGGAGCAGAGACATACATAGCTGGACTTTGCTCCCAGCATTCAAAATTGTCCTGTTGTGCAAACTGATTAGGTAATCCTCATTCTAGTCCAGTTTCCTCAGTCCCAGTTTGCAAGGTGGAGCATAAGACCCGCCTTGCAAGGTGGTTGTTTAGGCAAACGTAGCAGGAAGCTGACCCTGATCAAAATGATTGCTTGTTCATTTGACCCCTTTTGACTTGAGGCAACAGGGAATGTATTTGTGGAATGCCCTGCCACAAGATGGGGCGCAGATGCAGGCTTACACGGCTGTGAAAGAGAATTAGGAAAATGAAAGAAAGAGGAAGAGGGTCCGTGAATCTCAGCTGGGAAACAATGGCAGGCTAAGACGATCCTTTTGGGGGGGTTCCATTGGGCAACCAGGCGGCTGTGGAGGGAAACAAGATGATGCTACAGGCTGCTCTGAACAGGGCGCTTTTCTTTTGTTCTGGATAATTGAAGCTCCATGACCAGAAGCAGTCTATCTGTGGACATTTATTGTAGAAGCAACCCAGGCAAGAAGAATATAGTGCCTTCATGTCTCCCGTACGGGCTTCTCAGAGGCCCAGACAACACAGTTGCTGGATGGCACAATGAACAAACCATAAATTCATCAGCTAAAATAAACTAGAATAAAACTAACCAAGAATAGCACGTTTTGAAAATGCAGGTGCTAGTTCTTGGCCTGGCCTGGAATACGTGTTGAGGAACACAGCCTATTGCGGCATGAGTCTGAACTGGCAGGCCTCCTCCTAAGACTGTCCCCTGAGGCTTGCCCAGTGCAGCACTTTGCTTCCATAGCAGGACAGCTTTGATCCAAATTTCACTGGACTCAGTTTTCTGCCTATCTTGGAGGGGGTGGGGGGGGAATCTAAATTCCATTTTTGCTTGTTGGTGGAGAGCCCGTACAGGCTTCAGTTCTTTGGGGGGGCATGTTTATTGTCAAGTCAGCCACTGGTTCAGTCTGACCTCTGAGCAAGGCTCAGACTCCTTGAAAAGTATTGGGATTAAGTTACTTGGCGAGATACGCTAAATGGAATGGATGCTCTGCTCAGTGGGGAAGATCATGTTGCAAATGTAATGTAATGTGATGATCTCCTGGTAAGGAGCTCACAAGCTCATCTTAAGCATTTGGCCACCGTGTCCCTCTCTTTTCTTCAAAATCCAAGCGGTATGGCTTCTTTTTGACCCCCACCACCTGCTTCCAGTTCCCATCTTTATAAACTGCCTCTGCTATTCTGCCTTTGAGAGAAATCAAAGATGGGACAGCTTCAGCAAATGGCAGCATCTGGCTGAGCTGAGCTCAGTGCTATGCCAGTCAGATGGGGTAAGTACTTGGAGGGGACACCATCAGGAAATCCCAGGGCTTGTAAACTAGATTGGAAAGTTGGAAAAAACATCCTGGAAGAACCAAGCATTTCCATAACACTGTCAAGCTGAGTATATGAATGCAGTTACCAGGGGTCCAGCTGGGCTTACAGACATCTTTTCCTTAAGACAGAGAAATTTAGCAAAACATGAAAATGGATGCAAAACACTCATTGCACAAATTATGCAAATAGGGCACAATTTCCTTGCTTCTCAAGAGGCACGGCTTGTCTTTTGAATTTTTTAAACCTTTCTTTCTGGGGTGCAGACATCTGGCTTCTGATCCTTCGGCCAGAGAAACAATTCACTGCCCTGCTTTTGGCTGTGCCTGGTACCTGTTGCTTCTTCACATCTACGTCTTCCTTCCTTCTCGTCCAGCTTGCGCTTTTTCCGGCCTCTGGATGTGCATGACCATCTACCCTCTCAACATAGCAGCCGGAGTTTGGATGATGTAAGTAAACTCAGCTTTCTGGGTCGAATCTGGGATCGGGTTCACCCATTATTTGTTTTCACCCATTACTAGCTGAGTACACTTCTGTGGATAGCCTCAAATTGCTGGCTAGGAAGGGAAGGCATTTCCAGAGGGATGGTACAGCTGTATTTCCGTGGGTCGGCCAGGATAGATGAGAACTGCCTCGGGTTGAATCCAGTTTCTTATTCCTAAGGTTGAACGCCTTCATTCTCATCCTGTGCGAAGCTCCGTTCTGTTGCCAGTTCATAGAGTTTGCAAATGTTGTCTCAGCCAGGGCAGACAAGCTCCGTCCGTGGCAGAAAGCAGTTTTCTATTGTGGGTGAGTAAAGAATGATGGAATCTGGAGTCCAATATCTGTAAGGTTACCTGTCATGCATCCCTGATTTAAAAGCAGGGATTTTAGCATAACACCCTAGCTTTTAAACCTGAATGGGTTTTGGGGAGTGGGTGGGTAGAGAGATGGGCATTGGGTTTTACTGTTTGTTTTAATACACTGTTGGGTTGATTTTGGCTTCAGAATATCTGGTTGGCGAGAGCTAAAGATTCCTAAGACACAAAACCTGGGTATCATTTTGCCAGTGTCTGTCTTCCCTGTGTTTGGAATCTTCCCTGGGTAAACCTTCGTGGCTAGCTGAGTCTTTTTCCTCGGTTTCTCTCCTCCTTCCCAGAATGGCTATATTCCCAGTTATTCTGAGCCTGACTTTGACCACCTTGATCGGCAACGCCATCGCCTTTGCTACGGGACTGCTCTATGGGCTTTCGGCGCTGGGCAAAAAGTAAGAGATCTCTTCCGGAGTTGGAAGGGACCCTGAAACCGATTTGCTTCTTCGGCATTGCCAGGATGGTGACCAGGGAGCCCTTGGATTCAATGCCAGTCTTCTTGTCTCCTTGGCCTTTAGGACGGGGAAAAAGCTTTTGGCTTTTGATTAACAAAGAGCGGGGAAGCTGGCATCTTGCAGAACAAAGTACTAGCTTCCAGAACATCTGTATTCGTAAGAAGATGTCTGGAATTTACTGCAGCGAGTGGCAGCATCTAGCCAGAGTTGGCTGATCAAGAAAGCTAAGTGGGTTCTGGCCTGGGTAGTCTGGATGGGAATCTCCAAGAGGTCCCAACTCTGTAGGCTAGACTGGGCAGGGGAAAAAGAACGTCCCGTAAAGAGACAATGGCAACTCCTTCTGTATTGTTGCCAAGGAAAGTTCATGGGTATCTTCAAGAGACAAGCCTTCCTCCCCTCTCTACTAGCACTACACTAAATGGGGGGGGGGGGGATAAAACTTCCCCCTCTCCAATAATCTGATACGCAGATGCCTGCCTTCTCAAACTTTACAGCAGTATTTAACAACCATGGCAACTTTAAGTTATGTGGATTTCAATTCCCAGAATTCCCCAGCCAGCCATGCTGGCTGGGGAATTCTGGGAGTTGAAGTCCACAGACCTGAAAGTTGCTAAGGTTGAGAAACACTGCTCTACACGGTTTCCCATTCCTGTCAGGATCTGATTCTGCTACTGCAAGTGCCAGGAGCTGCACGGATTGACCCCCTGGCACCTTTTTTGTGTTTCGCAGGGGAGACGCCATTGCGTATGCGAGGATGCAGCAACTGCAGCAGAAGCCAGGCGGCAACGACGGGATGGCAGAAAACGTCCAGGCGCAGCTGGTGTGACGTTTTCGGGACGCCTTTTGAACCAGCCTCTTCCTGATTTTTGGCACTGGAGACGTTACAACGCTGAGGGTCAAACAGCCCTGGCTACTTTGAAATGCTTCCAAAATTAATTCCGAGAAAAGGGATCTTTTTGAAAACCACCACAAGGCTCTGAATTCACGCATCACTGTGAATCTGAATATGCTGCAGCTTTCAAGGTTTCAAGTGGGGCTTGTCCTCCCCTAGCCCAGCTTCATTCTCAGGTCAGAGTGGAATCAAATCAGGTGCAAAAAAAAATATCTCTACATCAATGTGAAAAAAATAATCTCTACATCAATTCTTTGGCTGCTCTCAGAAAAGACTGCTGCTACGAAAGTGCTCCACTTTGCGTACCAAATTTTGCAGCACGGGTGGAACAAATACCTTCTTCAATGTCTATTGTTTCCACCGCTTTTTAAAGCAGTTAAATGGTTCTTTTCCATTTCACAAAAACGACAACGAAACACAACAAAAGTGTGTATGTGTGGAGGGATGACATAACTGATGCTCTGATTGGATTGCTAGGAACTGCTTTCTAGAAGCATTGTGTATGCAGTGATGTCAGATACGATTTGCAAAAAACGGATAGATTTTGGGGGCGAGAAATGCAATGCTGAACTTCTAAGATTGAAGGTCACCGTAAAAACACCCTGGAGACTAAATTAGCCCCTGGAGACGGCATCCATACATTTTTTTTATTTCCAGGAGTAATCCATCTTTGATTATCATCTGACAGGTGGAAGAATCAGGGAAAGGAAGCTAATTTTGAAACTGGGGTGGGAGGAAAATGAATTTTAGCTTTGATGTATTTCCTCTGGTAAATCTATCCTGGTGATCTCTTTGTGCTCCAAAGTTTGAGGTTTGGTGACTTTGGTGTCATTCTCTCACTTGTCCTTCAAACTTTTCCAAAGCATTTGGGTTTACGTATTATCTTTTGCCATCCAGAGCTTCTTTCCCTGAGTTTCAAGCGAGATGTGATTTAATATTGTTAGAAATTAGCGAAGTGTGTGCTGATTGCGAGATGCATTTTGTCAGGCAGAGAAATAACTGAAGACTGTTTTCTTTGTGGTGGAATTTTTTTCCCTTTTTGGTCTTCCTTCTTCAAGGATTTTCAGCAACCGTTGCCACATTAGGAATTTACAGTCTGAGGCCATTTCCCTGCTTCAGATGCCGAAAAAGGGAACTTTTGGTAGCAGTGAGCAAGGCTGGGTCAATTCACTGTGTTCTTAAGTTTAATGAAAAACTCCCAGCGGCACTACTTCCTCATGCTTTATGGGGCACCAAAAAAACACAGACGTTGTACACCCCAAGCCTTCTCAAGGAAGGGGATAATGGTTGTAAACATTCTTTGTCATTGAAAAGCACAAAGCTTCCGTTTCTTTAAGGTTTTTTTTGCTAGGTGCATTTTCTGTTGTTGGTTTTCAAAACTGAAAAAGGGAATTTACAGACTTAGGGCATTTCTTCATTAGTGACACAGCATCTCCATTGCCTTGTGAAGTGATATAACGCCTGACCTCAGCTGTTATGTCAGTCCAACTTTGGTTGAATAAATTTGAGAAGACGTTAGAGAGGAAAAGACCTCAATCTGATCTATTCATTTATTTTCATATTTCTGCATTGTTTTCAATATTACTTTTCTGTTGTTTTCTGTTTGAACTGTTGGTTTATGGTTAATTTATTATTGCTCCCTCCCCATCTTGCGGGGGGGGGGGAGAATGAATACCTTTATTTATATATACTTTTAGACTTTATTAGAATTCTTATTGATGTTCATTTAGACCACTGATCTGTAGCCACTCAGATTCTGCTTCTTAATCAACTGATTTTCTTTCTTCATGGAAGAGAAAGATGTGGTTATTTATATGACGGAGGGAAAGAAATGCTGTGAAGTATTAATTTAGGCTGCAATCTTTGCCTGTTTTATAGAGTAAGGCCCACTGAATTCAAAGACACTTTCTCCTGAGTAGATGTGGATACCATTATCCTGTGTTTTGACTGAAAAAAAGATGCAGTTTCTGCATGATCCTGGGAAAAGGCATGGGTGCTTAAAGAACTGAAGGTGGGTGCTACACATATTCCAAAACACCTTTTTGGAATTGAATCCAAAGCACCACAGTGCCTAATGGCTAGGAATGACTGTTCTTAGACCCTTACGAGAATTCACCAGTTAGTAGTCAGTATTAGCAGCAGGATCCATTGCAAGCACTACGTATTGGAAACAGAATTTCTAGGTATTTGGGTGCCCCAAGGCTGTGCCCCCTGGAAGAGTTGCTGCCAAACTGTAACTTTTAATAAGACTGAAGGAAAACAGTACATTAGTATTGCATGTGATGTCATTAAGCTTGGATTGAGTGAAATTAAACCAAATGTAGGTTTTTGTCTTGCTGTTAGCATGCTGCTGAAAAGGGGTAGCTCTTGAGATGCTTGGTCCCAACCACATGCCCAATGACAGGGTGTCATAAGAAACATGTTCCAAATATCTGAAGGGCACCAGGTAACATCAAGCAAGGAAGCACTAGGTCAGAATAAATGGCATGCAAATGTTTGAACTGCCCAGCCGTGCCATGCTGGAAAGAAGGGGATCGAAATGCAAGTATTTTGACGGAAGAGCAGAGTTCTACATTTGCAAAACTGGAGGCCACTTGGCAGCCGCTGTCTTTACACTTCATGGTAAGCTATCTAGTACTTGGCTTGATTTTGTTTTAGCTCAGCACCCCCAGCTGCAGGGAACTCAGCCACTTGGTGCTTATTCCCCTAGCCAAAGTTTAACAAACTATGGCTTAGCACAATGCCAGAATCTTTGGGTTCTGTGCTAACTTGATCCCATTCAGACATGCAGCTTCCCCTTATTTATAATTGTATCAGTGGTTCGAGCTGTCCTCTTTTTCTCGCGTGGTCTAAAATAGAAAATGCTGGTCTGTAGAAAAAAGATTTGATTGAAGAGAGTGCATTTTTCTTAGACGTAGTATCTCTTCAACTGACATTTTATAAAACGGACTCAAACCGATTTCCTTTTGTGTATGCAGTGAATAAAAAGACCGTTCTACCTCTGGTAATATGGTTTGTGGTTTTAATGTTTTTTTACTGTAGTTGGGTGCATGCAAAGATGCATTCGGTGTGTGTTCTTACTGAAATCTGAAGATGGTACTGGGGGATTAAAGCACAATTTTTGCTCTCCTTCAGAAAGAAAGAAGTAGTAAGTCCTTTGCTAACTTGGGAAAATGATCCTTTGTCATCTTTTCTGTAGATTCCTCTTATGAGTGATAACTTCATTTCTATTCCCTCAGCAGTATTTTTTAAAAAAACTCTAAGTTTCTAGCCTTCTTTGTTAAAGGGAAAAATTGGGAAGGATCTCTGCATAAGAAATGCTTGAAAAGCTTGGGGTTGGGTGGAATTCTCTGGCATTGGAGTCAGGATTTTTACTCCAAGAAGCTTCTAACTGTTCTTCGATTGCTCTTGAGTTTAACTAAGCCTGCATTATCTTGTGTTCATTAGCAAATGTTTCTTAATTATTGAAAGCATGGGCCATTGAAAGAAATACACGTACAAATATGTTAGAGCTGTATATAATGCCAACTGCAAACAACTTCAATACATTCTCTCAAACTGCCCTGCATACCCTATTCCCAGCTGGGACCATTTTTTTTTCTCCTGGGACAAGGAGAAAATATGATATATATTTTTAAAAACCAACCTGCCCTTCTCAGCCATATGCTTCATGTTTATGCAGCACTACAGTTAATACATGATTATCAATAGTTCTTAACAACAAGCTTGTAAGGTAAGTAAGTACAAGAGTTCCCACGTTGCAGCTGGGAAGGGACCAGATCAAGGCCTGGCAACGACCATCAAAAGTTCATGGCAAAGATGAGATTCAAATAGAGAACTTCTTGTTTTGTTTTGAATCTCTCAGGTACTACAGCAGTTCCCCCTTCCATTTTAGCGAACAAATTAACAATTTGTTTGGTACACTCCCTGTTTGGGGGGGGGGGAACAAGTGCTCCCTTTGATAGCGATAACCTGATGTCCGCCTGAAAAGTGCCACTTTCAGCATCCAGACTTGAGCTGGTGTTGGATGCTCACCTGTGGCGTCGGAATGACTCCAGGAATGATCTCCGCCCAGTGCGGAAGTAGGACTCTATCCGTTCCAAGGACTTTCCTTTGGTTTCAGGTATGAGATAGGTGAAGACGAGACTCACCACGCAGATGGTGCTGAAGAAAAAAAAAGGCACTTCCAGGCCGTATTTTTCCTGGCAAATATAACAAATGAGCTGTTAAGACTATCAGATAGGAAAGTACTGAGGAAAAAAAGCACATTAAACCAAAACCAGACCAACCGCATTATGCCTTAATCTGCTCTGTTCATCCAGCCACTGGGTTGATCAACAATGGTTTAGAGCATTTTGTGTTGGGGTGATGCAGCCAACTGAGAGCCTGATGTGATTTAGTAATGTTGTATGAATACACCTCCGAAGTGTTGTATTAAATTGTTAGACTGGGATCACAGAAACCCAAACTGAAGTCAACCTCAGCCATGGAAGCTCATCAGGTGGCTTTGGATAGTCAATATTCGGCATCTTAGGCTATGTTACAAGACTGTCATTGCAGGGAGCAAACTAGAGGACAGTATGCAAATGGTGAAGGAAGGTCAGATGTTAACCCGATTGACACATAAAGATCAATTTATATTGATTTAAGGGTCACAGCGAAAAGGATAACGGGAAGGGTAGTTTTGCAAAGAGACTTTGAGATCGCTCTCCAATTCCTGGAGGAAATTAGAAGGTAAGCTCTCTTCTGAGTTGAGCTCAACTCATGGCGATTTCTTGCATCCATCTAGTTATCGCAACAACTGTATGCCCCTGCCTTCTTCTGAGATGGTGTTTTGACTTCCCAGATTAGCTTATCATCTGGGCATTTCACAATGGTCTCTCATCCAAGTACAACCCAGGTCCAACTCCACTTAATTTTGCAAGATTAGCTCTAGCTGCCCCCCTGGAGGAAAGGAGTTGATTATTAAACCTAAATCAGGGCTATAGGTACAAATTCACCACGTTCTTACCTTAACCAACAGAAAGACTTTTGTCACAGCGAAGGCAGTCAACCAACTCACAAGTACACAGAGACCAGAGACCACCCCTCGGGCCTTCAGAGGAAGAACTTCTGCCATCAACAACCATGTGATGGGACCCCAGCCCATGGCATAGCCTAGGAGAAGAAAAGAAGAGTAATTAAAAAAAATCAGAAGCAGAGGGGAAACTATACTTGAGTGACTGGATGCAGCTATTCTTCTTACAAAGGACAACACCGCATCTAATTCTAATTCATTGTCCTGGGATGTGATGGAGGACCTGCCCTGTTGCCAGAGCTCAAGTAGAGAGCTTTCGTAGGTGAAATGGAATGGGCACCATTTTGTCCTTTGCCATGACAGCTCTGAGAACGTTCTGGTATGGCCAACCAGAGGGACAGCAAGATCCAATCTGTGGAAACTGCACAATGATAGGAAGCACATGTTGCTCAACAACCAGGTTTGTTTTAACCAGCTTTAGTTGAACAGGTCACAACTGGCTGGATTCATATTGCCAAGCCATACACCCTAGTTCATAGGCTGTAATGTGTAATCCCAACCAAGAAATTCTGAACTGGATCAAGATTTAAGAAGATGGAGCCTACATGAGGGCAACAGTCCACAAGAGTCCTGTTTTGGTTTTCCAATAATTTTAAATATGGAAGATTCCTAAGAAGTATTTCCTCAGCTGAAGTTGACAGCCTTCTCCATGAATTTGGCAGGCTTTCACGTTCCATTCAGTTTTGACGTGTGTAGGCTTATTGAATAAATCACAATTGGCTGGGTTTTCACAACATGAAGCCATAAGCTATGACTTACAAGCCATAATGGCCACGTTCACACATTGTGCTAAACGAAAAGCACATAGTGGGCTGACACAGTGTGTGAAACTCAGCCTCAAAAAGCCAAGGTGACATATCATAATCACAAATTTTGATAGTTTAATGATACCAGTCAGTTGTCTAATAGATGTTTTGGATGGATCCCATCAGATCCATGTAGCAAAGCCGATAAATTTGGGGAATTATAGTCCAAACACCTCACTTATGCCTACAGTGACCATATTTTCTTGGAAAAAAATAAAGGACCAACCTGAAAAAGGGGCAAATCTGAAAGACGCTCATAAAGATTTTTATTTTTAAAAAACTGTTTATAACTTTGCTTTACAAAGGAAAATTCAAGAGCAAAACCAAGAAAATAAATAATTAAATTAAATAAATCTGAAGGACAGCTTTCTGAAATAACGGAGTGTCCTTTATAATAAAGGACGTATAGTCACTGTACCTATGCCCTGAGTGAAAGACTTGCTTTTTTGTCACTTTTAGTTAGATCTGCTGGATTCCAATATAGAATTTTATTCACTTCCATCATGCCTCTCATCATCTCAACTTTTTGCCCTCTAAGCTAAATACTCCTAATTATCGATTGAGAAGGGACACAATCACAGTGCATAAAATCATTCACGGCATGGAGAAAGTGAACAGAGAGCAGATAAAATAATTCTCCACCCCACGTATAATTAAACTCTGAAATTAATGGCCACAAAAGATAGCAATGGCCACTAACCTGGATGGCTTTCAAAGGAGGTCATGGAGGAAGGTCTTCAAAGGCCTTGAGGACAACAGGTTGGGGACAAAGACTAGCTGAAGGCTGCTGGTGTTACGTAGAATTTTAGGCTTTATTATTAGCATTTTATATCAGCATTTTAGCACGGCATCCGTGCCTCCTTTTGAAGATCATGAAGCCATGTTTTCCCTTTGAGCCAAAGCCATTCACCCAACAAAAGGGCTGTATTGTGAAGTCCCTGATTAAAGTTGCAAGTGTTAAAGAAACAAACCCAGATGGGAAAGGAGGAGATGCAACATATTTTAAGGGTGTCCGTCTTTTCTCACGTCTAACAAAACAAAGCCTTTATCGCGCATCAGCGTCTTTTATTGTTTGATTTGTTGCTTTCTGACACACCAAATTCAGCATATCAAATGTAGGTATCGTTTGTTTCTGTACCGTATATAAAGACTTGACTGTCCCCTTCATAAATGCCTTTCGCTTTGTTTGAAGCGCTTGTGATTCGTTATTGTTGTGGGGAGCGGAAAAGCCACTTTGCAAAGGAATTGGGTGTTTCTCAGATTCAAGGACTATGTTCTTTCCAGCTCCAATGCCAACTCGGGTGCCTGAGTTTTAATACCAGGAGGAAATCTTATCTAAGTTGGTAGAGGAACATATTTCTGATTATTTCTAACACAAATATGTTCTCAAGCAATCTATTAGATTGCTTGAGAACATATTTGTGTTAGAAATAATCAGAAATGTGTTCCTCTACCGACTTAGATAAGATTTCCTCCTGGTATTTCTGCCACCACCAAAACTTTTCCCAGTTTGGGAGTCTTCTATGGCTGAGCGGAATGAGCCGAGAATAGAGATAGCATGGCCCATAAAATGCTAATAATAAAGCCTGAAATTCCAGGTCACAATTGGCTCAAGCGTAACGTTCGTCGGCAAGAATTTGCCGCTTATGGCTCAGCTTAAAAACGTTGGACTTCTCTATACTGAATAAAAGAACACGCTCGCTGTTGATAAGACCGTCCTTCCGCTCGGATACAGAACGTTCATCTTTAGAAAGATCTTTACCAGGTATTCATATTGAATATATTTGGGCTTGGCTTTGGGAGGACTTGAGCAGCTCAGATTTGCTTAGGGTTGCAATTTAAGTTTGGCGGGGGGTATTCTCCTAGCCAGACTAGCCCCTTGGTTCCAGGTTATTCTTCTATTGTACACTTCAGTCTTCTTTAGCTGAATTTATTGATTTATTGGGGTCAACAGCTTCCCTCAGGCATGCCCACCCACCCAACCTGCCCAGGTCCCTCTCTTGAGTTGGCAGTTGGAAACCGTTGGAACCTCAGCCTGCTCCATTCCATGCCCCTCCCTCAGGAATGCAGCTGAGAGGAGGGGCCAGGTTTAAAATCTTGAGTGATGGTTCCCTTGACCCAATCATCTCGAGGCTAGGCTCGGAATGCCATCGGAAGGGGAGGGGTCCCGGTTTAAGATTCTTGGAGTGATGGTTCCATTGACCCAATCGACATGAGGCTAGACTCAAAATGCAGTGGAGGGGAGGGCCCCCAGTTTAAATTCTTTGAGTGACAGCACCATTGCCCCAACCATCATGAGCCTAGACTCAGAATGCAGTTGAGAGGAGGGACCCTGGTTTAAAATTCTTTGAGTGACAGTGCCATTGGCCCAATCACTGCAAGACTAGACTCAGAATTTAGCTGAAAGGAAGGGGCCAAGTTTAAAATTCTTTGAGTTGCAGTTCCCATTGTCCTAATCATTTAAAAAAAAAAAAAGGACTGGGAATCTAGCTGAGAGGAGGGACTTTGGTTGAAAACTTCTGAGTGACAGTTCTATTGCCCCAATCCTCACAAAGCTAGACTCAGAATCCAGCTAAAAGGACGGACCCTGATTGAAAGTTATTTGAGTGGCATTTGCCTTGACCAATCATCATGAGGCTAGACTCAGAATCCAGGTTTAAACCAGGATCCCTTGGTTTCTTGGAATGACATGGACCCCATAATTCCAGAAGGATGATCTCTCCTGCTTGCAGGGACCCCATCAGCATCTGGTGGGTGACCACCAAGAAACAAAATCCAACAGGCCTACTGTTATCTTGTTGGGGTCATCTTGCATGCTCATACATGCCCATCCCTGTCAAGCTTCTGCTCAAGGTCCAACAACTGGGAGAAACTCCAAGGGCAGATTCACTGTAGCTTTATAACAAGCTGCTGTCACGTTTTCTACAGCTGGTTGTCTTCTGGCCACCTCCCAGAGCTGTCCTGGAGAAGCTCCTGAAAGTTGATCTCTAGTTAAAAAGCTGGCCATCCACCCTTCCTTACATACCTATGATGAAGAACATGGTGGCAATCAAAGGGATCACTGTAAGACCCACCATTGAACTGTTGGCAAGGCCCTCGTGGGTCCCATTCACCACCATCACCGAACAGTTATGGGAAAACCGAGGGATGAAGTGGATGTACAAGCCCAACGTTAGATTTGAGGCGAGCATGATGCAAGCTATGATGATCATAGGAAAGAAAGGGAAGAAAACACATCTTGAAGCCATCACAGAAATCACAACTGCATTGTGGTTGTCCTAAATTATCCAACCACGCCATTGCTAACACTGGAATTTGGCTTTGGACCCATCACCTAAAATGTCTTCTGACCTAGGAACAATACCCCCCAGACAATGAAATTGAAAAATCAGATGTGTATTTCTAAGCTTCCCGTAACCCAGTGCCCTCCAGGTGTGTTGGACTGCAACTCTCATCACTCCCAGTCCACCTAGGGAGGATGGGACTTGTAGTGCAGCAGGTCTCATAGATGCTAGTTTGAGGTACACCCTGGCATTGTAAAACAATAAGCAGGAACATAATTCAGTAAGACTTGCTGGAGAGGAACCTGAATCTATTTGGTCCAGCAACCTATTTACAATAAAAAGTATCCAGGTGGGCTAAAACAGCCTCTCTTAAAACAGTGGATGCACTCTTTCCATAACTAGAACATTCATACTCCATTTTTTAATAAAACGTTCAGCATCCTGACAGCGGTGTGGAAGCACCATTTGTCTGTGATCTAGCAAGCAAATGGCAAGAGATCTAGCCACTGATTTTTGGCCCTGTGATTCGGGCAGGCTTTGGGGGCCCAACCATTCTAAAAGTTTATCCAGAATTGGATTTTGTCTTTGCAGATATACAGGCAGGGGCACTAACATGTCTCTGTGTGTGTGTGTGTGTGTGTGAGTGAAAGGAGAGACTACAAAACCCATACCAGAGACATAGAGGAGAATCTTTCGCCCGGCTTTATCCATCGAGAAAGCAGCAACCAGTACAGAGGCTAAGCGAACACCCCCCACAATAACAGCGTCGTACTGAGGGGCCTGCAAAGGCAAAAAAAATATGGTTGTAACTGTAATCAAAATGGTTGGTTAATTTACTTCCATCATCATAGTGTTGATAGCTTCCAGCTTTGATTGCACAAAGACCACTGTACTCAACTATTATTTATATCCTATAATGTACTATTTGCATTTTATAATGTAATAAAACCATTTTTTTAAAATGGCTGTTTCCTGCCCTTTCCTGTGGTGGTATTTTAACACAAAAAGTCCCTTTTTATTGGATGATTTATGGATTGGTAGGTCGTGAGGCTTTTGGTCTGGGGTTGAGGGCAGCTTCAGAGCCCTTGCTATGACTCCTCAGAATCCATCTGTAAACTAGACTTGGGAAGGACAAATCTAGATTTCTTTCCATATAGAGCACTAGGAGTTGCATTGGCTGGGAGGGAAATGAAATACCTAAATGCAATAAATGAGGCCAAGTTCAGATGTCCAAACTAGGCAGGACAAACACTTGAGACCACCTTTAATACAATCTAACATCACCAAATATGTAGGCTTCACAGCTTCGTTCATTTCTCTAAGCTCAGAATATATACACAGAATATTTACGTGGTCCCAAGATCAGAGACATTCTTTCTCCTTTCTTTTTAATGAGTTTTAACCCATTTGACGGATGAAAAAGTCTCCGAAACTTGCTCCCCCACCATCTTGGAAAGCTTCAGCTGCTCTGAAGAAGACGTTATTTCTATGGGTTTTGATTTTTTAAAAAAGATACAGAGGTATCCTTCAACTGGATAGCATTTTTCTGTAAACGCGGACATGTGGCTGACATGTGGTCAGCCAACAGGATAGAGAACAAATGAGAAATGATCGCAGACAGGTTGAGATTAGGAAGAGCTTCAGATGACAGAATTTGGGCCCAACCAGTCAGACTTGAATATGGAATGAGAAAAGGTGACACCTTGTTTGTTTCAGGTAGAGAAAGGTCTTTGGACATCCTACAGGTTGACTTACCAGGATGACCTCTGTGCTGTCAAATATCAACTGCAAATAGACCAGGATTGGGGTAACCCCCGAAAGCTGCTGTAGAAATCTCATCAACAGAGTTATCACAATGGGTTTGACGATGTAAGGCTTCCGGATCTCTGTCCAAGAAATGGGTTGGCTCTGGAGAAACACAGAGAGACCAAGTGGCCAGTCTGAACCATTTCCCACCCCCACTAGCAAGTTCTAAATCCCACGGAGTCACTTCTGGCATCCTGTTTGAGAGCCAAGAACAGACCAGGGTTTTGTGCTATGGGTGAAGCAAGCCAAGGCCACAAACTCCATATATTTGTTAACCCCCTGCAGTTCACTTTTTGATATAGACATACCTGTTCCTGAACACTGGCTTTGATCTGCTCATATTCCCACCAAAAATCCACATCTTTGCCTCTCAGCCACTGGAGCGCGCCGAGGGCCTCGTCTTCCTTCCCCTTGGAAATCAGGAAACGCGGCGAGTCAGGCATGAAGAAGACCAGACAGATCATGAGAAGAACCGGGACTTCTCCCGCAACCGCCAGCCAACGCCAGGGGACCAGGAGACCTGTAGCAAGAAGAAGTCAGGGCACAGGCTAAGAAAGACAGGTAGTTTCCTCTCTGTTAGCCCACTATGTAGAGCAGTCCATGAATTCAACTCCACCGGAAGGCTAAAACTGCTTTTATTGAGATTGACATCTTGCAAGTCGGATTGTGCTGGACCTCCTCCCCCTTCTTATACTCCTGTGAAATAGGGAGGTGTCTGTCTGAGCTGTTTCTAAATGTTAGCTCACTGTTCTGGACTTAAAAAATTTTCAGCCCCTTTTGCCAAGGGAACAGCTTCTGCATCAAGATCATCTTCCTGACTCTCTACTTTTTCTTATTTATTTTTACTTTTTCCCCTGAAGAAAGGTTGCAACCAACCCCCACCGGAGCACATCCTCTTTCAAACAGCCTCCTCCAACCCATCGTGTGCATTCGATTACGACTCCTATAGCAGTAGACGACAGGAGCTGAAATCCAGCATTGTCCAGCGGAAGGAAAAATAGATTTGGTCTAAAAGGACAGCAGGAGACCAGAGGAGGCATCTTTTAACAGGTACGAGTCTCTTCGTTCAAGTCTTCTGTGTCTGAGCTTTTCAATCATTTAATAATAATGATTTGTGGAAGTTACAATACTTTATCAAGTTTATACTACTTTATGAAACTTATAATGCTTTAAGAAATTTATAATAATTTGTATATGCTGCCCAACTCCCAGCGACTCTTTTCCTTCCTTCCTTCCTTCCTTCCTTCCTTCCTTCCTTCCTTCCTTCCTTCCTTCCTTCCTTCCTTCCTTCCTTCCTTCCTTCCCTCCCTCCCTCCCTCCCTCCCTCCCTCCCTTCCTTCCTTTTTTCCTTCCTGTTTTGCATTAGCCAAGAAGTGGATCATAACCCCTTTTCTGTTTTTCTGCCTGGGGCACTTGCGCTACAGCAGAATTGCATGTTGCTCGGAATTCTTCTATGAATGTCATCCCGCAGGTTTCCAAACCATTGCCAAAGAAAGATCAAGGTTGTGCAATATTGCTTAATAAGGTCAGGGAAAGACCTCCTAGCCGCCTTTGCGCTGCAATACTGCATTATTTAATTTATTTATTTAAATGTATAGGTCACCCAACTCCACTGGACTCTGTATGTCGGTGCTTGATTAGTTTTAGCCTGGGTTAGGGTTCTCTGTGCACGCACGCGTGCTGGTGTGCTCTTCAGACCCAGCCAATTTGCTTAGTTTAGGCCCTGAGCAACTCCAGAAACTGGGTTAGTTCAGTGTGGTTTGATCTCAGTTATCACTGAGATTGTTACGCATTTATTGCTGTGATGCCAATGATGCATGCATGGGGTATATTATGTTGGGTTTTAACTGTTATTCGCCATCCACAGTCGCTATGATGAGATGGGTGGCCACATAAATTGAAATAAATAAATAAATAAAGGGATAAATGACTAGGTTACATCTGTTGGATGAACTCAGCTATAGAATGGGCTAAGCGTAGCCCAGACAGCATCTCCTTCTTCAATCATCTGCATCTTTAACTGTCCAAGGAGCAGAAAGAACCAACCGTTCTTCCTTATTGCTCTGTCTTCATGACTGGGGCAAAAAACAACTTGCTCAATTTGCTTTTATACAGACGCTCCTGATCAGCTGGGGGTGAATGTGAGCTTCTAATGTGGAGGCATCGCAGGGTTAACCGTGGTTCATTTAAGCAGCATTTATGCAATTAACAGATGTTCTGGGTTTTCAGAATAGCCCAAACATTAAACCAGCCACACAGATTCGGTTCCCACAATCCCCTAGGCGGAAATGTGGGTGGCTGATTCGTAGCTGCTTTTCTTGTTTGCATGTATTGATACTGAATATCACATACCTAAAGGTTACTTCATTAAGAAATACCCTGGGTCATCTTTTAAAATCATTCTCCTGCATTTACCCGGAGTAACCGTCATTTGAATTTCCCCCAAATGAGGCAATTTCCAGTTGCCCACAGTGCCCCTAGAGCAATGCATCTCAAGCTGGGCAACTTCCAGAGGTGCGAAGTCCAATTCCCAGAATTCTCAGCATCGGCTACGCCGGCTGGGGAATTTTGGGAGGTGACATCCAGACCTCTAGCAATTGCCAGGGCTAAGAAACACTGTCTTAAAGCCCAAAGGCTGCTTGAATTATCCCAATTTTGAGGCTAAGAGTACAAGGTTTTCACCATAGTCTCCATTTTAGCAAGGATTTGGGGGGATGTGTGTGCACTGGTGCGTGAGCGTGTGTGTTACAGCTCTCCATTTTGAGTATGACAGCGGGGTCAATCCAAACTGCCCGAAGAGGTGAATCACAAAGCATTAAGTAGATCAGATAAGGACTACACGGTTGTGAAATATTCTGTATTTTTCCAATTGACAAAAAGGTCAGAATCGCACACACACCAAACAAGAAAACCAACAGCCCTAATCCCCAAATTCCTTCTTCTGTGGAGCTCAAAGAAGGACCGAGAAAGACGATGCAGGAAGGAGGGTGGTGAGGAAGGGGGAATGCACACCCTCATCCTTTTGGAACCAGGCACACCTTTCCAAGCTCCAACTCTACCGAACGAGCCAACAGCCACAAAGCCAAATAAACCCACAGTTTGAAACGGCTGGAAAGGATGGTTTAGTACTTGCCCAAAGCGTAAAGGAAGAGGGCGCCCAAAACAGCCATGATCTGAGGACAGGAGCCCAACGCCCCTCGGATTCCTGGGTGGGAGATCTCGGAAATATAGACCTGGACGAGGCAAAAAAATAACAGGTAAGTTGGGATTCAAGGCACTGAGAGCGTGCTGGAGGGGATGAGGGGAGTTAACCATGGAAAGAAGCTAGCCTATCCCGTAGATTCCATCAATTCTGCTTGGATTTATTCATCCATGTTTAAATGCAACGTGTTTCCACAATCAAAAGGCTCTCAAGGCCATTTGGAGTAGGAGAAAGAGTTGGGTCCAGAAACTGGGTTCACAGGTTGCACTTAAGCCATCGCTTGTGCTTTCTAAAGCATCATGACGGGTTTCATGCATATGAGCTTGGGACCAAACCATGTTATGGCTCATATAAAGGGTAAACCAGGCTCTTAGCGTTAACTTACTGCAAATTAAATTAAATTAGCCTGGGCTAAAACTGAGGTCTAACTGAAATTACCCCGGGCTAATGGTAGTCCTGCTAATTTCGGTGGGGTGGCTATCAAGACCACCGAGTCTGGACTCCAATGTTGATCTTAGTGCCAACGTTTTCATTTGTTTGTTACCCCAAGTAAGCTAAAGCTGGTCAAACTGCTTAGCACCCTGCCTTTGCCCTGGGGGAAAGTTCTCTTCCTTGCTGGTGTCAGATGGTCTGCTGTGGGGAGCAAAGGCATGTTTGAGCCACAGCTCACAACACTGGAGCTTCTGAAGCTACACACTGCATTTCTGCAATCAGGTAGGGAAACGCCAATATTAACAGAAGGATAAAGAAACATGCTCAGGGAAAGCAAGGAAGGAAGGAAGGAGAGATCAATGAAGGGAGGGAGGGAGGGAGGGAGGGAAGAGAGAAAGAGAAAGAGAGAGAGAGAAAGAAAGAGAGAGAGAGAGAAAGAAAGAAAGAGAGAATGAAAGAAAAGAGGGAGAGAGAAAAGAAAAGAGAGAGAGAGAAAGAGAGAATGAAAGAAAAGAGGGAGAGAAAGAAAAGAAAAGAAAAGAAAAGAAAAGAGAGAGAGAATGGTTACAGGTAATCAGAAGAACTCAGGACTAGCAGCTCTGGAATAATCCCTAAGACTTCCCTCCAAAGTTGCCAAGGAAGGAACAGCAGCCATCCGGAGCTCAAGGACTCCGACAGAAGGACCCTGGGGGGGGGGGTGTCATACTTACTGGAATGGCGGCCGACGTCACCCCGCCTGCGAAGCCCGTGAGCAGCCTCCCGACCAACAGCATCCAGATCTCATAGGCACTGGCCATGAAGAAGTATCCGATGACGGAAGGGACGGCGGAGAACATGATGCTCAGCTTGCGCCCCAGGCGGTCGTTGAAATACATGGTGCACAGACCCCCTGCAGCTACTCCTAAGGTGAAGATGGACTGGAACATGGAAAGAGATGGGGAAGGTCCACAAAGAAGGTCACAGGACCACAGCAGCAGTTACAGACAACCTGATGAAGTTCCCAAGGAAGCCTAACACACAACACGTGGCGCGGCTTGTCCAGAAACACGCCACACAGGCTCTGAAAGTGGCTGCTGAGTCACAGAGAAAGGCTGTAACTCCCCAGATGTTGCAATGGGAACTACACTCCCGCTGGTTCCAATGAGTGTGGCCAGAGGGTGAAGGATGCTGGGGTTTGTAATCCGTCCCCATTCCTGTCCTGTGTCAAGCAAGAACGGAATTCACAAGTGGCTGATCTCAAAAGGGATTGACTCTGGACGCACATACTCCTGGCTGGCAAAATAACATCTACAAAGGTGGCTGAGATACGACAAGCAGGAGAAACTGCAGACCGCCACAGATGTGTGTGTATTATGTAGATTTCTCATCTATGTCACTTTGTCATCCTTTGGCAAATAGGACTGACACCCCTTCCTCCTTCTTTGTTCCGCTCCAGGTTGGTTTTCTTCACCATCGTTGTTCTGGGTTGGTCATTTTTCTGTGTTTTTTGCACTGATTTCTGTCCTTAAATGTTTTTAACAATTGTAAACCACCCAGAGTTGCTGAGAACTGGGCGGCATATAGATTTAATAAATTATTATTATTTATATTATGTTTACAGATAATATGCACGTGGCAGTCAACATTTTCTTACGTCTGCCGTATCTCAACCCGCTTGGATTTTACTACTGTGAAAGTAAAGGAGGTGTGCAATTCCCTAAAGTTTAAATTGGGAGATCAGAGAGACATAGAACTGTAGAGTTGGAAGAGTCCAACCCTCTCCAAGGTGCAGGATAACCAATTGCACCCTCCACGAGAAATAGTTGTTCTCCTTTTAAAAAGAAGATTTAAAAATCTTTGGAGAACTCTCAAAGAGGACAAAACCCTTATCATACTTCCCCAACCTTGGGAACTTCTGGAACCGTGGATTCAACTCCCAGAACACCCCAGATGGCACGGCCATTGCTGAGAATTCTGGGAGTTGAAGTCCACATACTTGGATATTGCTAAGGTTGGGAAACACTGCCTTAGATGCAGGGGAGGGAGGGTTAAAACCCAGAAGCTGAGCACTTGATGAAGATGGGTCAAGGCCAATCAAGTTGGCCAAATCTGATGCCACCGCACTGGGTCCACATGACCCAATAAACTGCAAACCTCAGTTAAGAGTGCTATGATGATGTCTGCTTGTTCATCTCGGCGTGGTGTGCGAATGCAGCCAGAGCATTTGCCAGTCCAGACCACTTACCCCAAACCAGGAAGCGGTAGCCTGTGTTAGTTGCAAGTTAGGGACTGGAGATTTCACCAAAGCTGGGATGACGGGCGAGGTGTACACTAAAGCGAAGCCGAAATTGAAATTCCCCAGCACGGCAGCAAAGCTGGCAAGGAGGACACGCTGGTTTCTAAGCGTCCTAGGAAAAGAAGAGGAAGAACAGGGACCGGCGTGAGATCCATCAGAATTGCTGAAGGCAACCCGTGAATTAGAGAGGGAGACATCTTTCAAGCCAGAGAGAGGACTCTGTTGGGCAAGAGCATTTCAGGGCACCCGCAGATTTCTTTTCCTTCTGCAAAAGCCGGCACAGGGTGTTTGCCTGTCGCAAGCTGAGTGAAAGGATGTAAAAGGGAAGCAGTCATTTTGAGGGATGGACAGAAGAAAGAAAGTTGAGAAATACAGCTTTCTATCTTAGATAAAACTGAGCAAACCTCTGCGATTTAAAAAGTCTTCTTTGAACCGAGATCCACTTTTGAAGACACATCATGTCATTTTCCGGCCAACTTAATTGCCTTTTCCTTGGATGTTTTTCCAGCTTCTCAGTCTACAACCCGGGATCCTCTCGTGGTCTCCCATAGTTTAATTTAACCAAATCCAGTGGTTTCTCCACACGCAGCAGGTTGCAGAAAAGAAATGACCTGGTCCATATCATTCGTTATAAAACAGCGAAGGCAAAAAAGGAGGAAAGAACAGGGTAAGAAAAGCCAGACCCTAGAACAGTGGATGAAGCCGCTTTTCAGTTGATGAGGACTACAAACTTGAGCCAAAGGTTTTGTGAAGCAAGCATGTCAAAGAGCCTACCTCCATCAGCTGAATTCAGGCTTCAAAACACGCCAGGTGTTCGAGGGAAATGGAAACGGTACCTGTAATATTCCTTTTCCACTTGCCGGGGATCCTTCTGTCCCAAAGACTCATAATCTTCTACCGGCCCCCTGCTTAAAAGGGGCCTTGTGATGTTAGCCTCCAGCGTGGCTGGCCGGGTGGGATCCCCCGCAAGAGAAAAAGAGAGTCCCAGGGAGCAGATGGAGCCGGGCAGCCACTCAGGGTTTCGTCCTGCGGGGAGCACAGGTTGCTCTGGAACTGAGCCCCGGGAAGCGGCAGACGAAGTGAAAGCGAAAAGAGGCCAAGATGTGCCAACGTGGGAAAAAACGGGTGAAAAGAGGAAGCCAGGAAGAGTGAGGAAACCGGGTGTGAAGCAAGATAACGGAGGAGGAAGAGGCGTCCGTAAGACCGCTGGCCCAGAGCTTCTGCTCCTCGCTTCGTTCCCCCAGCGGACGGGAAAGCGCGCTCTGGAGCTCTCCTTTTCCCCTGCGAAATCCAGCCCGCCATCTCTTCCCTTGGCGCCAACCGCCTCCAGGACGCTGCTCCTGGGCTGAGATAGAACCTCCACCTTCAGAGGCACCTTCCCTTGGAGAGCCGCTTGGTGTGGAGCAACGCCAGCCGAAGGCTGCTTTGGGAATTTCCCCCCGGGATTCCTAGCCCTGTCTGTTAAAGGGACACCACAGATCCCCATATTCTCCCCGCTATCGAGCTGGCCACGATTGGAAACAGGAGGCTGGGGAAATACTTGACGGAGAACTGGAGTCCCAATCCTCCGATCCCTCTTGGCTTCTCGCCCAGCATCTGCTCTAACATCCTCCAACCCACGTTGTACTGAAATAACAGAACAGCATTTCTATTCCTTTAAGGGCGGCTGGGCGATGCATGGAGAAGCCCCATCTTCGCCCCAGCAAAGACTTAGGAGATTCCTTCTGTAAAAGCCCCATGTTTTGCAGAGATGTAAGAAATAGGTTGCAAACGCTCTGCTCTCAGTGAGGTTCAGCATCTCAAGACAGATGAAGCTGTGCGAAACAAACCAGACAAACTTGTCCAAAATAGATGTTTCGGCTTTGGCAAGGTTCGTGTGAGTTAGAGAAACCCTCAACCCTCTTTGTTTAGATGCACTGAACACTGTGCTGATGACAAATCCCAACATCTGCGGTGGTGTATCAGTCACACTCTTCTAGTATTCAGATAATACTAGAGATCAGGGGAAACATCAGTGTGAACTTATCTAATCTGGCATTTCCAACGCAGTGCAGAACCGGAAGCTTAACTGTTGCTTGTAAGTTGTCTGCATGTCAGGCAAAGTTGCAAGTGAAAGGAATTTTTTTTTCGGTTTTAGCACTTCTTCTCTTCTAATGAAGCCCTTTTGCTTTTGAAAACATGCTTGTGCCAAGGGGAGAATGGCAGGTAAGGAATCAGAGTTAGCAAGAGAAAGTATCCATCTAAAACCGATAACATTTCATTTTAGCGCTGTACGCAAGTGTAGCAGAATGCCAAAATGTATAAAAAGTTTCTGAACTCTGTTCAGGGCACGCTCTGCCAGGAGAGCAACGTCCATCCGGCTGGCCATATACAAAACCTCTTGATGAGAAATCAGTCCTGCTTGGAGTCTTCCCTAACCTGCATATATTTTCACCTAAAAGAAGTTAAACCTGGCAACGTTTGGAGAAGGGTATAGCAAATACCTGCAAGGACTTAAAAAAAACATTTTTTTTCTAGCTCAACAAACTGAATGAGAGAGACTTCTAAAAGTGGGACGAACCATTCTGTAGAATTAAAAAAAATCGCATGCTCTTTTTAAAATCTTTTTCTTGATCCCAGAAAGGTTCTCTCTCAGTTGTGGGTGTCGGAATCTCTCCTCCCTCCCCAGCAGTATATCTACCTGTGCTTCTTAATCATTGCATCGAAGATCTTAACTAATGTAGTTTTTCCAATCAGCTATTACTTACCGGTGAGGTTGCCATTATTAAAAATGTAGGGATCCTCTCCTCTTTTACATTGGGCTCGTTTCTTTTTTATTTTAAAAAGCTCCCATTATTCTTCCCTCCCTGCCACTGTAGGATCCTCCTCCTTGACCAAGCATGTTCCCCACCAAGAAGCCAATTCAGAGCCTTGGGTTTTGCTCACCCCCTTGGGAATTTCTGGGCAGAAATTCCGCTTGCCTTCTAAAACCTTCCGCAGTTGCAAGAAGTTAGACATTTTTATTTTTTTTCCCCTTTACCTTTTCTGTGTTGTGTGGTCCATCTCTTGCCAAACTTCCTGTGTTAAATTCTTTAAAGGTGCGGGAATTCTAGAGAAAAACTTGCCAGCCCCGTCTGCCTGTCTCACTGTAGGATACACTGTTGGGGTTACCACCTTTCTTAAAAAAAGAAAAGAAACAATGTCTGGTTTCTTTTCTGCATCCTGAGCAACAGGTGGTTGCATTTAACACCCTGCACTCACTGCAGGTGGCAGCCTATCATGGTGGAAACCAGAAAAACTAAGCAGGTTTGGTACTTGGATGAGAGACCACTAGGAGATCTCAGATTTAGGTTAGTAGGGGAAACGTCCTGGAAAAGGCAGTGGAAAACCAGTCCCATGTAATCTAGAGGGACACATCCATGAAGTCACCAGGAACTGAGTGGCCTTGAAGGCAACCCTAATTATTGTATCCCAAAGCAGGAGATGTTAATGATATAAGGAGTAACGGCACTTTAGAAGAAGGGAGAAATGTGCTGTTGCTTACGCAACTGTGAAAACCTTTACCTGGATGCAGGTGAGAGGTCCGTGGGTCACACGCTTGCTAGTAAGATGTTGGAGTAAGCATGGCCTCCGAAACAGCGTTTTTTAAGCAGGCAGCCTGCGATACAAATATTTGCTTCTCTGAAGAAAAACTTCTTCATACTGAGCTGAACTTCCTCGTTCATTGTCCTTGAAGCCTCTGGAGAAGCAGCTGCGAAGGAAAATTGAGGGAGTCTCATGCCTTGAAGATAGGTGGTGGGAGCGGGCGAAGGAATTTATTTTATTTGAGGCATATCCTGTTTTTTTTTCCTTCCTTACTCCAGTGAGGATTCAGGGCAGCTGCTACTTTAAAAAAGAAAACACCAACAGACCGTCCAATAAGATTCAATTGTTAGCAATTAAAAACCAAGCAAAAAAGAGGCAGCTTCACTGAGTTCTTTAAATGCCCAGAGGGTGATAGGCAGCTCTGGTCCCTTGGTGATGCCCTGATGTGAGAAAGCAGTTGCAGTGAGATGTGGCATATGACTTACAGCTTTACCTGCAAAGGAGGACCTGAGTTAAGACTTCATGGCACACAGTAACATATTCAAATACCTGTGTGTCGTGAGGACCTGGGTGAAGACTTCACAGTGCATTGTAGTTTATATCTATATCTAGCTATATTTTATATGGGGGGGAAGAAAGAGAGAGAGGGAGAGAGGGCAGGGAGGACCTGAGTGAAGACTTCACAGTGCATAGCAATTTATATCTATAGCTAGCTATGCTCTCTCTCTGTCTCTCTCTCTCTCTATATATATATAAAATATAGCTAGATATAATTTTTATATATATATATGAGAGAGAGAGAGAGAGAGAGAGAGAGGACCTGATTGAAGACTTCATAGTGCATAGCAATCTATATCTATACCTATGTCATATATATATAAAAAATAAAAACCTGAGTGAAAATTTCATGGTGGTAGTAACTAACTTACATTTTTTAAATTTATACACACACACACACACACACACACACACACACACACATATTACAGACCTCAGTGAAGACTTCACAGGGTGCAGTAACGTAACTTTAAATGTCACACACACAACACTCACAAACATATATACATACATACATACATATTATAGACCTGAGTGAAGACTTCACTCAGTGCACAGTAATCTATATGAGGACCTGAGTTAAGACTTCATGATGGTAGCAACTTACATTTTATCTATCTATCTATCTATCTATCTATCTATCTTGGACCTCAGTGAAGAGCTTTTCTCTCTAAATGTCAGACAGACACAAAGAGACAGAGACATAATGGACCTGAGTGAAGACTTCACAGTGGACACTAATCTGTATCTGTATCTCTATTTGAAGACCTGAGTGAAAACTCCACAGTGCACCGTAATTTACATCTATATATCCCTATCTGTCTAAACTATACATGAGGACCTGAGTGAAGACTTCATGGTGGGAGCAATTTACATTTTGAGAGAGAGAGAGAGAGAGAGAGAGAGAGAGAGAGACCTCACTGTGCTTAGAGCCGGCACAAGGCCGCAGCTTGCTTGCAGAAGCTAAGCAGGTTCGGGTTTGATGCCATTTTCGATGGGGAACCCAAGCGGATTTCTCTCTCCAGTGTATTGAATTTGGGGGTGAGGGTGGGGACAGAGCAGGAGATGTTGATGAAAACCCCAGGACCTTCTATTCATGCCTGCTCAGAAGTAAAGACAGATGGCTCTGTAGGACTCAGGTTTAAAGTTGCAGTTTAAATGTTGTGGACTCTTGTCCGCACTTAGCCTGGCACCACTCTGATCAACAAACCTGAAAGGGAGAGGCAGGCAGTAAGCTGGGACATCTGAGTAAATTTTCCAGTTCTTGAAGTTCTACTTAACTTTAAGGCCAAGTTAAACTTCACCCTTGGTCCCTGATGTTCTCTGAGCTTGGCAGTTTCCCTGTTCTTGGGGACGGGAGGTCCTGCTGAAGTCCCCCAAACAAAGTAATCCTTACTCATTCAGGCAGCCAGTGTGGGTTTTTAAAAAATCCATCATGCAATCAAGAAAGCTAATCCTGCCAGGAAAAAAATAGCACAGAAACTCTCAAGGCTGCTGCAATGGAGCAGTCTATGTTCTGCAAGTTGACAATTAGTTCCTCAGGGACACACACACACACATATATGACACAAACTTATTCAGGAAGTCCCTGTGCATTGTTTCATATGGTATCATTTAACACAGCTTTGTTGAATGTTTGTGGGCTTCGAGAATTCAACAAAGCTCTGTTAAATGATACCATATGAAACAATGAAGCCCACAAACATTTAATCCTATTGTGTAATCCTGTTGCGTTCTTTTATTCTCCTTCTACTAAATTGGAGTGGAAGGGGTTGATCAGGAGAAATCACTGGGGCTTCACTCCTGCAAAGCTGGAAAAGAGGAGAGGGTGGTAGAACGGCACTAATCAGCAAGACTTTTACAGTATTGGCCTACCTGCCAAGGAAACGGTGCATAAAGTAATTGCAGTTGATGTCTGCTTAGGAAATGTTGATTAATCTTCCAGATGCCCCAAGACTCGTTCTTTGGCTGCAAGAAACTGCTACTGGATAATGTTATTTTCTCTCCTTGGCTTAATAGGAGTCAGATACCAGCAGAACTTTGCAAACAGAGGGTGGCTCAGGAAATGTTGGCGTGCTCAGCTGACCGTAAGTAACCATTGTCCACTTACTGATGCTCGCCCACAGTTCCCTTGTGGAATTCACTGCCACAAGAGGTCATGCGGTCTGAATGCACGAACCTGTTTTTGTCTCAATAGGGCAAATATCCCCTTACGATGTGCTGTATATCATTATTTCTGGTCTTCCGCCTGTTGAGAATAGGTGGTTATGCGTGTGCACAGTTTGACTTGTTATATAAAGTATGGAGTCACATCCCGCAACCAGAAAGCTAGCATGGCAGGGAACAATTCTAGACTAGCCCATTCCTTGAAGGGTTAGTTATCTAACTTGCAGGGAGCTTTCTGAAAGGGTTCTACAGGGACGGGTCAGCATGGCGGTCCTTCCTCTCGATTCAGAATGCAGCCATTTCAAGGATCTCATCCTGCTTTTGTTTTTCAAGCTTTTGATAGCTGTATTGTTGTGGTTTTCCTTCCTCTGTGCTAGAAAATGGAGAGACGCAAGAAGGGCAAAGGGATGACGTGGGTTACATGGACAACAGGAGCTTTCCAGAAGTGTGTTGTGGAGCTAGGAAGCGTGCCGACGACCAGGCTGAGGAGAAGTCAGTCCAGTCTGGATGTTCGGAAAGTCCATCCTGGGAGCCCCTGGAATCTGACTGCCTCCCCTCTATTTTCCTGGCAGTTTTTCTGGTCCTCATATTTGTCTCTATTTCAGTGCTCCTACTTTGTCACCAGACTGTCCACTTTCCCTTGAAGGACCACAAGGCCTGGAGCCCCAACAGGGTTCGCCTCCTTTTCCCCAACCAGCCAGAATCAACCTGGATGACGTTCCAGCGATATGTGTGCAACCCATTGGGAAAGTCTCATCTGGAGGAGCTTTGGATCCTGGTTGGAACTGGCCCCGGAGATGCAAGCAAGACCCTTCTCTGCTTCACGAAAGTGATGCTCTCCTTACTGACTCGGCAAAAATCCATAGAAGTTCAATTTCTGGACCCGACCAGTGCTTGGCTTCCTCAGATGGGGTCTTTTGAAAATAGGACCTGGGTGATCTCTAGTGTGAAGGTTCTTGTGGGGCAAAGAAATCTCCCAAGTGGGTTGGTGGTGTCATTGCAAAGTGCCCTGAATGGAAAAGGGGAGGTCACTAAGACCACTTTTGCCCTTGTGTTGAACGGGGTGGAGCAGATCCCGGAAAAGTTCCTGCTCCAAAGATTGACCCCTTCATTGATATCTGGAATTTTGAGCAGTGTCCACTTGAATACCGATAGGCGACCGAATAAACTGATGACTGACAAGGGGAACTTTCCTGTCCTCTTCATCACATCTGAGCAATATTTGGAAGGTGGGTTTGTTTGCTAAAGAAGGCTTATGTTACATGCCATCCTTCTGGAGAAAGGTGTTTTCTAACCACTTTGGGACAGGTGGAATAACAGGGTTGCAACAACAGGGAACCAGGGAGGTAGGGTGTCAGCTACATTTATTTGGGGGGCATTTGGGGAATGAAAATGAGAAAGCACCTTTTGCTGTGATTTATGAAAGAAGTGTTGGAACATACAGGCTAGGGAGAGGAAATAAAGATCTGCAAGAAGAAATCCAGATTAAATATTTCCAGTGGGCCAAAGTATTTTCTTATTAGGTTTCTTTGTCATGAAGATCTGCCCAAGGAGAATTATTCTAGAACATTTCAGAGGTGGCCAGTTCTGTAGGAACAGCATACCCCAGACGTTACTGCGTCCTTGGAAAGGATGAATAGGGACCGCTTGGATAGATGATGTCAAAGAGGATCCAGGATGGAAATAACTGTAGAAGGAGAAGCCTCTGTACTGTTGTCGGTGTGTACATAAGTGTGTATAGTGATTGTATCCTTTGTGTGCTGAATTCATCATCCAGCCTTTCCCAACCATTGCAGTCCAGATGCGAATAAGTTCTAGAATCCTATATTTATGATGGACCCAAGTAGGGCTACAACTGTACTTAAAAACTACCTCATTAAAATGATAGAAAACAACTGGAAAACCAGGACTGGAGTATGGGACTGTTTGGTGTGTGTGTTTTTATTTTAGCTGAGCCCCAAGATCTTCCAATAGATACCCAGCATTTTAAAAGGTTGAGCCTCCTGTTTATCGTTCTCAACACAAGCACACATTTATTAACATGGGTTAGGCTCTGGGGAAGGTGAGGTAATGGGATGTGGGAAGGACCTTGGGAGACAGGAGGAAGAGCCACAGACTAGGCAATGGGCAGATAAGAGGCAGCTGAGCCCGCAGAAGGAAAAAGGGGGTGGGAAGTATCTCAGTTTCTTGGTTTCTTGGACTGTAAAGGCGAGGGGGGGAGAGATTCTTTATGACTTGTAAGATTCTGTTAATGTAATTTTTGAGCTCTTGGGTGCTTCTTGTCTGGACTACCTCACAGGGCTGACAGGTGATGAGTTCTAGTTTAGCCACTCCAGTTTCCAGAGGAATGACTGAGGAAGAAATGCTACATTCCTGGGATTGGTGAACACTCCTTTAGACATGGCTATTAGCTACAGAAACCTTTCCATCTCCTCCTAGCCTGTGAAGCCACGAGGACACCAAAGAGAAGAGAAATCTCACCATGCAAGGGGTTGCTCACGCTTTGCAAAACAGCAAGAGTTTGGTTTGCTACCTGGGCCAAGAGCCCACAGTGTGTTTCTAGCCCTTCTTGAGGCCACCTTAGCTCTGGAAGGAGGTTGTGATGGAGCTCCCAGCTAGAAGAGATTTCGGCAACCAAGATCCCCCCTTGACTGCCGAGAGAGGCTGCCGGAAACAGTAATTTGCCGACGGCTGGGGCTGTTTGTTCTCTGGTGGAAATGCAAATGGGGAGACCCCAGAAGAGTTACAGACTAAAGAACAGGGCAAGGCTGTCCTTCTTGGTGGCTCTGCCCAGTGGTGGTTAGGTTGATAAGAGCGCAGCATTCTCCGTGAAAGCAAGCGGGCTGCACTCTTCCAAGGGGGGACCTCTGCTCATCCTTGAGGAAGACAATGCCAGCCGCTGAAAGCGGAGACCAGAGTCTCCATAGCAGCCTTTGAGAAGCCTGCTGCCTTCCAGTCTCTTTGTCTCCTTGGATTCTGGGGGTAAACAACAGCTGCCGCCCGATCTTGCAGCGCCGAATACCCAGCCTTAGACGAGCCCTCTGGGACCCGCAAGCGAATGAGGACCTGGGCGTGGAGGGGGGCATCTTTTTTCTCATCCACGGATGGCCCTGCCCTGCTTGGTCCACCCTGGAGAAGCTCCCCCCGGGGCCACCAGCCCCCTGAACCTTCACGCCCTGGTTTGAACACCAAGATTGACGGAGGTGCAAGAATGGGGAGGATACAGTTGGCAAGGTTGGCTGGGTATTTTCTGGCAAGGGGGTGAAGGGGCTGGGTCTCTGCACGGTGAGCAAGAAGGGAGGTGTCTCCAGGTTCTCACGTCCTGCTTCCATATTAAGGGGGGGTTGTTGAGACAGCCTCCGCTAGAGTCAAGTCACCGATCAAGATTCGTGGCTAGGTTGGGGCAGGCATTCTGGAAACCATGAGTGCCAGTTTTAATCACAAGCAAGAAATAATTTAGGGAAGGCGCCTGATGGATCTTGGCCACTTTTCCCTTCTCCCAGGTGGGGGCCATGGCAGTTTTGATGGTAGACAGGCAGGAAGAAAAGAGAGAATGAAGGGTGCAAGGGGATATCGCAGGAGCAGCCCAGAAACATTTTCTACCCCAAGAGATCTGTGTTGGAAATCTAATAAAGAGGGTGGCTTGCTAAAAAAGCAGGTAAGAGACCATCGCCCACAGATTCTGGGTTCCAGTGGTGACCCTAACAAATGTCCAAGATTTGGAAAACTGCTGGCAGTCAAACCCAGCTCGAAATACGTGATTAGACCAACCCATCGCCTGGCCTGTCTTTAAGGCTGCTTCCAGAGTCCCCTGGTGTTTAACGGTGGAGAATTTTGTACCTGTTCAGAGAAACTCTGCTCTATCATTTTGGTGGGCATCACAGGGACTGAGAAACTAGTCCCATCTGGACTTCCACAAGACTTGTCTTGGGGCACGAGCCACTCCTATCTGTGGAGACACGCTGTCAGTTTCCAGATGCCTCCAATGTGTCATTGATGCCTGGAGTGGGCTTGGGATAAGGTTAAGAAAAGGAGGCTGTGTATTCAACACAACAGATTGCAATCGAGTGAACAAGAAATGGACAAAGGAGGGAAACACCATTTCTAAGGCCCTGAGCAAATTGGGGGAAGTAAGGGCGTCCATTTATGTCCGTGTCACAAGGGCTAGAAACTTTAATCTTTTGTTTTTTTTAATGCACTTTTGCAACAAGCCCAATTCCTCCAGAGTGCTCGCTCTTTCAAAGAGCTTCTTCCCCATCTCTGTTGTCACGTTACAGACTCTCCATCCTTGGGGACAGAAGGGCTGTCGTGTTCTGCAATCGATCACGTCCTTGGGTAGTGCTATAGAAATAGCAACAGTAATTCAAACATCCTGAGAGATTTTATGCGCACCCCGCCCTGCTTCTGACGTCTCTCTTCCGTTTTTATTCCAGTGGCGAGCTTCGAGCGCGTTAGGGGAAGGGGACGTTAGGCCACAGACCCACGGGATTAATCCGCCGAGCCTCCACGTGCTCTTCCGAGCCTCCCAGATAAGGTTAATAAAAATCAGACTCTTCCAACGAGTCGAGGGATTAGCCATGGCCAAAAAGCAGGAGCCGGGGTTGGCCTCGGACTGCCCGGTCTGCTGGAACGCTTATGACAACGTTTTCCGGACCCCCAAGCTGCTCCGGTGCCACCACTCCTTCTGCATCGAGTGCCTGGCGCACCTCAGCCTGGTCTCCCCCGCCCAGAACCAGCTGCCCTGTCCGCTTTGCCGCTGCCTGACGGTGCTGCCTGCCAACCAGCGGGTGACCGAGCTGCCCACGAACGTCGCCGTCTTGCACCTGCTGGGTCTGGAGCCCAAGCACATCCTGCTGGAGGGGCGGCAGCTCTACCTTAAGGAGCAGCGCAAGATGAGGTACTTTCTGCGCCAACCCAAGGTCTACACCTTGGACCTGGGCATGGAGACCCAGCTCAGCACCCAGAGCTACGAGAGCCCCCAACCGGCGACCCCCACCCCCACCCCCACCGTGCCCGGATGCTCCCTCCTCCGAGAATGCATCCGGAACCCTCAGCTCCGGATCTTCACTTACTTGACGGTCATTATCTTGAGCGTGACTTTGCTGCTCGTCTTCTCCATCTTCTGGACGAGACGCTTCTTCTCAGGCTTGGGGTGAGGAGGGAAAAGCAGGGCTAGAAACTTGCTTTGGGTGGGGGTTTCTTTTTAAGGAGGGGCCTGGAAAAGGAGGAAGCTGGAAAGTATTTTGGGGAGGAAACGCCTTACCTAAAGAGCTCAGCTTCTGAATTGGGTTAAGAGGAATCCGAGAAGGTAGAACGGCCACGTTGGCACCTCTGCCCACATCCAAGGCCCTGGTCATAAGGAGTTGGGCGCTCCTCAGCTGGAAGAAATGCTGTATCGCGCTACAAAATGTGTGAATGGCAGAGTTCTTACTACACACCCTCCAATCCAGAGATCTTAAAGACTTCTGCTGTTTAGCTCAGAGATCCGTGAATTAAGGGGGAGAATTTCTTACAGAGGACCCTACCTTACCCTGATTAAAAAACGAAAAACAGGAAAGATCAAGGAGACCTTCTTAGGGAGAGGGCACAATACTTAACTGAGAGCCAAGCTCAATTTGCCTTTGTACAGAAGATGCAGGATTTGTAAATGCAAAAGTGGGTGTACGTGTGATAAATTTCCTCCATCTGGTTCACATTACACACTTAACCAGGTCCTGTATACCTAGCAGATGCATTCATCCAACATTGTAAGGTTGTTTTGACCATAGTTAGGGTTTTCTTCTTCTTTTTGGCAGCATAGTGTGTTCAGCAAACCTGGCCTGTTTGGTGTCTGATTCAATGTATGGTGTGAATCCAGACACGGGATCATTCAGCCACCGTGTCAATGCTGCCACTGAGTAAAACCAAAGGAGTGAAATTAACTTTTGGAGGGGGTGAGCATGGCAGAAAAGAACCTATCCTTGGTGCCAAACAGGTAATTTCTCCTAACGCAAACAGGTTTCTTCTCAGCCAAGACAGGGAAAAGAAGGATCTGGCTGAAAATGACCTGGCTGTGAGCTCCCATCTCACATTTTTTTCCAAACTGTGTAGCCTACATCCATTAAGTTCCTGCGCACGAGCACATAAGGGAGGGAGCAAGCATGGAGAACCTACATGAACTTCTCAACAGTCTGAAGTCCTCTGATGCCTGGTTTCTGTTAAGCCCAGAGCAATTTTTTTTTAAAAAAAAAAAGTGGGATTGCCTAGGGCAGGGAAGTACCCAGAAGGCTTAATTCAAACAAAAGAAAATCTGATCCGTCCTTTGTTACCGAACTCGCATTTTCTACAAGAGGCAGGGACTGGACGAAAATCCTCTGTTGAGGTCTTTTTCTTCTAGGACAAGAGGGGTCAAGACAAACACTGGTGTTTTCAGGAAGAACTGGGCCAAGGTATATTTGCAGTGAGGCATAACCCAACACTTGGGATGGGTGGGGAGAGAGAGTCTAATTCACCAGAAAAACCACACGGGAAAGACTGCTGCGTTGGTAAAATAGAACAACAGCCAAGTTCGAGGTCCATGTTTCATATGAGCAATGAAGCAAAGGCTTTCATGGATGGAGGAAGGAGGGAGAGAAGGAAGGGAGGGAGGGAAGGGGGAGGGGAGGGGAGGGGAGGGAGGAAGGGAGGAGCACAAAGCAACTAAGAGTGTGGGAAAGAGGGATGGATGGATGGATGAAGGCTGGAAACACACAGTAATGCTTATGACAGAAGTTTGTGAGTTTTTGCGAGGGGCAGAGAAAGTCAGTTGTGGGCCGCCCTAGAGAGGCAGCCAAGTGGCTGCCCCATATACAATATTTTTGGCAGCTGGAAAAACGGGGGGGGGGGGCAGCCTGCTCTTCATGCTGCTGCCTTTGAAACTGAAGCTGGGCGCCATGGCTGGCAAGGATCCATCTCACCCAGGGCTATCTGGAAAACATCACCCCGCTTCAGGGGTGGTGAAAACTCAGTGGGGAGCAAATGCAAACGGAAGGATGCAGGTGGCCGGTGAAGGAAGGGAAGAGCACTGGGAACAGCTGTGCCTCGGGGTTTTGAGTACGAGCTGCTGGGCATTCAGTTAAAAGAGAAACCGCAGACAAGGGAACCAGCAGAGCCTCTGAAATGCAAGCCGCCATTTTGCTTTAATACACTTAAAAAAAAAGTCTCTGCCCAACAGAGAAAGGACGCTCTGACCCCATTCCCAAGTGGAGCGGTCCAAAGACCATCTATTTGCAGGGGACCCCTGGATCCCCCAGGAGCGCGTGGGCCCAGGATCAGTGCCAGCAACGGAGGCAACCTTTATCACCCGGCCGATGGGCTAAGTGTGTGTTTTTTTAACAACTGCGAGGATCTGGAGTCCGTCTGAGAAGGAAGGAGGAATATAAAAAAATAAAGAGATTCTCAAATGAAAGGTTCCTTGAACACAGCTAGCATAGTGGAGGGACTGTCTTTGGACTCTGCGCGCCAGCCGCTATCGGATTTCCTTGACCGACCCGGGCTGCTGCAGCAGGAGTCTTCCTTGGCTCCAGAGGCTGGGAAGAGCCCCACTTACTCCGCCATCCAAAGCTTGAAGGTCCGGTCGTAAGAGCAAGTGGCAATCAGTTGCCCATCCAAGGAGATATCCAAGCCCATGACTTTGCCCTCGTGTCCCGCCAAGGTCTTCAGGGGGGACCAGCCAGGGTGGGTCCAGACCTTGGCGGTGTTGTCGTAGGCCCCGGTCAACAGGAAGTTGCCATGATTTGCTGGAAGGAGGAAAGAAAGCACAAAGGGAGGTGATCGAGAGGGGCATAGAACTTGGGAGAGCCACCGATCCTGGGAAAGAGAGAACAACTGATCCCGGGAAACTGATCCTTTTGCAAGCAATTAGAAACAGGGAATGGGAGGGAAGAGGAGAGAATGTGTGAGAGGGAGGGAAAACTTACGGACTGGAGGGGCAGATGTGTTCCCCTGAGCCATAGCTAACCAAGTTGCTGAAAACGGGACAAAGTTTCCATCCATGTTGAGATAGGAAACTGTCAAAAGCACTTTAGCATAAAGGACATTTAAAAAGTAAAGCAGAAAACAATGCCCTAATCAAGGAACTACCAAGGAGAAAACCACACCCCACCCACACTGACAGGGCAAGCTACTGTGTATAAACAGGCAGCAAACCCCACCCTCCCTTGCACTGTTGATGTTACCTAGTTGGGTAATGAAACGTCTGCAAGCCAACAGCCAAGCTCAGAGAGCATCAAGGGCTCCACAGTTCAACCCTGAGCTATAGAGATTCTCTTCTATTGAAAAAGTAAAATCTCCTTTCCATCAGAGTTGGCTTCTGGTATCTTCACGGACAGGACCATACGGTGTTCTTGGCATTTATTTATTCTTTGATTTCCACCCTGCCTTTATTTTGGACAACTGAAAAACTTAAAATAATGCTCCCTCTCCCTCTATTTTCCTTACAGCAACCAACTGGGCTGTGGGTTGGGCTGAGAAAGTAATACTGGCCTAAAATCACCCAGTCAGTTTCTGGAACTCAGTCTCCCTGTTTCTAATCCAAAACTTTAAGCACTGCACGAATGGAAGGGATCTGTCATTATCTTCTGCTGAGAAACTTTTCCAACCTGACGGTTAGCCTACAGCCTGACAGTTCCAGGTGCTTCCCCCTCCAATCCTAACCAGGTTTGATGACAAAACTTAGCTTTTCTTAAGATCAGACAAAGCTGCTCCATTCCCCTCAAACCCGAGACCCACCCACGTGGCCCTCAGCAACCAAGAAAGTTGAGGCTCAAGTTTGAAAGCCTGGATTTTCCGCTCCTGCTACAAGACCACTGCAGAGAGACTTACGTTCAAACTTCACTCCGGTCACCAGATTCTGATGGGCAGGGATGGTGTAAATGCATCTCCTCTGGCGAAGATCCCAAACTTTGCAGGTGTTGTCTCCACTGCCAGTAGCAATGTGGTACCTTTGAACAGGGGAGGAGGAGGAGGAAAAGTGAAACTGGTGTTTATACTTAGTAGGGGGAGAGGAAGGCATGTGTTGACCAACATAAGGACGTACAAGCCATGCCAAGATGGCAATGTGGCTCTTACCCATTGGGGGAAAAGTTGACCCCATAGATCTCTTTGAGATGACCTTCCAGGAACATGATACAGCGCCCCGTGCGCAGGTCCCACACGCGGCCAAATGCATCAAGGCCGCTGAAAGAAAGCGAAAAGACGTCAAATAAATAGGTGTTTTCCAAACCCTTCTTCTATGGAGGCCACTGACCAGAGGTTCCCAACACCATGAAAGAGTGGCCAAAATAGTTTCTGAAAATCAAGACGGTGTCATCTCATGTGTCTGCAAGGTAAGGTTTAGTTGGGGCAGTTGCAAGCTGAAGCCAGGTCTGACAAAGCATAAAGGCCAGTTAGCACAAGGGAAATCAGAAGCTGCTCTGGTTACAATCTGCAGAGTTGGAAAAAATCACACAGGCACATCTGAAGGTCTTCTTTTAAACCTTAGCAAGGAACATCTTCATTCAAAAATGAAGTGTGGTGCCTAGGTTCTGTAATTTCCACCTTGGGAGCATTCTTGCTTGCAAACCTTGTAAATTTAGGCCCAAATTTGCTCAGTTATTTATTGTATCAATTTATCTCGCAACCGCGACCCTGGGCGACGAGCCTAGGATTACAGCCCAACAGAAACAACCAAAGCTAAGCAACTAACAACAGCAATCCTAACACAATCACAACATCCCATTCTTCTAAGGATACCACAAAGTCAAGCTTCCCTCAAGTGGGAACAGAAGGCTGGCATTAGGAAGGATCGCTGCTCGGTGTGGGAAGCGCCCTTAGGACCCCCTTCTGCACATCAGTGCTTTTGCACAGATGTTGACGGTTTACCCGGTGCCGGCTAGGGAGCCATCAACGTGGAAGGCTATGTCGTAGACCCCTTTGCTGTGCCCCTCCTGGTGGAGAATCTCTTCCTGGGCTTCAAGGTCCCACAAACGCCAGGAGTGGTCATAGCTACAGTGGGGGAAAGAAGAAAAATTAACCTAGCAGAGGTCCAGCAGGTACTCCCCCAGTTAAAGAAGGGAGGGTATCTGGGTTATAGATACCAGCCTTCCCCAACTTGGTGCCCTCTGAATGCACTGGGACCCCAACTCCCAGAATCCTCCGCCAGCTGGGGAACGCCTGGACCATTTCATTCCCCCCTCTTTAGCAGAGACAGTATTGGAGACTGTCTGGATCTCACTTCAGCTGGACTGGGGTCATTGGCTGATCCCTGATTATGAGGAGAATGGTGGTCAGAAAGAACAGGGCTTTTCAAGGGGGGGGCAACCATTCCCGGGGAATCCGTCCCCGGCCGCAGTACGCCAAGTCCCACTTCTATTATCCTTCAGGAAAATCCAAAATCTGCATTTCCCCCCCTAGATTCCTACCATTCTGCCTGAAACAATTCGAGGGAAGGACTGAGGTTAACAATTGCGTTCTGTTTTGATCCTCCTGTTTTGCCTTTCCCCAATGCTTAAGATACCAAGACACTTGAAATTGCTTTAAGAGGACACTTTGGCACTGGAACAGACTTAGAAACCTTGGACAGCTTTACTGAAAGCCTGAAATAAATTAAAGCCACCCTTTACATGCCTCACAGGCCGCTGCCAGGAGAGGAGTATGGATGGAAAGCAGTATCTTGCCAAGCTCAAAATGTTACAGAGCCAAGTTCACAGGGCGATTTACAGCAAGTCAGAAACAGCAAGAGTGGGGTGTGCCTATTCTGCCTCCCATCCTCAGGTGTATAATGCATTCTATGGATTTTTTACTCCTGGGGCTGAGAGGAAGTCAACTTTCCATCTTTGGATTTAACTATCTTCATTATTTTATTTTTTTTGTGGGGGTGGGGAGAGAGATCCTCTTACCACGTCGTGCCCAGAAATCTGCCAGAAGGATGCCATGCCACCCGGGCCACTCTCACAGTATGGCCTTCTATATCAGCCACTGGTTCATCGCTGAAAGAACCAAGAATGCCACATTAAGCATGAACTGAAATCACACCACGAAGGTGAAGAAGATGAGAAATGCGGGGGGTGGGGGCAGCATAATATGCTAAAAGATCCTTCTAAATGTCTAAATGTGGATTCTGGTACCTTTGATTCCTGCAAGCACATAAGCCTATCACATGTTTTGGCAAGCCCGAAATGGTTCTTTGCAAAATGGGGTCCTGGACAACGGTTTAGCTGGCTGCAAAAATACCGAAGCAGCTTAAGATGGTCCTTGTCTTTCCTGGGTGTCTGTTGGGAAGAAGAGGCTCCAGAAGATAAAAACTGAAGGCAAATTCCAAAGGGTTTGGAACATGCAAAAAGCCAGAAGTCTCAGCCAACCTTGCAGTTTTAAGAGTCAGCTACACGCCAATGTCCAACAGCACGCACCCATCAAAATAAAAGTCCATCGCATATACAACATAAAGACCCTGCACGCGGCAGGGATTGGGTTCAGATTCCAGCTTTTGGGGTTGCAAGGTTCAAAACAATGGGAGAGAAATTCATCTGCCTCAAGAGGCTCTTCCATAATGAATACTTTACCCCAAAAATAGCAGAGTTAGCAGTAATTTGAAAATCATTTATGGTGCTAGAATGTCCTCTTTCATCCCCCATGGATGCGGGTCAACCAGGATTCCTCAGCTGCCCTCTAAAGTTTGTGTCATTCAAGAAACTTTGGGGCACAACTTTGAGCAGAGCGCAACAGGCAACTATCAAAGACAGACAGGGAATCTTATCCATTAAGACAAATGACAGCACGTGTTGGATGAGGGGCCAGTCGGTAGTCAACAAAAATTCTTCCCTGTAGCAACACAGTGACTCAGAGAGAAATCTTTTCCCTAAAGGTCCCACTAGGCACAGAATTCGCTTTCTGTCTCTCTGGGCATCATTAAATATGCCAAACATAAATTAAGTGTAATTCTTAAGACTAGGAAGGGGAAAGAGCTGGAAATGTTCTGCAACCTCAGGGAGAAAACTGTGGGAAAGAATGAAGGGCAAAAGTTGGCTTCCATATGGTTATTGGGAAAAAAAGCTACAATCCAGACTCTTATTTGGATTGTAAAGGCTGATATATTTGTTAATTAATTTCTGCTGCCACTTGCAAAGGCAGGGCAACTCAACCACAGTTCCAATCTGCTGCACTCACGAGCTTATTCCGTGGGGCCTAATGCTGGTTCAGCAACATCTGAAGGGCTGTAAATTCTGGAACGCAAACTGAAATCATCAGCAGAATGTTGCAGCCACGCTCGATTCCTGCAGTGTGGATTTCAGCCTTCAATTACACTGGGGGGCATTTTCTGGGACTTAATGAATTTATGGGAGCGTTCATATTTTCAAGTATCTAGACCACGGTAGATCTGGCATCACTTATAAATGCTTTGCTTCGTGCAAGGATTTTTTTCCTTGTTTACTCCAGCCTTCCTTTTCCTTAATCATTTGTGTTTGGCCACTAAATTTGGGGCACAGGCTTTGAAAAGCAAGTCAACCTTTCCTTACCAGCAAAATTGGGGATCTACCGGAAATGGCCAGTAAGAAAGAATCCACATGTACCTTTCTAGACTCCAGAGCTTGACGGAGCCATCGGCTGCGCAGGACGCCAGATTTACATCCTTCTTGTCTAAAGAGATGGTTGCTTTGGGGTGGAAAACGATGGCCCCGACGTTCGTATTATGCCCTTAGGAGAGGCGAGAAAGCCTGCCAGTGAAAATCGACCTACCGCAGATTTGCTTGCCCGCTCTGAACCAGGCTCTTTCTGGTTTTTTTAATAAATCCCCAATCTGGCTGCAGAAATTTGCCACGTGCTGGATGGATCCCAGCTTCCACCCCCGGCTCCTGGAAGTTAGGTCTGGGAAACAATCCGGCTTGAAACACTGAAGATCTTCTGACATTTCTCTGGAGGCAAAGGGGGCCTTACAGAAACAGCTGGCCTATAACTCCCAATGTGGCCAATATTGAGGGCTGAATTGGAGACAATCTTGAAGGCCAGGAAAAGCAAGACGGGTTGTGGGCGGGGGGGGGGGGGAGATACGGTACCTCGCAAAGTGAGGAGGAGACTGCAGTCTGGCACTGACCACAACTTGCAGAGGCCACTCCTGTGGGCAGAAAGAAAGGAGGCTGTAAGGTTTCCCACCCCCTTTTTGTTATTAATTAAAAAGCAATAAAAAAATTATAAAAAACAACAAGACAACAAATCCTTCTTACCAGCAGGCTGTGGCCAGGAGCTTGGAGTTGGAACTGAAATGGCAGTAAGAGATGGGACGGTCATCCCCAATTTGGCTGCAGAAGTTATTCAGAGACTGGAAGCGAAACCACAGCAAAAGAAATAAGCTGCCAATTGTTTCAAAGGGATTTAAAAGAAGAGGGGGAGGGAGGGAAAGGGAAGAGAACCAAGAGTAGAGAAAAGAAAGCATTCATTCTTGAACGCTCCCCATCACATCCTCAAAACAATTCACCGAAGGACTTGGGAGTGCAAAAGTTTCTACTTTTATACAGACTGGATCCATCACTGAGCTCACAAATGGTGTGTTAGGGGGCTTAGCAAGTTGTGCAAACCCAGCTATTAGGGTCTGCTCAACATGCAACGGTCCAAAGAAACCATGGTTTAGTAGGATGTGTGAACCCACTTACAGAGTTCCAAAAATGGCCTCAACTACTCTAAGCACAGCGTACTCTAACTCGCAGCTGCTCTTCTAATCTCTGGAAAAGGTTTTGCTCAGCTTGGCTGGCTTGTTTTTTTTTTATCAGCCAAAAAGGCCATCGACTAAACACGAAATATATAGCATGCAAAGCAGATCTAGTCACATAAAGCTTCCATCTTTCTAGAGGACTCATTTCAAGCTGCAGATCTCTGGCCTGAAGCGTGGCAGAGAGAATCCTACCCACCCTCAAAGATTTGTGAAGCTCTTGTTTCTGGGAAGTCCGTGTGGCCTCGGGGACCTCCTTGTATAACCGGGCTTCGTCTAAACGCTTCACTGCCCTAGGCAAGAACAGAAAGAGATGCGTTAAGTTACGTCTTTCCCACAATTCCTGCTCACGTTAAGCCTGCTAGTTAATTCTTCCAACTTGCTCAATTTATCTCTTTGGGTAAAGTTGGAAGCCCTCATTTTCTAGGATTCTTGTTACAGGCCACAAGACATATCCAGATTTTTTTTAAAAGATCTTTAAAACATATTTTTGCCTTGCCTCGTTTCATGTTTACTGGAATCCTCAAATAATGTTTTTTAAAAAAGGACTGATATCAGAGGTTTTTTGTTGGCTCTGCAAGAAATTTGACTCATGTTCCTTTACTGCTGCTTTTTGGTTTCAAGCCATTACGCACAGTAATACCACTTTGGGGGAAAATATTGCTATAAGAGATGTAAATGTGGTGCTATAATCCAAAAACATGGAATTGGACATTTTATGAAGAGCTCTGGCTCTTTCAAGCCTGGGCTTTGGGCTTTAAAGAATAATCCTAGGTGGGTGGAAAAGAAAATAACATTCTAGATGTTGAAGAGTAGATTCAAGAGATGTGTTCTTGGTTGTTTTTTGAAATTTATTTATTTATATTTCAAATTTGGTCACTGTCCATCTCACTAAAGAGCGACTCCAGGCAGTTAATATCTTTGCATGGTAGAAATGAGAAAATGAAACAGCATATTACCATATGGTCTAAATGTAGTAATGTAAAGTAAATGTAGTAATGCATTAAAGCAGCGTTTCGAAACCTCAGCAACTTTAAAATGTGTGGACTTCAACTCCCAGAATTCCCCAGCCAGCATTAAAGAAATCCATACATCTTAAATTTGTCGAGGTTGAGAAATGCTGTGTTAAAGGACCAGTCTAGTGGTATGTTTATATGCATGGATCTTTTTCTTTTTCCTTAAACTCAGCTCATTTTCATTACTCTTATTTCTATTTTTTAACTGAATTATCACTGGCCTATCATTTTCATCTTGGCTTATTAAATTTCACTAATAACCTTACCGAGGAAGGGAGTAGTTTGCAATCCAGAGTCTGGCTGTCTTCAGGGTACTTGGCCCTTCGTGATACCAAGTCTGCTGATACTGAGAGAGACAAACCAGAAAAAGAAGTGAAGATGCATAACCAATCACTGTTTTCAGGAGTGATGAGATGCATAATGTATTTTCCAGAGAGGATTTTTATGTACTTCCACCACCACTGGAGAGTTATGAGACATTTCTTTCCACAGCTGAGTTCTATTTGGGGTACCGAGCCTCTAACTCCTCTAGCTGCTATTGATTTATGCACAAATCAAAATTCTTGGTCTCCTTTGTTTCAAAGTGTTTGTTCTTTTATTTATGCGTTTGACATAATGGAAGCCCAGCGCAAGAGGAGACAAAGAGCACTGGAAGAGATTCAAATGCTTCCCTTAAACATGAACGACACCAGCAGTGTAACACATTTACCTCTTCTTTTGACTTCTTAGATTTTTCATCATCTTTCTTGGTCTTCTTCAAGGCATCAGGGCCAACTACCGAGAGGATATTACGTAGCCTACCAAGAAGGAAAAGTCAGCGTGAAAACGCTTTTAGTCTGGGAAAGGCAAGGAGAACCAGTCAAATTTAAATATCTAATCTTACCTCTCCCTCCTTTCTGCAGGGCCCTCTCCAAAAAGCGTGATAGGTTCTCCGAGTGCTCGTAAGCAGGCCTTGACTTCAGAGTCATCCGTGGAAACGTTGATTTGCCTGGCTCGTTTCCGGCGCTCAAATTCGGCTAGTACTTCTGCCTGACGTTCACTGATGTGGTCTTCCAGGTCAAAAACCTCACCTAGCCATAGGAGAAATCTAGTACGTTACTTTATGAGGTTAAAACATTCACAGGCCGCCCACTCTACATAAGTCTAGGCAGCAGTGACAGCCGTTGCAATCCCACCTGGAGCCCAGAATATATTTTACCCCAATTTTACTATCACAAAATAAGGGGCTGGGATCAGCTCGCTTCGCTGCAAAGAATCAGGGAGCAGAGAACCCTTCAACCGATGCTTGCGATAAAAGCTATGCCTCCTCTTTCTATGGCTCCGGAGCGAAATAGGGCTACAGTTCATACCCCTTTCCCCCCCCACTTCAGAGAAATGCTATGTGAGTTCCTAGTTTGGCTTGCAGACAAAACACAAAAGTACAAGATGCAACGTCAGACTTAAGCATCTATCGAACTGTCATAAAGACAGATCCGAAGGAAGGGGGGAAAAACAACAACCCTGCAGCCTTCCCGTCCACGAGGCACCTCCTCACCGGAGGAGATGTTGATGTTGCCAGCCTCGATGGCTGCTTTGACGGCGTCCTTGCCCATCATCCCAGATTCCCCCTTCAGGATGCGCTCGCGCTCCTTCTCCTCCAGGCTCCCATAGAAGATGGGGGCCTTCTTGGCAGGGGGGGCATCTCCTTCGTCGGAAATCTTCGTCTTCATCCCCTGCAAGAGAAGTTAGGGAGGAGGCATGACGGCCCAGTGCTGCTCGTCCTCAGCCGAAATGGGCGGGGAGGGGGAGGATGGGAGTTGTAGTCCAACGTTCTTAGGAGCCTCCTCCTGTTCCTGATGAATGAAGCTGGCTGGGAATAACGGGGGGGGGGGCGGGGGCGTTACTATGCCGCTGGAAAGGCGTCTTCGTCGAGCACGGGCTTTAATGGACTGGCTGTGGTCGATGGGCTTTGTAGTCCAACGGTTGGAAAGTGCCGGTGGGAGAGAAGGGGGGGTATGTAGGGAGAGGGGCAGCCCTCAGCGTAAAGCTAAACAGCCCCGCGTCCCCTGCCGTTACTCACCGTGGAGGTCCGCGACGAAGCCATAGCGCCCCTCATTGCCGGTCCCGCAGGCTCCCTCGAAGCACTTCCGGAGCAGTGACCCCCGGCGGGGAGCCTGAACCAATGGCGTCTCCGCAGGCCGTTCTGGCGAGCCGGCCGCTCTAGGCGGGCGCAGACTCTGTGGCCGAACAGAGCCGCTTCTCGCGAGCGTTTCCGGGATGCTGGCTTAAAAAGAGGCGGTGCGCATGCGCGGCTGGGGAGGCGCTGGAGGGGCCGGCGGGACGATGCTGCGGCGGAAGCCGACCCGCCTGGAGCTGAAGCTGGACGACATCGAGGAGTTTGAGGTGGTCCGCAAGGAGCTCGAGGTAGGCGGGGGACTGGCTGGAGAGGGGCGGTGGCTGCTCGTGCTCCTTTAAAAACTGCCCCCGGGAGCACTCTGCCCATGTTCAGAGGCACTCTGCCCATGTTCAGAGACACTCTCCCCGTCGTAAATGCTTAAGGGATTTTAAGGAAATGAAAAGCAGCTTTGCTTTATAGGGACACGCCCGCACTGATGCTCTAGAAACATTCTGCACGTGCTCAGAGGCAGCCATTCCCCAAGAATCTGCAGTTTTTTGGAAAACAGGAACATTCCAGCTGAAATCTTAAGCCCCTTTCCTTGGGAGCAAAGCTGATGAACCCAGGGCTTAGATTTAGCACACATTAGGATCAGGCTGGTTGTTTCTGGTTTATTTAAATTAAGGACAGTATATGTTGAAGTGTATAAGAGCTGCATGCAAGTCATTTGATCAATTCTTGTGTTATTTATTACAAATCAGGTGACCACCTTTTCGAGTCTTGTGCCTTTTATTGCTGAGTTTGAAGCAAAAATTGAAATAAAGGCTTTTCACTTTAGGAGAAAGTCCATTGTTGATGGACTATCAATCACTGCCAGCAAGGGATATCTTTTAATAATAGTACTAATTTATGACATGTATATGCTGCATGACTCCTAGCAACAAATTTTCCCGAACAAATATTCTCTCCATATATGTATATGTATGTATGTATATGTATGTATACACATACACACACATATGCAGTGTATTCTATAAATTACATTAAAATGTTCCAATTGGTCACCACTTTCTTCTAAACATTTCTTTACTCATTTGATGCATGACCTTTGAACATTCCCCTAAGTATGGTAAGATATTCTCTGGAAAAAAAAAATTAATGAAGTGTTTTGTAATTGACCTATGGGGCCTGATTTTTGGTATCCTTTGTATAAATTTCTGGGGACAGAAGATAGGAAACATACCTTTTCATAGTGATGAACATAACTTTATAGCGATGAACAAAAGATTTACACTATGCCTTCAAAACATGCAAAACATTCAAAATGTGCCCTTTGTATCCATGAGGATGGATGGCATTTTGTATTTTAAATACTAATCTGCATTCATATATTTACAAAATTTTATTTTTGAATAAGCTGTCGGTTGTATAATGCAGGGACTGAAATGAATGTATGTATTTGTCCTGTGCTGTTGAAGGCAAAGCGGGATTGGAAGAAGTTCTTTGTGCAAACATAATTATTGCCAAACAATATAGAAATTGACTTTAAGGTAGCCAGGATGAGCGTACTGACATTCTGCATTGAATACATGTTGGGACTGTATTGTCCACGGTCTGTTCTGATCCTGTGAATCATGAGTATATATTTCTGAATTTTTCTTCTTTCTGGGCCATTTCCAAGCATTTGAATATCGATTTTTGTTTTTTTTACCTCTCTGGCCATGCTAAAACCAGTTCCCATAAAAATGTTACGTGCTGAGGGGGAACAGATGCCGCTCTGCTTCCATAAGTATCTGCAGCTTCTTGTTTTCGCAGACTCATAAAAAGCAGCGCGAAGAGGTGGACATGGTAGGAGCCAACGATGGCGAGGGGGCCCTGGCGTTGAATCCTGATCACAAGAGCTGGGAGCAGGTGATCCATGACCGGATTGGCTACAAACCTCAGCCTAAACCCAGCAACCGTTCATCTCAGTTTGGGAACTTTGAATTCTAGAGCGACCAGGTGGACCCTTGTTGTGCCGTTATCTCTGGGCGAAGCACGTTCATGGGGGATTATGAGGAGCTGATTTAGGATGAGGACGACAGAGGGAGCCGCAGGATTTTATCCTTCTAGAAGATGAAAGCTTTGCTATTCTCTAAGAACGAGGTTGGATCCTGTTTCCCCTCGAAGGCCACTTTCATACAACCTCCTGACCCATGTATCTTTACCAACCTCCCGTTTGCAACCAGAGGGCTGAATTCTTGCAACAGCGATAGAAAAGATTCTGCCAGGGCTGTTCTAGCATGTGCAAATGTTTCCAGATTTCAGTGTTAATCCCTCTGGGAATTTTGCATGTATAGCGCTCCCCAGTCTGGAAAAGTTGTATTTCCGTAGCACCACCTGCCGGGGAGAGGGGGGACAGAGCCTCCTCCTTCCAATCATTTTAACAAAGATGAACTTCCAGCATCACTTTTTCCTAGAGCTGGTTTTGCTGCTTAAGTTAGCTTGCTTCCTCTCTCTGCATTCCATCCCTTTCTAACATTTAACACATTAAATTGTGAGCTACTCTCAGGATAAGAATACGAGGCGTATAGTAGGCGAGCTTGTGTGCGTGCAAACTATTTGCTCCGGTTTGGAAATTGACACAGGTATGAGAGAAGGGTATTGCCACTGGAAAGAGGGGAAAAAAAAAGCAGAATCTAACTGATGGGTTGAATATTTTTATTCTACTGAACTTAACCGCACAGCTTGCAAACGTATCATGCGCCCATCATTTTCCATTAAGACCCCCTGTGCTTTAGTAGTTACAACGGCATAATCATTAGTATTCACATAATGAGAGCTAATGGGTACACTTCCATCAGCTATGAATTTAAATTAGACATCCTGCATGGTAATACACGGCCTGGAGAAGCAATACAGCTAAGGCACCATTTTTTCATGGATACACTGAATGGGGAAGGCGGGGGGGGGGGACACACCAGAATAACAACATACTTATGGAAGAACAATACTGAGTGATGGTCAGCTGCAAATGGGACAGGATTTTCTGTCCCCAAACATAAGACAAAGACGCTGGCAGGTAACTTTTTGTTTTCACCTCATCAGTGTACAAGGAAACCATCCAATTGCTGAAGCTGGACCTATCTCATAAGCCTTAATTTCTATACAGCTAGGTTCATATCATAATAGTAACCAAGGAGCCATTACTTTTTCTGGGTTTACACACTATTTTGGATAAAAGTGAGCAAATGGGCACAATATGCTAAGCTACAGCGGAAGCTAGCTGTGGTTGAAGCGCAACCAACTTAGCCTATGATGTCCGTGGACCCACTAGACCACCTGGCTGAGGTGCAATGTGTAAATCCAGCCTAGGAGCCTTTTAAGGCGATGGGTTGATGAAAGCTGCCAGCTTAGATTGTACAGTGGGAAAAAGCACAATAGTACCGGTTTACTATTCTGCACGCACCGTTTGGGCAAACGTTTGGCTGTCATTTGCTGTGTGCTGATAAGTGACGAGTGCAGAGGTCATAGCAGCATTTGACTGGAGAGCCAAGCAGCTTGGAGGTAGGATTGTGCAACTTTGCTTCTCTTGGAGAGTGAACGCCAGCTTCCTGAAAGCTTACTCTCAGCTGACATGGTACTTCAGATGTGTTCGATTCCTTGTGGTTACGGTTCTCCAGGTTGTGTGAACGTTTCCCTCTCGGGCAATTAAAAAAAAGTTTCCTTCCTCAGCATGACCAGTGCAGGGAATATTTATCCAGATTCCACTGGCTTCCTGCCAAGGAAGGAATTAAACCCAAAATGAGAAACTCTGCTGCTCCAGGTGATGCTGAACTATCAATCCAGCAGCCTCAGCCCTGCCTCTACTTCCTTACTTGCAGCTAAAGCATTAAACTGGACCTCAGATTTGCAAGGGAAGAGTGGCATCATTCCACAATGTGAATTTTCTACTGGGCAATTTTGGGGGCATTGTGTGTGTCTCAGTGGCCATCCAGGTGTGCCTAGGAAGCTCAAACATGATTCAAAAGCAGTCCCCCCCCCCTTCTGCTGTTAGTCCTCAGCAGCTGGTATTTCGAGGGACGCCATTTGCCATTCAGGAGTTTAAAAACAGCCATCAAAGTAGCCACTGAGCCTAATCCTCCACGAAGCTAAAATTCTTTTTTTAAAATAACACTTAAGTGTGCTCTTCTTGAAGACCTGTTATAGCTTGAAATATGACTCGCGGATTGCGTTTTTGTGATAGACTGGACCTCAAACTACCCAACTCCATTTTAGGCTAGCCTGTGTGATGAGTAGATAGCACTGCATTGGGTGAACCTGGAAAACTGGGTTAATTGAATAAACCATGGTTCAGTTAATCTAAATGAGCATGCTGCCGAACCATAACTTATGTTAATTAACTTAATGCTACACAGTTGACAGTTGATTGGTGTATTGTTTCTACTTTTAACTTCAGGAGCAAGCTAAATTGAGGGTTGATTGTCACAGTACCAGCAGGCGAGATATAAGATTATTTTCTGCCCTGATTACCATAGGGTGGCTACTGGTTTTCTGAATTTCAGGTTGGGATTAAGACAACCTGGTCCCCTTTTAGACTGGAAATCGTGGTTCACAAAAGCTCTGCAGGGCCCTCAGGTTTAAAGCAAAGCTAGGCCCCAAACTGGCTATTAGCTATTATAGTTGAAATGCACTGTATCTGTGAATGCCAGCAGCAGAGAGAAGACGGTAGAAAACTGATTGTTATAGGTCCCTTATCAGGGGTTCCCAGAGCCTCTGATCACTCCTGCTGAAAGCTGGTGGCAAAATTTCTCACCATTTCGAGACCTCTTAACAGTAGTGCAAATCCTACAATAGGCTTAGCAGAGCTGGGTAGAAGAAGAAGCACCCAGCTGAAAAGAAGGGAGGAATTCCAGCACCATCTCCTTTGCATAATCGCCTGACAGAAGTGTCTGAAACTGCTGCGATGTGGACATGACAAAATGTCTGTTGCGAGGTCAAGACCCAAATCCCAGCTTTTCATATTTTGCATCCTGTCGTCTGGTGCAACTAAATAAATTACATGGTTTGCATGGTGATGATGCAACGGACATTTCAGAAGCTCCCCCCTCCCATACCTATGCCTGTCACTGGAGCTCTGGGCTCCCAAGCGTGCCCTGAAAGGTTACCTCTCCCCTAAGACCATGCTGGTGGCCTTCTTTGACACATGGAGACGGCTGTAAGCAGGGACTTACAGAAAAGCCCTCGCACAAACTACTCTTCAGCCACCTTGACGGCATATGGCTATCCATCCCTAATTAGGATCAGCAAAACATGGAGTAGGTCAATTCTCCCTAGAATTAGGAGGATCAAGACGTGCAACTGATTATATTCAAGTTAAACAACCATTTCATCCAATCTAGGAAGAAATTTTTGCAATGTTTTAAAGAACTTCCTCAAAGGCTTGAAACTGAAGTGGGATGCCTAAACAATAACATCCACGGGTGTGCGTGCGACTGTTAAACAGCTAGCGCAGGCTGAAAAAGGCACAGTAACGATCTCCGTAAAAGGAAATTCCCCCCCCCCCGATGAATGAGTGCAGGGTTGCACTCTGCCTAAAACTTGTACCTAGCCTTGTCTGAAGCTGCTGTGGTCTTAAGTGGGGCATAACAGTTTGGTTTAACATTTAAGAAGAAAAGTAAGTGCTGATGCCAACCTGCAAATCAGAAAGAACTAAAAACCCTTGTGCTATAGGTTTATTTAAAATATAAAACTTTAAAAAAAACCCCAAACTCGTTTTCCATTTTTCATCATTAAATCAGCACGTCGCGGTGGAGAACTAGAACCGCGCGCTGTAACTGGAGGAGGGCAGATGGTTCATTTTGACCGGTGGAAGTCCAGAGCAGCTATGGGGCAAAGACCGTGGCTTCCCAGACCCAAGTCAACACAACTGTTTGGCATGTATGAGAGAGCACAAAGCACAGCTGATTTCTCAAGGAAACAAGGACAGGCAGAATTGGCACTTGCTAGATCACCGATCAAATGTACTGGCCTGAGTGGTTCACCACACCCCACTAGAAACATAGGCTGCTAAAGTACAGAAAGAACATGGAATTCCCTCGTCAGCCTGCCAGCTCCTTTAAATCATGGTACAGTCTAAAACAAAACCCCATCACGAATGCCATCTATTATTACATTAATCAATCATTCTAAGTAGGTTGCCTTAACTGGCTGCCAACTCTTTTACCCATGGCTCAGGAATCTCCCCACCGAAAGTCTGGGGAAGAGGGGAAATGTGGGGAGAGGAGCGAGAGGCACAAGGATCACCCTCTGGAAACTGGAGGGCGTCCCATGGCTTTCCTTGGCATGTTTCTAGTAAACCTGGTCCTTTGGGAAGGCGGTAGGGAATAGCGAAGAGTACTGCTCTGTGTTAATGGCAATGCTCGGTGATGTCCACCACCACGGCCTTCTTCCAGCTGAAGAAGAAGTAGCCCGCCCCTGCACCCAAGGCCACGGCGATGCAGAGGTAAGCGTTGTACGTCATGAAGATGAGCATCAGGAAGTAGCTGACCACCACTTGGACGATGTGCAGGATTGTCTGGAAGAGGTGAGGGAAGCTTAGCATCTGTTGCCTAACCAAACAGAAAAAACAATGAGATAAAGTTATGTACTTGCATGTGCTATGCAGCGAGGGGGCAACAAGGAGAAAGGGATGGCTTCAGAAATAGCTTCTGATGCAGGGAACAGTGATAGGTCTCAAGCTGAAAAGATCTGGGTGAATTAAGAGGGCGGAGGTGGTGGGAACAGCAGTTCTCCCTTTGGTGCAAAACATTTTGCTTCACGTTATTCAGAAAAGGCTTCAAGCTGTCAAGCATTTTGAAAGCGTCCTGAGTTCGAGGCAACCTGTTTCACACTTGAAACAGCAATTCTGCTGTTGCTGAAGGACATTGTTTGAAACTTAAAACGGGTGAAAATGAAGCGTTCTGCAAATGCCCGTTTTTAGACCCAGAATGGCTTTCCCATGGCTCCCCATTTCCTCTGGAGAGAAAATACAGCTCTTGCGTTCTCACAGGAAACCTACCACGAGAGTGTGGGTTAGGGCAGGAGGACCAGCCACGGACCCAGTTCCCTCTTTTGCGTTTGTCTTTAGCTGAACAGCAATGCGTGCTCACCCAACCGTTTTGTGCGTCTCCATCAAGACGGTCCCGTTCTGCCCTGGGACGGGCATGGAGTTGTAACGGATGCTGACTTGCGACTTCCGGAGGAGACTCTCCCGGGCAATCTTCAAGCCCTCATAGAACATGGCCAGGAAGAAAATGGCCACAAATGCTCCAGCCATTTCTGAGGGAAACAGACAAACGTTATTTCTTCTCCCTAGGGCAAACCACCCGGCACCATCCAGAACTGTTGGGAATGTATTTCATGGGACTTCCAATATGGAGAGTTGAAGCGTGGCACTGCTGGAGATCCCTAGGTTGCTGTAAAACCCAACAAAGGGTAGACCGGACCAAGAAACCAATGCCGTGTAGGTCAGGACTACTTTTATAGAAACAGCTATAGTAACAGAATCTTGCAAGTCTGAATGTGCTTCCCCCTCCCTCCCTTTCTCTTCGCGTGAACTAGGGAGGGGCTTGTCTGAGACGCTGTCCTAGATTACAGTTCTGGCCCAGACTCAGATTTCTTTTATCTGACCGTTGTCTTGGTTACAGCTCTTCCTCCTGTCCTTCAAGGCCATTCCCTCTGCCTCTACAGTTGCTCTCTGCTGGTGGCCAAAACCTTCTGTGATTTTTGACACATAAATCAATCCAATTGCAGTTGGTGAATCCCACCAATATTGATCAGCTCTGGCATTCCAGCCTGACATCCGCCCACCCTATTCTGATTGCCAGAGCAACCGTGCCAACGGAAGCTCAGTTATGATTCGAAGTTCTCTTTGTGAATATCAGCCGGGCAGACTTTTGCACAGATCCAAAGTCCTATATTGTGGAGGGGTTCTTTGAAAAAAAAGAGCCTCTGCAGGGGCGGTTAAAACGTTTCTAAAAAGCAAGTTCTTCAGTAACAAGCTGAAGAAGAAATCTGAGTGGGCACTGCTGACGGGTTCCCAAAAACATTTGCCAGAATCCACAGGCTGGGCTTCCATCGGAACAGCTCATAGACAAACCAATGTGTTAAACCCCCTTGCAGGTTTAAAGAGGGAATGTGAGGGAATTGGCTCCAGGTAGAAGAAAAATCCTCCCTGTGGTTTGGGGACACAAAACTAATTTGACCAATGCCCCCCAGCTCCCCTCGCTCACCTCCGGCTGTGTTGATGACAAGCCCGGAAAACAGCAAGGGCACGTTATGATAGCTGAAGTGAAAAGTCATCTCCTGCCGAGAGAGAAGAGAATCCATGTGATGCTACGAAGGGCAGGCAAAGGATAGCATTTCTGGCCCTGCAATTTCAAAATAATTTGAAAGCACCCCTTTCTTGAGTGCTCCCACCCTCCTTAATGGAAAGCCTTTGCTTGGAAATTCTACCCAGGAAGGGGGGTGCTTACCACCAAGCTCAAGCCTCATCTCCTTTTCATTGGGAAAATGCCCCCTTTAAAGCTGGTTTAAGCCCTTCCTTTAAAAAGAAAGACAGCTTGAAGTGACAGGGGGCACTTCAAAAGTCAATTCAAGCTTAAACACCAAGTCCGTATCAGCCACCAATTAATGCAAGGCTACAACCCAGTTTTTCTAACCGCTCAGGCCCTGTAATTTATTTAACCCCATCGGGCATGAATTGCTCTGTAGTTATGAAAGCCCACAGCTTAAGGCAGGAGCTAACACAGAAAACCTCAAAATAGGATGTTCTAAGTTGGACTATCTCATTGCACACTTTGATTAAATTTGCAAGAATCAGAATGGACTGAGCGGGCAATCCCTGATTGAGGACGTCCTGAGATATGACATATATAATGTGTCGCTGCTGGAGTGGGTGCTCTCACAATCTGGATGTGGCCAAGGGCAGAACATCCATTTGCTGAAAGACAGCTGTGTGAAACTGTCCCCTTCCATCCCCAGATGTTCCCTCCCATTCTAGTTTAGCTCAGTTCTTCTGGGCAGGTGGGCCCCGTTATTCCCCTTTCCTTTCCCTTTTCAAAAGATGCTGATAAAACCCACGGTAGCCTTGGAAACAGATGCTGGAGGTAGCCTTATGGTTTCCATTTTATTGCTATTATTTAAACAGAAAGATATTGGGAGAGGAAGCATGCAAGGCGGGGTCTGGAGGGGCATGGAAGAACATCCGCCTTCTCTTGCTTCAGCCCAAGCACTACTGTATGAACTCCACTCACCATCATTCCTCCATGCATGTGTCCTGGGGTCGTGGCGTGATGGTGGGCGTGAGGATCCATAGTGGGGCTTGTGGAGTCAGTCATGTTATGGCCCATATGTGCCATATGGGCTTCGTGATGCTCAGCGTGGGCCATCAGGGCTCTCAAGGAACAGGATAAAGCAGTGAATGCCTGGAAAATCCATTCATTGATGTTAGAGGAACATCCAGATATGGCAGCTTTCCCTTCGTGTAGTGCCCCCCTCATGTGTCGAACCACACTTCCCATCCCTCCCAGTCTGCACGATCTTAGCTTGTAACCCTTAAATGTAAATCTGGAGTTGTTAGAAGAGGCCTTCACTTTCAGAATTTTCCCTTAGATCAGACTTTCCTGAGCGATTTGGTTGGTCTACCAAACTGTTGAGAGCTAACGACCACCAGTCATTTGGTTGGCTGGTCCTCAGAAACATAGCTGGAAACTTTGGGAACTGTAACCCATTAGCATGGCTCCCTTACTAAACCAAAGATCGGCCTATCTCAGGAACGTTTAACGTTTTGGGAATTTAAATTCTCTCTCTCTTTCTCTGTGTATATATATATGATTATTAGAAAAAATTATATGAATAAAAGAAACAGGAAAAAAACAGGAAAAAAGAATGGAGAGAAAAAAAGTGCAGAAAAGAGAAAAGTAAAAGATATTTAAAGAAACGATTTCTGATCTTCTTTACAGCAGTTATAAACAAACTGTCTCTTCTCTTGCTTTAGGATTACATTACCTATTTCCCTTCTTCCCATACTCAACCCTTTTTAATCAACAAATCAAAAAAAAAATCAACTCATTTTTTCCCATTTTCAGCAAAATGTCCATAGAAGGTTTCCAGTCTTTTATCAAAGTACTTGTTATTTTATCTCTAACCAAACTGGTCAATTTTGGCATTTCTGCAAAATTCTGCTATCTTCACAATCCACTATGGGTATTTCAGTATTTTTCTGTCTTTGTGCTATGATAACCTCACTGCAGTTATCACACACAAAACCAGTCTTCTATGAGTCTTTTCTGACTGACTATCCGTAAGTCCCAATAGGAGGGAATTTAGATTCTTTGTGTTTCCTTCCCACATTAAAATTGAGGAGGTTAGAAATCAGTTTAGAAGACTGTGCAATGCACGGAGGGCCCACAAAGGCTATGGAGAATTCACAATGCAGCTTAACAAAGCAACAGACAGGGCTGCCAGCCCTGTTCTTCAGTGTACCACACCCAAAGCACAGGTTCAAGAGCTGTTATTTTTAGATAACAGGAATGCGAACAACATTGAACACCCTCCCTGAATAAGGTGGCAGAAGATCAGTCGACTGGAAAAGACTACTGCCGCAGCTTTTCCCAACTTTTTTTTTTTTTTAATGTGTGTGCCTTCGAATCAGTGCAGTTCTCTTGGCAAGATTTTTGGAAGTGGTTTCCCCTTGCCTTCTTCTTCCCAGAGCTGAGAGAAGTGACTCTGGGAACTGTAACCCAAAGTTGGTTAGAGAAGTGACTGGCCCAAGGTCCCCCAGCTGGCTTTGTGCCTAAGACAGGTCTAGAACTCACCATCTCCCGGTTTCTAGCTTGGGGCCTTGTGCCACCAAGCTGGCTCTTCCCAAACTTGGGCCCTTGCGAATGTACTAACCTACATCTTCCATCATCCCTACCCAGCATGACCATAATTAAGTGAGATAGACATATAAACCAAAGAATAAGCAAACACAGGACCTATTTGCAAATTTCCAAACAAATATATGTTTTACACCCATCTGTATGTAGGGTGCAAAATCATGACATTAAAATGCCGTGGCTCAGAGGAGAATGAGGATGATCTTTTTCTTGGTGAAATCTTCCATCCCTAAAATGTGTTAAGAACTTTCTAAACCTTAAAGTTTATCGTTATGTTCTAAACAATAAGTTCAACTGTCTTAATTGATACTCATGCAAAGAAAACAGGATACCAAAAACTCAGAGCAATGCCTAACTCACTCCAAAAACATTTTATGGAGAAGTTAACTTACAAATCACTATGAGAAAAACCTAATACAGAGGGTTTATTTTATAAAGTTGGTATGACTTTATCTCAAGAGTTCAAATAGAAGATGTCCAGCACCCAAATAATTTCTGAAATTTCACATGATAAAAATGAAATGTATTGGAAAAAAAACTGTATACTTTCTGAAGCTGTTGTATGGGAAAATACAAGGATGTGCATACAGGTGGGTAAGTGGGTTTGAAAACTTAAAATCAAAACAGCAGAGATTTTAGCATTCATATCTACACTGATGCTCAGACACTGGATGTTAACCCAGAGCATATGACCTAGTTGGGATTCCCCAACCATAAAGAGTATATATTCCTGCACAGCTGGGAGTTACAAGCTGAAAACACCCGGGTGTTCCTTAACCTTGAAGTTTTTCCCTTGTTGGAATTAGAAAATATAAGGAAACATGACTTAACAAGCTGCCAAGATGATGAAGAAAATCATGCAAAGTGTTCAAATAGGTAAAACAGAGTCACTCATGACCTGGCTTGCACCAAAATAGTTAGACCCAGGAACTCATTTCAAAATAAAACCTCTACGGAGAAGCTGCAGACAGTCTCATAAAAGTTGATAAAGTGAAACCAGACTGCCGCTGGCCTTAACTGAGCCCCATTTGAAATTGAATCAACTCAAGAGCCAAATGCATGGACGCCTATTCTCTTCCCTGACAGCTCCTCATTTTATTGGAAACAGACCTCCTCAATCACATTAGGACAAACCGTTTATATAGAGCAGAAAGGTCTCTAGCTGCCCGCAGCAATGGATTGCTCCTTTCCTACTCTTCTCCGGGCTCTGTAAGTACATTAAGCTAGAGGTGATAAGCATGTAGCAGGACAAAATGAAATTCATTTAATCCCATCACTGGTGATCACTAGCCTCCAACTGGAGAAACAAAAAACCTTATAAGCCTTAGCTGGTCGCAGAGAGCAGAAATGACAGGTAGCCGAGTAGACCTTTGGAAATTTTTACCACCAGTTGCTCCAAGCTAGTGGAGTCTTCAGCTTCGTGGAAAGCCTGAAATTATCACCAGTGTCTAAAGTGGAGGCTGCCAGCAGACCCTTCAGTTATAGCTTTTAGGATCTCCATGTTTGGAAAACTGGAATGGAATCAAAAGATCCCAGATCATATCATTGATGACACAGACAGGGGTTTATCAGAACTCAGTAATAGTTACCGACAGACAAAACCATCTCCATAAAGTCACGAAGATTCAGGAGACTTAGAAGCAAAGCTGAACAACAACAACAAAATGAATAAGCCACAGCTAGCTAAGATCCTATGATGGGCTAATCCAAAATATGGCTTGTTTTGGAACCAAGTGTATAGTAGGAACCTACCTTCCCTTTCAATGTACAGTGGTACCTCGGGATACGAACTTAATCCGTTCCGTGACTCTGGGCGTATCCCGAGTTGGTCGTAACCCGACGCAAATTTCCCCATAGGGTTCAATGTAAATCCGGTTAATCCGTTCCGCCCTCCGAATTTGGTCGCACCCCGAAGCAAATTTTCCCATAAGGTTCAATGTAATTACCGTTAATCCGTTCTGGCGTCCGCGGACCACGCATCAGGGGCGGGAGAACAGCCGGGCGCCGCACAGCGCGGCGGGAAAATGGCCGCGGACGTGTCAGGGGTGGAAAAATGGCCGTACCCCGAGGCGGAGTTCGCACATCAAGGTAAATTTTTGCGGCCAGAGCTGGTCGTAACCCGAAAAGTTAGTTGTTAGAGGCGTTCGTATCCTGAGGTACCGCTATAATTGATTTAGCTGTTTTTTAAAGAAACAAAAACAAAAAACAACCTTTTTTTAAAAATAGTAAGTAATAGTAATAGTAATTGTATTAAATAGTAAGCTGTATTTAATACAAGTATTATTGTATTAAATAGTAATAGTAATAGCTCACTGCTTGCTCTTTTTTTTTAAACAAAACAAAAATGAGATAATTGATGTTAAATGTGCTCAAAGGGGATCTCACAACCAACAGGTTCTGCATAACCCACTTATCTTAATTGCCTAATTAGCTCTTTTGGGGAGTGACCCGATATATTAAACCCAAAGTCCCCACGTAGGCTGGTTTCATACAATACCAAGCCACAACGTAGCAAACCCAACTTAAAACTAACCAAGCTGAACAATCACTTGCTTATTTTATTCAGAATGTGTATGTTCCTCTCTTTCCTGTACAGCCGAACCGTCTAGAAACTAAAGGGAGTTTCAAAAGGACGTTTGGGGCCATGGCACAGCAACAAAGCAAAAATCTTACTGGGAGCGCAGAAAGTTTGGGGCGAGTTGAACGAGCTCTCTGGATCGCGGCCAATATACTGATAAAAAGACAACAGTGGAACAAGACCTACAGCGCAACTTCCCACAGCTCAACCAGCCTTACAAAACTTGTTAGTCAAAACCACGCAGGCACGTAAGGAGATTACGGCTTGAGAAAGCTTCTCCCTGCCAAATGCGCCTGTTCGGAGAAGAAATGATCCTCGTTGTCGTACGTACAAACGCCGATACAATAGGGTGGTTTCGTCTTTCAGACTGGAATGGCAAGCAAAGAATGAAATAGCATCGCAGCTTCATGACTAGCCCAGACACTCCCCAGAACAAGTCACTTTGCTCAAGGTGCTTCTAGAATTCCTACTCTGGCTGGAATCCTGTTTGAAACGAAGTCTGGAAAAACATCACCAGCACCAGCCCTCACAGGAGACAAAATCACGGTTATTCGGTGCTGCATCTTACACCGTAATTCTACGTGAACAGGACAACATCAGGGAGATGCAGGAGGCTCCTAAACAATACTGAAATCCCAGCTAATATTAAGGTCTGACAGGTCTTCAGTGCATCCTGAACAATAACGCACAGAACTTCCTTGTACACAAACAAATCTGAGTTTGCCATTTCCCAGAAGAAACTGTACAATTAAACCTCAAACAGCATCTTGTGTGTTTTTCTAGTCCTTTCTGTGTGGGCAAAATTATTTTTTTTTAGCGGAGTTTACCTCCGGCCAGTCAGTCTTTTTTCAAGCTAAACATCTGCACTCCAAAAGCAGATGAGAAAACCCAAGGCTTTGCATGAACGCTGTCATGCCAGTTGCAATAGGACCTCCAGACATCCTGAGATCAACGCTGTTCCCATTTATTCGATTCCCTGATAGCCTCTGCCAGTTTGAACGGCTTCTGCCCCAAATAAAACACCCTCCATCTTGCTAATCAATGTTTTCAAGCAGATTCCAATGAGAGGAAGAATATTTACAGCAGAAACAAGGAGAAAACTCAGACTTGTGGGCATGCTACTGGAAGTAGGCTGCACCACCGTGTAACTTAACGCACGTGCTGGGTGCTCTGGCCTCTTCATTCTGTTAATTTATCTTGTTTCTACCCTGGGCCTTCTGCTTAGCTTTTGTGTTATTTTGCCCTTTTTCTCCCCAACTCGCTGTACTTTTCAAGCACATATTCTGTGTTTGGGGAGTGGCCAGAAACCTTCGGCATTCAGAAATTATCAGCACGAGATAACAGCTGGGCGATTTCAAGGGAAGAGCAAGGGCAAAAGTCGAACCGTGATGACAAAATTAATTATGACCATTACAGCCATGAGGGCTTTCGTGAAGAGTGTGTAGCCCTGCCATCCACCCAAGTGAATGTAGAAGACGCTGTGAATGTAGAAGACGCTTTGATCATACCGTACAAATGAGTATGTTTCTAGCTTTGTACACCGCCCAGAGTCCACTGGAGATGGGCGGCCAATAAATTTATATGAATAAGAACAATACATTGAGGTATTTGCATTGCTTCTTATCCACCTATTGCATGAGATAGGTATGTCTTACAACACAATCTCTTTTCTTTAAAATGCTACAATCAGGGAGATTTTATTGCAGGTAAGGAAAGATAAATGTTTTCCTTGGAACAAAATGTCAACGTTAAGACCTTGGAGGGACAGAGAAATGGGCACGATGCCCTTCGATTTCCCAAGACTCTCCAGGAAAATACCCAACCACACCTACTATGATCCCACCCTTTGGAGCATCAGTGTACAGGAAACACCGCCGCCACAGTATTTACAGCCATTGGACCATGCTGCCAGCTTCTAATCAGCAAAACCTAATCTTCAGCTCGTGGCTCTTGCCTGATTTGTTTGATCAAAACCAAGGATACCTCCAATAGCCTCCCTCGCTAGCCAGAGAAAGAGAAGGACCAAGGAATAGGTTTCTCTTTCTTCCTTATCAGTGAGCTCAACCAAAGATCAACTATCATGGGATTGTAAAACTTCAGGAAAGCACACGTTGTGACCCAGGATTGCAAGCTTTGCAAGGATGTGTACTGACACAAATCTCGTACCAGGATTTTGGTGGTAATAAAGCAATTAAAAAAAAAATGCTGCGCGATTTACACCTTTACTGCCTTCAGTCTTCTAAGAGGCACCTCTCACCTTTGGATGCTTCGCTTGAGCATAAAGCTCATCCCCTTGAAACTGTGCGGCAGTCTGACTAGGCTGTGAGATACTGTTAAGTATCTGAAACACAGAGCAGGACCGTACAATGTCAGGGAGCAAGAAGTGCTGTTTATCAGCAAAGACATGACTTGTAGGGGTTACCATCCTGGTCCACCTAAGAGAGGCCCAGCTCTGGTGTGCGTTCAAAGCCTGCAGTGAGCCTAGGGCTGAAGAGAAGTATGGGCGAAGGCTGTTCCTTCTCACCCCAATTCCAGCGCCGTGGTATTTACAACTGTTGCAACACGCTGCCAGGATCTAACCAGCAGGAATGCCAACCCAACGTACCCAGTATAGCCGTGCCAGGAATTGGTACGGCTGCACTGCCAAGCAGGAGTGCCGACCCAGAACAAACTTCTGTCTTCTGCAAGCTCTAAGTTAGAGAGGAGAGGTAAAGACAGAGAGACAGAACCAGATGTTTTGCTGAGGAAAACGATGGGCCTCTCCCTTCCAGAAGGGAGGGTAAGACAAAGATTCTTGAGGTCATCTGTTTGCTTGGACACAGTGCTGGCTGGAAATAATGGCACTGTCACCCAATACACCTCGAGGGCAATCCAGCTGGCCTCCATGGTTCCCCCCCCTCTGCCCCTTGCTCCAAGGTAGCCTCCCCACTGGGGTGAAAGCCCTGTGTCACCGATGCTGCAATCTTTTGGCCGATCAAAGTTTTGTGCTGCTTCCAGTACTGGCAATACGCAATATTCAAGCCCATTGTGTATACCCAGAGGTAATTATTAACACAGAAGCTGCACTGATTTTACAGTCTCTCTAACTTTTGGGCCATCACACAGAGGTCAGGCCACCAGAATAACTTAGAAATATCCTGGAGGGGGGCTGTAGAAAAGCCACCACAACAAAAGACGAGGGCCTCTAAGAGCCAAAACCATCTGTTGCTGTCATATCACCACATCCTACTATGGAAAATGCTTTATTGCCCAGGATAAAAACAGCTGGTCAAGAAAGCGCTGCAACCCAAACTAAGATTCTCTTCCAAATGACCCAGCATGATCCTAGCTTCTTCTTCTGCAAAGCCACTCAACCTGTACGTCCCAGAATAACCTTGCTTGCAAGGGCAGGCGTGATCATCCAGCTGAGGTCACCTGAAATACATTCGGGAGTCATTCAGGGACCGTACGGCTCATCTCCCAGATGGATGGTGAATTTTGTCATTGCCGAGCTGAGGCTCCAGGCTGAACAGGTTGTAGTTTCTCCACCCGCGCTTTATGGCCCCTTATTCAAGGTGGCACAGAAGTATCTCCTGCAGAGCTGGGCAAGGCTTTCTGCACTTCCCAGCAATCTTTTAAAACTTCCCCCACCTCCCTTACTGCCCTGTAGCAAAACTCCCTTTTAACGCTACTTCAGAAATCCCATCAGATGCCAGAGGGTTTGTTTTGGCTAATATAGCAAAGTCAGAGCTCATTCGCTACCAAGTGTCTCCTGCCTTCAATGATACAGCCCTGGCTTTTAAAAAACTGGCATTTGGAACATCCAGCAGAATCCCACCATTTGGTTTGGAATGCCCTGTGTTTAAACACTGGCTTACTTCCTTGGTAATCCTACGTTTAGCCTCCTTTTCGGTTCTATTCTCTTGCTGAGAATCTTTTCTCTGCACAACCTTGTTCCCTTTTCTCCTAGAGTTTAGCAGGAAAGTCTGTTCTTCAGCAGCCAGAGCCAGGAATCTGACAACACAGACTTACACATTTTCATTTACCTTTGGATTGTCTCACTCGAGGAAGAAAAACACTGTGCTTCCAGCAATACAGCAGACCAGTTGCAAATAGATAAATTCTCTTCCTGTTCCTGCTTGGGGCAACTCCAGCGACACCTACTCAGCATTCGTTCCAACTCCTCACCACAGAATACTGATGTTTGCTCACTGCCCATCAAGAAAGGAAGGAAAAAACCCCAACAGATTATTTACTCAACAGAAATGCCACTCTGAAAGCTCTTGAAACACGAGAGGGCTGCATAGGAAAAGGAGAGATGTGGCTCTGTGGATTTCAACATTGTGCTCCTGTGTCACAGAGCTGTTCTCGGCCTGGTAAACACGCAGCCCAAGATCAGATAGATCTGGGTGAGTCAACAACCTGGGATGCAAAAAGGGACAACGGGCAACCTCACTGGCAGGGTTTTGACACAGCAGCTAGATTCTCTCCCTGCTACCATGAGGGTTAGCCAGGCTCTGGAGAGCAGAGCAAAGTTCAGGTGTAGCCCACACCTGAACTGCAGAGTGAGGGGGCCTAGGTACGTCCTCTTGTTATCCTGAAACTGGACAGGTATCCTGCAACGGGGTTTAGCTCAGTGCTTGCTGGGGTAAGCAGAGAGTCAAAACAAACCTCTGCTTCTCAGAGAGCGGCTACAAAGGGAGGGCAGAGGCAGAGCACTGATCAGTGGGAAACGAGGGGCTACGTCCTGAAGGAGGGACAAAGTGAGATGATTCTTTTTTCCTAAAGCTTCATGGCCTGCTACAAAAATACTGCGTGAAATCACGGAGAATACCCCATCCTTTGGAGCAGGGTTTGCTGAAACCCTCCTGAACTTTGTCAGCCTCTGAATACATCCCCCCCCCCACCAAAAAATCACCTTGACACTTGGGCTCCAAAGGGCAAGGTGTGCAAGAATGGCACAGAAGGGTGAAAACTGCTTCTTTGATTGGCAAGAATCATTTTGATGGGTTGCTTTTTCACTTGAATCCGCCTGCACTTTGACCAAGGAGATTGAGTGAAGGCACTTGGTTCCTTTGTCTGGTAAAGGGGGACTAGAATCCCTTTTAAACAGGCGTCAGAAGGAGATTTTTATTACAAAGGGACTTAAAAGCAATTAATTCACAGAGGATAAAAGACTTAAAAAAAAAAAAAAAGCTCCTTAATCCCAGGAGAACTGCAAAGCCAGTTTTGTACCCAAAAGCATCTTAAGCTAGGAAAGAAGATGGCTAAACGCCCAGAAAAAGCCTCCAAGGCACGTGAGCCTCCAGCGACAGCCGGATTTCACACAACGCAGCCGAATCGACTGAACCCTCCAAAGCACAATAGGCTGAACCTCGCAGCAGCCAGCCAGAGCAGTTTCCCAACAAGAAACGAGAAACAGTCTTTTGGAGAAACAGTCTTTTGGAGCGATGCTTAGAATGTTTATTCAACTTGGCTTGGCATCCTCTCCAGGAAGCATCCAGCAGCCATCTCACCCGCAAAGCAGGGACAGAAAAACACTTCAGCACCGCTCCTTCCTAGGGAGGGGAGAATAACATACATTTCTCACTGATTCCTTGAGCCTTGGAAGTCCTCCAGGCGTCTAAACCAGGAAGGAGGGAAAGGGGATCAAGACCTCTTTGGGAGTTTGGGCAATTTGGCCCTGGGAATTAACGTGTGTCTTTCAGGAGATCGGTGACAAAGGAGACACAGATGCTCAACCAAGTTTACTTCCTTCAGATCTCCCTGGTTCCCCTGCTTTCCTTCTGTAATAGGATCTCCAATGGTCATCTCCTTCTCCTCCCCGTCCTGCGCCCCCTTCCCTCAGGCCTTGCCTATGCCCCCTCCCCCTGAAAGCCCCCTCCTCCAGTTCTTGCTTCTTTCCCTTTCTCCCCTTTCATTCTTTCCCCTTCCTCACAGTCCCCCACAGCCTTCATTCCACCATTCCGCCCTTCCATGCAAATTCTTCTTCTTCTTCTTCTTCTTTTTTGGCCGCCCTCCTGGATCCTTTGCACGCTTCCCTGGCTCATCGCACCGCCACGCGCATCCCTGCCAGGCGGCACGGAGGATGGCAGAGCATTTCAGCGGAGGGTTCGGCATTGGCTCCTTCAACGCCTCCCTTCCCAGCCCCGCTCCTCCTTGGCATCTCCATCCTTTCTGGCTCCCCCGTTGCGTTCGTGCCAGGCGAAGGACCCCGCAGCGCCACTTGCCCGGCGCGCCAAGCTGCGTTTCGCGGGTGAACAATGAGCCGTCCGTGCCTCGCTCTGCCTGCGGACTGAATCCGGCGCGCCGGCCCCCTTCGCCACGCGGGGCGTTGCAAACCCAGCACAGGGTGGACCCCTGGATCTGGGAGGGCAGCCCCGACCCCGTTCCGCTTCTCCCCCCCACCGCCCCCCACTCTTTTCTCCTCTCCCCCCTTCCCGGCCCAAGACGCTCAAGATGCCCTGGGGATGCTTTTGGACTGCGACTCCCATCAGCCCCAGCCAGGACAGGCGGTGGCTAGAGGGCGTAGACTCAGCGATAGAGCCGGGGTACCGTTTGCCGCCCAGCTCTGCCCAACCCGGGGCGCTCGGCAGGACTACAAAACCCATACGCACAAAGGCGCGGCGGGGGTGACTTATGGGCGTTGTAGTCCGGGCCGCCTAAGCTTTTTTTTTTTGGCCTTTTTTCCCCCTTCCCGTCTCTAAAACACAAACCTGAGCCCGCTCGGTCGCTCACTCACTGGCCGCCTCGTCCGTCCCTTCTTTGCAGCGTCTCCGCCTTGACCTCCTCAGACGTGTCTCCTCTTTTCAGCCGGAGAAGCCCCGCCGCGCGCTGATTGGCCGGCGGCCGAGTCACGTGCCCACCCGCTCCGCGGCGGCGTGCCCCGATTGGCTCAGCCGCCCCGGCGCCTCGCCCCCGTCGTGGCAAGCGGGGCTGCGATCTGGAGCAGGAAGCTTCGAGCGGGCGGAGGAAGAAGCTTGGGCCTCCCGAGGAGCCGTAGGGCAGTCACGTGCCTCGGAGCCGCCGCCGGCCGCTTCCTGGAGTGGGCAGGGCTTCGCCTCCGCCGGCGCGAGGCGCTTTACGACACTGCCGCGAAGCGCGCGCCCCGCTGTGTGGCAGCGGGGAAGCGGGGTGCGGCGGACCAGCGGGGGCAAAATGCTCGGGGGCGCCGAGGAGGAGGATGCCGACTTCCTGTCCCCGACGGGAGGGTGAGAGCGCGGGAGGGGCTCAAGCCCGGCGGAAGGGGGGGCTGGGGGCGGGACCGGAAGAGGAAGTGGGTACTTCCGTCCGCCTGTCCAGCCTGGGGGGCCAACTCGGAGCAGCCCTGCCTGGGCTCCTCCCTAGAAAATACTTGAGTCTACTTTAGCGCCGAGGGCCACGCTTTGGGCCCCACCCTGCGTGCCTCTGAGGACGTGCAGAGTGCATTTACACTTCTCAAGGGTCTAAGATCACAGCTGGCTTTCTCGGCCGAAAGGGTGCCTCTGAGCATGTGCAGAGGACGATTGAAAAGCGCTTTTCGGTAGTACTGGACCCGAAGGGTGCTCCTGAGCCCCTGCAGAGGACTTCTTAAAGAAACTTCCTCAGCTGTAGTAAGGGCCCAGATGGCTTGCTGGGCCTCAAGTGAAAATCTAACGTAGGTTGGAGGCTCAAGGTGGGGTGGGGGAAGAAGATGGGGGCCAAGGCAACCAAAGGAAGATTTTTTTTTTAGGAATCACTGAATTCCAGCAGACGCAAGAGAACAGGGTCAGTTCTGTGCAGAGCCATAATCTTCAGTTAGACACGCCGAGACACGCGTGCTGTGTCCTCCCCACATGCGAAGCCGGGCAGAGTAGCCCTGCTTGTGTCACATCCTTGGCATGGCTTGTACGAACCCTGGCTTGCTTCTGCAGCTTAGCGCGTTGTGGGGACCCAGCCTGTTTGGTTAGCTTGTGGTGGAATCAGTAATCAGGCTAAGTGCGTGGTGTGAACAGAGACATAGTTCTCCCTCAGGTTGCCCTACCTCACAGGGTCATTGTGACCATAGAAGGGGGCAGGGGCCATACAGATTTCGTTTCCGTGGGAGAAACTTCATAAGGCTTGCCAGGGGGCTCTCCTTACAATTTGTGATCCTGCTGCTCCGAGTTGGTTAGAATTATAACTTTGGGCCTTGCTAATCGACGTGGATTCTCAGACTGAGGTCACACATTGCATTAAGCAGTAATGCGACTTACCTGGTTGCTGCGACCCATCATGGCTGGTAAATTATAGACTATTGCTTAATGTGGCTTGTGAATGCAACCATTTGTAACTCACCCAATAAGCCACAATGCAGCACAGCGTGGTTTAGTGTGTTGTATGAGCCTGGCCTGACGGTTGTCATCTCAACATCTGGAGGGCACCAGGTTAGAGGGACTTGATCTAGTAAACAGAGAATCCCAGATTCTTGTCCTTGTTTTAAAAAATGGAAGCAGTATGGGTTAAATAAAGCTTAATGGCATTTCTGGTTTCTTGTGGATATGGTGCCGTTTTCATAGATGATTTTTTTTTTCAGCATAATGAATGACCAATTCGTTTCCCAGACCACAGAATTCATGACATAAACAGGCATAATCGTGTCTGAGAGATCCTCCTGGGTAGTTGTATGGTCTCCTACCTCTAAAGAGGGTGGTGGGGAGAGTAATTGTCTCCAGTGTTGCAAGAATGCTTAGCTAAGCAAGCCAGGTTATGAGGTTGTGCAATAGAGGAGATTGGCCAGGGCAAAGGGTGGGGTGGAGGGAAGCATGCATTGATTAGATTAGTGTTTCTGAGTGCTGACTCTGGGAATATGATTGGGGGGGGCAGAAATTCCTGCCTATCATACCTACATGCATACCTACATTATTCCGCTTCAGGGTAAGCAATATGCAGAGTGCAGAAAAGGAACAAAATAGTAAGCCAAGGAAATTAAAGGCATAAGATAAGGAATGAAAACTTAGCTAAAACTAGCTTACACAGCCACTGTTCTCTGCACCTCTGCATATCATTCTGTACTTTCCACCACAAACTGGTGGGTTGCAGGGAACAGTGTATTGGTTTACCACATAGTCTCTTGTTTAGGGATTCTAGTTTGCATAAAGTAGCATGAATGTGCTTGATGTAAAACTAGGGTCTGGCTTTGTTTGTGGTCAAATGTGTCCAAACTGAGCCGTGTTGTTAGCTGGAAGTATGTGGCGTGCATATGACTAAGGGTGATGACCTAGTCTATGCCTTCTCTGAAAAGCATCATCTGAAAGCATTTCCTTCCAGTTCGGGTCCAATAAAAGAACATTTCTATTATTTGTTAGAGTTACATCCTTCCTGTCTTCTAAGAGGTCAAGGTGGCACACGTAGCTCTATAGAGCCCCATAAAGTAGATTACACTGAGACCAATTTGGTTATTCATTGAGCTTCCCTAGGTGAGTGCAGGCTTGGATCAGTCCAATCCTAAACTTAATCCCCGCATCGTTGGCAACAGATGGAAAAACAGAAAAGGTCCCTATTTCTACCAGTGCTGACAGTTCTGTATGGAAAAGGCTCTTAGAGGAAAAAAAACAGCATTAGAAGGTCAAGAGGAAATGTTGTCATTACACAGTAGGGAAACTCCACAATTTCATTGCTATGATCCGAGTTTAGTTTTGATTTGCAAAACAGGATTTTGCAAACCCTGGGAGTTTCTACAACACCCCTGCATTTCAAACCCTTGAGAGGCAAAGGTAAACACAAGGGTAGTTGGAAGAATTTCAGAATCAGTCTTCGCAGCCTAGTGCTTTCTAGATATGCTCGGGCTGCAGCGCTCAGAATTCCTTTGGCCTTTGCTGGGAGGAATTCTTGCAGTTTTCGGTTGCGGGAAAGCTGGTGTAAGCAGATTTGCCTTCAAATATCCTTTAGTTCGAGGTCACGAGGAGCGGGGCTACCAGGAGAGATGCGAGGCCTAGAACTCCCTTCCTCAGCCTTTCTCTCCTGACGCCTTGGAAGATGTGGCAAGGCTGCCCATGGAATTCTGGGAGTTGTAGCCCCCCAAAGAATCTGCAGAGCCCCAAGTTGAGAAAAGCTTGAATATTTTTTTCAGGACAGCTGGAGATCCTGCTAATTCTGATTCAGTTTTACTTCCTTTTTTCTCCCCCCTCCACCCATCCAAATGGGAGCCATGTGATGGGCTCAGTGTTAGGCCTGCAGTCAAAGCCAGACCATGCCATGTGGCAGTGACTCATTTCCCTTAATTTCATGTTCAGAAGGGGAAGGAGCTAGAAGATGTTTCCTCCAGTTGGAAGGGACCACGAAGGCTAAACTTCAATGGGAAACTCCTGTACTGCTGTGGTCTTGACCGCTGTGGGACCTCCTGATGGATAAAAGCGCTACGTTTCCACTGATCAATTATTTAGCAAAATGTTTATTATCACCCACTGGCAACACCTGTGGGCAGTTTACTAAACAAAAACATCACCATCAAATCGAAACGTTGGTACCTTCCCTCCCCCCCCAATTAAAATGATATCAGAATAATTCTAGATAAGCCATTTGGCCACCATTGGATTAATAATTGAATGCCTACTTAAAAAAAGTTTGGGGCCCTTTCTGCTGCCATTAGGGACAGGTCCAAATGCTTTCTGCGGTCAGCATATTCCGCCACGCTGCGGCTGCCTGCCTTCTGCATCGTACTCCCCTTTTCCTCTGTTGCCTGTTCTTTTTCTTTTTTAAAAATTTAGCTAATTAAAAAAAAAAGCGCAAAACAGAACGGGACCCTAACCAAGTCCTCTCTAAATGGCTTTGCAGGGCTGGTGGAATAATTTTAAATCAGGCAGTCTCTCTTTTATTCTCACGGCTAAAGGTGCCCTCTTCCTTGAGTCTTGTTTCATAAGACTCAGATCATCCTTGGTCTTTCTGAACCTGCTTCCCTGGCTCTGGATTTGTCTTAAAGTCTGGTGCCAAGAATTGGTCTCAGGACATACAACAGGGGTAACCAAGGCAGATCTTAACAAGCATTGGTGCTGACTTTAGCAGCCTCCTTACAACACCGAGGTTGGGATAGGAAGAGATTCCCCTCAACCTTCCCAAGGTCGCTCAGCAATTCCAGAGGTTGATCTTGTGCAAATTTAGAATGGCTTTTGGAAACTCTAGTTTGCATTGTTAGCTGTCCAGCCCCCTTGCTGCTGATGCTCCAAGATGGGAGAGGAGGAGGGGGAAATGTGATTATCCTTGAGAAAAGAGCCATGAAGGTTGAACAGGCAGAAGTTGTCGGAGAGACTGCCAGGGAGCTGAAGGCAGTAATGTCGGATTCATGGCGGACGGAGTATTTTTGGCAAGCTGGCCATGGGTGGGTTTGTTTGCTTTGTTTTTCTTTGGGGGGGGGTGTTTTGGTGTGAAGGATGCATTTTAAAATTGCACTTCGGTCCCAGAATATTTGGGGTGCCTGTTTAGCCCAGAACTGAGTATTTGGGCTTGGCGATTGGACTTAGTACTGAAGGAATTCTGTTCTTTTGTGATTGATTTTACTATGCACTTTTCTAGCTCTCAGGAATATGAAAATAGGGCAGGATGTCATGGCAAACTGGGATTCTTTAGTGCTTTGGCGTAGGGGCTATCTGTGACTTTGTGGGTCACGAGAAAGATGCAAATGAAATCCTGTGTCGGCTTTGGAACAAATTTGTTATGGGTGTTATCATCTTTATTTCCTTTCATAAATGGGGTGTTTTTTCCCCCTCTTCCTGCAGGACCAGGCTGGCCTCTCTCTTCGGCATGGACCAGACAGTGTCCGGTACCGGGAATGAGTTTTTCCAATATACAGCCCCCAAACAGCCTAAGAAAAGCCTGCCAGCCACAGGTGAGTAACCGCTGGCCCAAACCCAGAATGCTTGTGCCCAATCTGCAGCTTTTTCCAGTGGGAAATGAAATGGCTCCCTCCAGTGTGTCTGGCTGGGATAAGAGATCTGGAGATGCTTGGCTAGAGAAGGGGTCCTCAACATGACCCCCCAAGGAAGAGGCCCAGGAAGAGTCAGGAACCCTGGTGCCTAAATCCTGTATGTCAGAGGTTCAAATTTAGCACCTGAGAAAGGCCACCCACCACCAGGCTGAACGTGAGTCACTTTCAAACGTCTTTACCCCCTCCTGAGGGTCCCAACCCACATTGTCAAAACACCTGCCTTAGTGTTTCAGTGCCCAGATACCTTATGTGTTTGTGTGTGTGACAGAGCAAGCTAAGATTTATTTCCTCCAAATAATAAGGAATTCTCAAATGCAGTCACTCATCTCTAGGGATAGCTAGTGCTTTTCTCCAGCTAACGTTACGATTTAAGGTTTTATTTAGGGGCCCATCCTTACCCCACTGTTAGAGCCACTGGCTTGGGCCTCCCGATGTTTTGACTTGCATGCCAGTGCTAAATGTGCAACAAAACGTTTTCCTTGTGTGCTGCTTCAGGTGCAGGCCCTCCGACACAGAAGCCTCCTCCGCCTGGGGGAGCGCCCTCCGTCTTTGTAGCCACAGCCGTTCATGCCTATCGTTTGTAAGTACTTTATTTGCTGGAAGCGCTCCTTCCTTGTAAGGACAATTCACCCTTATGCGGTGTGTGCATTTTCTGTGAGTTGTTGTTCCTGCCCAGATTTTTCACGAGGACTTAAACCAGAATAAGAGTTCAGAATTTTAAATAGAGTGGATGTTTTAGGGGAAAGCAGGGAGACTTGATCTATGCAGGCCTGCTTCTGTAGACCCTTGTTGGGACAGCAAGGCTGAGAATATTTGATTATGAGTTATACCGAGGTTATATTTCTGGGGTATTTGTTGTTAGCAGAGATTTAATCAACTGGGCAAGACCTTCAGCACGAAGGACAGCTTGCAAATTCTCTAATCCCCTGCAGGAAGTTACAGTTAACTTGGTGCTCTCTGAGCTTGGCTGTTGGCTTGCAGACATTGCATTACCCAACTAGGTAACAGCAGCCAGCGGCCTCTCCAGCAGCCAACATCCAGATAAGCAGGGATTAACCCCAGACAAATAATCAAGCAGAAAACAATACCCTAATCAAGGAACTACCAAGGAGAAAACCACACTCCCACCAACACTGGCAGGGCAAGCTACTGTATGTAAACAGGCAGCAAACCCCACCTTCCCTTGCACTGATGATGTTACCTAGCTGGGTAATGCGACGTCTGCAAGCCAACAGCCAAGCTCAGGGAGCACCAAAGACTCCACGGTTCAATCCTGAGCTACAGAGATTCTCTTCTGTTGGAGCTACAGTGAAGTTAGTGGGAGGGACGGATATATCTCAGATTAAAAGTACAAGAAGCTGAAAGACCCTTCCTCCCTTGTTCCAGTACAAACGGGAGTTACGTGAAACAAGGCAAATACGGAGCAGCCGTGGTGGGGTGCCATGCAACCCAGGAGGTAAGCAGTGGGACTCTGTGTGGGAGTAACACTTCCCTTTGTGTCCTGGTTTCTAGGCCACCTTGTGTTGAAAAAACTCAGACGCCCACGGCCCACCCTTTCTAGCTGAAAGAGCTAAAGCAGAGGATAATGTGGCTTTGTCTCCTCAATCCTGACTTTCTATAGTAGTGCCCACCTTGGCTTGAACATGAAGGATTCTTCTCCAGAAAGCTTTCGCTGAGTACCTTCCTGGTACCAGTATGCGTTTACAATTGCTTATTCCCCTCTTTTGATTAGAAACTTAATCCTAAACCTGTTGATTCTTGACTGTAGTGACTGCTAACAAGTCAGTTATCTGCAGAGTGCAGGCAAAAATAGGAACAGGTCGTCGTGGAGAAAATCTATGTGGCTGACACCAATTGGATGGTGCATAATCAGTCAATGGGCGAAAAAGTCAAGATGACAACCGCTGCTGTGCAATTGAAATTCCACCTTTATGTGTGTTATACTTTGTATCTTGACTTTTTGACTATACTGTGTGGATATCCATGCAGCTACATGTTAAAGCTACTGACCTGCTTGGCTTAACCCTAGTTTATCGAGTAAGTCACGGATGGCTGAGTAAGGTAGAGCCATGCTTTAAACTTAAGGGATTGGTTTTACATAATGCTTTAAACCCAAATTAAAGAAAACCTGTTTCATGTGAATTCCGTCATTACGTCAGCCGAGGATGGCTCTGAACATCTCTGGTTTTTCTCTTCTTCCTCTTGTCCATGGCTTATGGAATCCAGTACAGAATCCTACTTTATATAAACCAGCAGCAGCAAATCACCAGCGCTAGGATCCATCCAGGGTTCATATTCACGGTAAGCCTCGGTGGTTAGACGTTGGAAGAAGCTTGACATTGATCTGAAAGCGTGTAATGAAGGCCTGGATTTATTAATGGGAAATATTAAGTAACTATTATGCATACAGCAAGTCCTAATTTAAATGGGGGTCCTCCAGTTCTTAAGGAAATGAGGATGAAGCTGGTTTTGATTTTGGTTTTAAATGAGGATTTCAGTTCCATTTCCAGACTTACAAAAATTAAATGCAAGTGATGGAAACAAAGTGGGTTTTTTGTAGTAAGTATGTATGTATGTATGTATGTATGTTGATTGTTACTGTTGGGTTATACACAATGTTGCCATCAGTTGTTTTATAAACATTTTCTCTAGCGTTATTTTTTATATCCTGTGATTTTTCAGTTCCTAAAACTGGGCTTTTTGTGGGTTTTAGTGCACAACGAGGAGCTTTCTATTCTCTAAATGTCTGGCTTGGATTTTTTCCTCCCATCCTGTTAACATTCTCCAAACTATCTGCTTTTTGAAAGCAGTTAGCCCTGCTTATAAGTAGTTGAAATGATATAAAAAATGCATTTTACCATCTTGAACTGACGTTCATTCTTTTTATTATCTAGGTCCAACCCAACAACTATAGTACATTTTACGATGATCAGAGGCAGAACTGGTCCATCATGTTCGAATCGGAAAAAGCCACAGTGGATTTCAGCAAGCAGGTGCCAGAGTTGTGCCCGATGCCAGCCCTACCGTTGGACAAAACGAAACAGCTGTTCTGAGTGGCCACACCGCCCTTCTTAATCCGTCCTTGTTCCATGCCTTCCTTCCTTTTAGCTTTAAGCTTCGTTTCTCCTGATTGCAGCAAATGCAGCATGTATTCCCAGCAATATGAAGGCAACACAACATTTTAAGAAGCGTTGACAACGTATTAAACGTATTGGTTTTCAGATCAATATACCCCATTCTCGCCCCAGTCTTAATGTCTTCCTCAGAATACCTGTGTTGCTTCCCTTGGAACTGCCCACCCCTACTCACAAGTTTATTTACAATGGTTTTCTACTGTTCTTTTTTAATTAACGCAAACCGCTTTGGGTTGGTTTGTTCTCTCGTAGGTCTGCATTGCCAAGTACAACAGTAGCCCTTCCCCTGATTCGGTGGTGTGCCAGGATCTGATCAGCGGAGAGGGCCAAGGCGTGGAAGTCGGAGACGCCATCGAAGTGGCCTTTACCAGCTGGCTCTTCCAGAACAATGCGCTGGGGCAGGTGAAACCCGGGGGAAGGATGCTCTCCACCCTCAGGAGCTTGGGTTGTTTCCATTTTGCAGGATCGCTGTCCGTGTGATGCGGCGTTCCGTCCCTTTTCACAGCCTGCCTGCGTTTTATTCTCACAGGTGTTTGACTCCAACACGAACAAGGATAAACTCCTCCGCTTGAAGCTGGGCTTGGGCAAAGTCATCAAGGTAAATACGCAGCCCTGTTTTGCGGGGCTCAAAGGGGGGGTTGGTTTTTTTAACTTCTTGCCTTCCATCTCAGCTGGGTGGCTTAGCAGCTTTTGCTGAATAAGTGAGAAGGCCGGGAGGTCTTGGATCTCAGATCCTCTGTTTGTAGTCAAACAGGATCCTCTCAAATTTGGGGGGGGGGGGGAGAATGATATCCTCAGGGAAATGGCTCTATGCTTGCTGGCGCTTGCTAAAGGGAAGGAAGAATGGAAACCTCATAGGTTTCCATTCACACAGTGCCCTAATTCAGGAGTTTTCAAGCTTTCTTCAGGCTATGGAAGCTTTGAGTTTAGTTTTAAAAAAATTCCCAGATGTCACGATCAAGAGAGAAACACTTAATTAACGTCAGCCTCTTGGAAGTATCATATAGGAAGTTTGTTTTTGGCATATCTTAACTAATTAATATTTATCTGTTTTAATCAACGTTTATTCTGCTTTTACTGTAAACCGCCCGGAGTCACTCTGTGGTGAGATGGGCGGTGACAAATTGGAAATGTAAATAAATAAAAATAAATCAGTAAAAATTTAGTGGTAAAAAACTGGTTTTATCCAGCTGAATTCAGTTTGAAAACCTGCCCTGGGCTGAGCCTCCAGCAGATTCCCCTTTAGAGAAATGGCTCTGAACAAGGGGGGAAAAAACACCTCCATATAATTGAAAGCTCTTTTTTCAGGCTTTGGGGTTCTAAGGTGTTAGAAATTGAGTTCATCTCAGGCTGTTTTCTGTCTGGCCTCCTGTTTTATCCCCAAAGGGCTTGGAAGAAGGAATGCTTGGTCTGAAGAAGGGAAGCAAACGCTTCCTGCTTGTCCCTCCCGCCCTTGCTTATGGGTCTCAGGGAGTCGCGAATCGTGTTCCTCCGGACTCGACGCTGGCCTTCGAGGTGGACGTCAAGAGGGTAAGCTGTTCTGTTTTGTTAGGGGGCGCTCCGGGGCCAGCTCTCGCCTGTCTCACGCTTCCGTCTTTCTTAGGTGAGGTTGGCAAAGGACGCTGCTTCCAACGGGCAGAACGTGGCCCCCAGGGACTCCCTCGCACCTTCCCCAGGACCAAACACTGAACATCTCGGTATGGACCCTGCAGGGCTGCCTCCCAGTACTCTCCCTCCGAAGCCTGGGTGAGATACCAGTTTGATTTCCACGTTTTTCTCTCGCTTTGCCTTTTCAGTGGCCTTGCTGCTGGATTCAGCAAAATGAACTATTCTCCGGTCAAAGGAAAAGTTGATTGGGCTTTTTTTCCATGTCAAAAGGAGACTGCAAACTAATTGAGAAATTACATTGCCCATCTCTTAAGCTATTGGTTAAGATTGGGAGGGACTATAGAACCCTTTAGTATCAGAATTAGTATTTTTATTTGATATATGCTTATTTCTAAGCGTAGTACAAAATTGCTTCATGTCATGAATTGACCTCTTTCCTTTCTCCATTACAACTTCAACCCTCCCTTTATTTTGAACTGTGTTTTTTTTAGCTTGCTACAAATTATGGTTTTTATAGCCCCTTTTGCTTTCCTGGGTGGGGTGGCATTCATGCCTGGGGGAGGAAAAGTATCTTCTTGACTCCTCAACCCTAATGAGGCTTAGCAAGACGGTCTTTGGGTTCACATGTTCCTCTATCCTATGCTTGGTTTCAGTTGTGATGGAATGAACCGGTCATGTGGTTCGTGACATCAAGTTAAACTGTAACATTTATGACCATAAACCTTGGTGGAGTTCCTACACTGCTCTGCACTTAGGGTGAACCAAACGAGTCAGTTTTTGGGTAAATGCACCATGTTAATGTTTTTGTTGACCAGTGTTTGACTGTTTGACAAAGAATCAGGGATGCTAGTAATGCTTTATATTTAATCAGGTGGTGTTGAATGCCATGGGCTTTTAGATCTTTAGAACAGGCCTTCTGCACTGTCCACTGCTCTAAATTTCTACTTTCTACGCCACAGGGAGCCAGCTGTGCGGGCCAAATCCAACTCTATCAGTGAACAGCTAGCGGTAAGTCTTTGGCTCACCCCGATCGGCTTACTTTCTTTAGGTTTTGATTTCAGGGTTGCATCTCAACCCTGTTCATCTAAACTGAAATTCCTTAGTGATCTTGCTGGCTACCGCTTTCTGTAAATGTGAGCTGGTCGTTGGGACTGATTCATTTCCCACCTAACAGAGGGACTCAGTGCTGCCCAGGTGTCTGTTTTTGAATGTTGAAAGACAAGGTCCCTGCCATCTGATTTTTACAGGCTGAGCTTAGCAAATCGGGACGTTTTATCTTGTACCTTTCTCTCTTTCTCTTTTTTGCTCCGTCCGCTATGTCAGAACCCCGATGTGGCGAAAGCAAAGCTGATTTCACGAATGGCAAAGATGGGGCAACCTATGTTGCCTTTCCTTCCGGGCTCCAGTCCCGCCCAGCTGGACTCAAGTGACTCGGAGATCGAGGTGGGTTGGCTTCGGAGCTATTTTGGGAGGAAGGGGGGAATCTCAATGGCTCGCATTGCTTCAAAATTGGTCTGAGGTCTGAGCAATCATTCAAAGGATTCTTCTTCCCAGTGATTTCCTTAGACTATTGGGATGAACTGTGTTTTTAATACTAGGTATTTTATCTCTATTGTAAGCCTCCCAGAGTCTTTCCTCTCTGTCAATGAGGGAAGTCCCATTTATTCTGGGCTGCCTTTGGAATGGCATATTAAAGGAGAAATGTGGGATTAATCAGGTTAACTAAATCAGTTTAGGATGGCGGGGGGAACTAACACGAAGCATCCCCTGTGGGTGTGTGTTTCAGGACCCAAACACCTTGCGAGAAGCTGCTCATCCCGTCACATCGTCTCCCCTGAAACCATCTCCCCCCGCTATTCTTCCTCAGATAACAGCCCAAGGTACGAGAATCTACATACTCCGAATCTGCACTTTATTCCTGGTTTTTTCTTATGGCGGTGAAGAAATTAATGCCTCCCCCCCCCCCCGCTCTTTCCCCAATTGTTTTCAGATTATGTTACCGTATTGTCAGCAGGCTTCTCAAAAATCCCCATACAGAATCAAGGATGGCTAGAAACTTGATTGAAGAATATAAAAAATCTTGCCCCCATCTGTGCATTCTGTGCTGCTGCAGAATTGCTTTGGGGGGCGCATATTTGGCAACCGCATTACTGGCGTTGGCTTCACCCACAGCACTGAACGTCGGCTTAGGTTCTGGATACCGCAAAGATCAGACCTGGGCTCTAGCACCTATCCAGAAATCACCTTCAGGATCATTCTTTCTAGTTGATTCTGATTTCTGCAGATTTAGGCCTATCGGGCTCCTGCGCTGACTGTACCTTTCTGAAGTGCATGGCTATTCACAGTCCGATGCAGTGTTAAGGTCTCCGTTTTCTTTCTCCAGTGCCCCAGGCGTCTGTTCCTGGACTCCAGGTGTCCTCAGCCGCTGTGATGCCTGCAGCCCTGCACCCGCATCCAGCTCTTCCTGGGGCTGCTCAGAGCCTTCAGGTACAGATGTGAATGAGTGTTGGGTCCTCTTATTCCTATATAGTTCACCTTCGTTGCTGCGAAAGTTGCTTCTCAGCTTGATCCGAGGGATAGCAGCTAAAGCAATGAACAGATGGAGAAGGGTTTTTATGCCCAGAAGGGGCCTCCTCCTGTCTGCACTGAAAAAGCAGGAGAAGATGGTCCAGAATCTTGCCGCCTTTGATTGCCTATATATAGACATCTCATTGGAAAATGGACTCCTTGCTGGAATTCTTGTGTTGAACCTTAGCGCTCCTTCTGATCAATACTGGTGATCAAAGCTCTTAGATTCTTCTTTCTTGGGCTAATGATTCGCACTCTGGCATTTAAAGAGGGAAGTCTTAGGGCTAAATGGTCTGTGTAGGCTCGTGCCACACTTTCTCTTCCAGTTCCTCCCCTGTAAATTGAGCTCCTGTATCTTACTAGGTGGCTAATTCTGCAGGCTGCTGCAAATTCCCATACAGAATCAAGGTTGGCTTCAAATCAAAGTCTAACGTAAATGAAAATTGCTTGCCGGCCTTAACAGTGGCTGGTCCTTTGGCCGAATGGACAGCTTGGGCCCTAGACTGGGCCTCAAATCCTGCAGGTTGGGAAAACAGAGTAAAATGTTTCAGCTATTTAATGGAGGTTGTTAGGAGTAGACAAAACATTTCGAGGTTGACCCATTCTGACAGGCTGTTCCAAGTCTGCCAGATGTGGCCCAGCCTTATGGGCCATTCTGAGTTCTTTTTCAAGGGTGGGCTGCTTCTGTTGCTGTTAGTATATTCAAGCTGGGTCATTGAGAAGTTCTTCAGGTATGTGGATGGCCATTTCCAGTATACTTGGAATGGCCTGTTGTGAGATTGGATTTCTTTTGGGTCATTCAGGAAGGCCTCTTTGAAGGTTGAAGCACTTCCAGGCTTCTTAGAGGGCCCTGTTATGACCTCCCAAAGCTCTGCAAACCTCTGAAGATTACACACATGTGCGCACATGTTGCTGATAGAATAACTGTTGAAACTCTTCAAACCTGGATTGCTCAGTTGCCTCCCTTTTCTTTCTGCCTTACCCTCACCTTTTTAGGCGTTTACAGGGATGAACTATGCCTACCCACAAGGCCCTGCAGCAGCTTCCCAGCTCCAGCCTCTTGGGGCCATCTATCCTGCTCCTTTCCAAGGTAGGCCTGAGCCTGCTTTTCCAGTAGTACTCTTTGTGGCTACACTGATGTGGAATGCTAAACCAGGATTAGGCAGAACAGCTAACCCCAAGCGAGATCTGGGTTGCTCCTACTAGTGCTGTGCTTATCTGCAGGAGGACACCTGAAAAAGCTTGCTCAGATCTAAATTTGGACAACATAGCTTGCTACTGTTAGAACTGTCGAGTCTGGAGGAGACGCTTGTTGACTCTGTATCAGAAATTTCCAAGTTCAGACTTGGCCTGTGTTTTGACCCAGTCCCTAAAACATTAGCTGTACTGCTGTCCTACTTAATAGAATTATAAGGATTCCTGAGATGATGCTAATGAGGGTGCTTTAAGGTGTGGCCTTCGAGGAATAATCCTTTTGGGGGGAATTGTTGGTAGGAATCGGGGTACCTAGATCTTAGGTTCTGGAGAACTTCCTCTCTTCCCATTGCCTTATGCAAGCTCCACGTCACTGGTCATTAAAGCTGGAAAGAAACATCTTAGAAGAAGCCCAGCCTCTAGACCCAGTATCTCCCTTTTGTTTCCCAATTGCCAACATTTTTATTTATTTTTATTTAAACAATTAAGAACTGATTGAGGCTCCTTCTTTGCCTTCAGAACAGTTCTCTCTGTTTGCTAGTCTGGTCCTGATGTTTTCAGGTGCTCTCTCTTTCAAAAACCCGTGTTCTTTGTTTCCTTCCAAAGCAGCTGGTGATATTGGATCTTTCTTAATGACGGAAGCAAGGCAACATAACACCGAAATCCGGCTGTCTGTGGGCAAAGTGGCTGACAAAATAGACCAGCTAACAACCAAGGTACAGCGGAACCTCGAGTTACGAATTTAATCTGTTCCGTGACTCTGGTTGCAACTCGAATTGGTCGCAACACGAGGCAAATTTTCCCATAAGGTTCAATGTAATTACCGTTAATCCGTTCCAGCGTCCGCGGACCACGCGGCAGGGGCGGAAAAACGGCCACGGAGCACGCGGCAGGGCGGAAAAATGGCCACGGACCACGTGTCGGGCGGAAAAATGGCCGCGGACCACGTGTCAGGGGTGGAAAAATGGCCGCGGACCACGTGTCAGGGGCGGAAAAACGGCCATGGACCACACAGCAGGGCGGAAAAACGGTCGTGGACCACGTGGAATGGGCGGGGAAATGGCCGCGGACCATGTGGAACGGGCAGGAAAATGGCCGTGGACCACGTGGAATGGGCGGAAAATGGCTGCGGACCACGTGGCACGGGCGGGAAAATGGCCGCGGACCACGTGGAACGGGTGGGAAATGGCCGCGGACCACGTGGCATGGGCGGAAAAATGGCCACGGACCACGTGGCATGGGCGGAAAATGGCCGCGGATCCAGTTCATAAGTCGAGGCGAGTTCGCAAGTCGAGGTAAATTTTTGGGGCTGGAGCTGGTCGTATCTCGAAAAATTCGTAAGGAGGGGCGTTCGTAACTAGAGGTACCACTGTAACCTCAAAGTGGTGGGGTGAAAGCCCATGTAAGGATTTGCTTGGCTAGAAATCAGACTGATTGGTCTAGAAACTTTCTTCCTACTTCAGCCAGCCAGATGCTCTGGAAGCTTGTAAACCCACTAGCTAATGGATACCAGAAAAAGACATCCAGGCAATTGGGTGTCTCAGGGTTGAACTGTGGGGTTCTTGGTGCCCTCTGAACTTGGTTGTTTGCTTGCAGACCCTTCATTACCCAACTAGATAACATCATCAGCTCAGAGAGCACCAAGAACTCCACAGTTCAACCCTGAGCTACAGATAGTCTCTTCTACTGGAATTAGGTATCTTTTTCTGGGCAGCTGCAGTTTCCCCCTCCCCACACCTCCTTCAGAATGAGTCATTCTGAGTGGGTGAGTGGCTGGGATCATGCATGACATTGAGCTATAAAGCCATGTGTGAATCCCATCATGGTTTAGAGTTTGGAGTAAACCGCTAAGGCCCCTTGAATGCATCATAGGTGGGGTTGGATGAGATGCCCCAGCCAAGGTGTGATCCAAGCAACTCTCTCTTTATCTCATAGGTGGAAGAGCTGCAGAAGCAGAATTCCACCCAAAGCTTGTTACCAGGTACTGTCTCCTCTGTTACAATGGAAACAACCATGATTATGGCCAACATCCAGCGCATCATCCAGGTAAAGCAAAGAGAGAGAGTGTGGGGTTTATCTAAGTATCTCCAGGATACATTTGAATGAATGTGTGCGGATGCAAGCTTCAGCTCCATAACATTCTGTTAGTTCTGTAATCCTCCCCCATTTAACATGGTTGTCAGCCTAGACCAGTAGTTTCCTGCTTGTCCAGACCTAATCCCTTTGTGGTAATCAGACACACAATGATCAATGCTTTATCAATTAATTAATTAATTAATTAATTAATTTATTTATTTATATGCCACCCATCTCCCCCAGAGGGTGTCCCCCAGTGCTTACGAATGACTTCCTTGGCAGCAGAAAACCTGAAAATAGGGAGGTGCAAAATTTGTGGATCTGGGAATAGACTGTTCTGGATGTCTCTGGAATGTTCCATTTCCCTCCAGGTCATACCAAACCATCTCCAAAATATGCCATTCAACATTGGCGGTTTCTGGAAATAAATCCTTGACCTGGAAGCAGTTCAAGTGGTTCCAGGGATGGTCTGGCTCTGAAACAGCCATTTTGTCTGAAAAGTTATGTGTGGGACACCTCAACTTATGTCCAGAAGGAACTGGAATGTTCTGGAATTCTCTGGAACGATCCTTCCAGCACTGACCAGTGTTGTCCATCCCTACTTGATAATAGAACATCTGTCCCCTGATTGGAGGAGATGGAGAAGCCCTTCTTTCTTAAGAAAAAATTTCTGATCGCAACTGACGTGTGCAACGATGTCCAACTATGGGTCTTTAGATATTGGATACAGCTTCCACCCTCTTTTGCTGAGGTGATGGGAGTTGTCCTACAGAACCATCTGGAGATGCTGTCATAGGAACCACTAACTACTAATGTCAAGAAGAAGAATGCTTTCCAATTTTTTGGGTTTCTCTCTGCAGGAAAATGAGAGGCTCAAGCAAGAAGTCTTTGAGAAGAGCAGCCGCATTGAGGAACAGAATGAGAAGATAAGTGAACTGATTCACCGCAATCAGAGGTGAGGGATCTCCTGATTGATGAGACATATTTCCATCTGACCTTATCTCCATACGCTTCTCATAATGCCTTTGTGGAAGGCTGCCTTTGATTTGTGATTCTAGCAGCTTGTTCCATTAAAGCAGGGCCACAGTTAACAATTGAAGGTCCAACTCTGAACCAGCTGTGCAGGATGTATGAGGTTATGTAAAGAAATTCAGAGCTGACCTTGGGAAAAGTATGAAAGAGCAGTTAAGGGGGCAAGGAAGGAATAAGCTGTTAAGGAGGATCTTGGAGAACAATTGCATAGTCCAGAGATTGAAGCATGAGAACGAAACTCAAAATAATCTCTCCTTCATTTTGGACTTCACGTGAAATCAGCTTTGGCGGCTGGAACCTCTCAAGCCACTGCATGTTTTATTCACTTTCTTTCTTCCCAGGTACGTGGAGCAAAGCAATCTGCTGATGGAGCAAAGGAACAACTCTCTGCAAATGAACACTGAGCACTCTCAGGCAAGAGTCTTACACGCTGAGCAAGAAAAGGTAAAACCAGCCAAAAGGAAAGTAGAAAATTTGAGGCGCAGGCCAAGATGGCTTAGATGATGAGAGCAGCCCCAGAGACCCTGTGCTTCTGCCCGGCATTGAACCCTGATTCCCTTTGTTGCTGCATTTACAGTCGTCAAAACCCCACACTGCACTGCCATAAGGGGGGGGGGATTGGAAAGCAGAGAAAAAGACAAAACTCGCCATGTCCTTTTCTCTCCTCCCCCCTTTTTTTAAATAATAATTTGCTTTGAGCCCATTTTTCCTTTTTTGGGGTGGGGGGGATGCTTAACTCCCTGCACAAGGAATTAAAAGTGGCTGTAGATCTGTTGCTGTAAACCTCAAATAATGACATGGAAAGTCCATAGGCCTGAGATGAAGGAAAGGGGAAACAAAGTCGCTTTGAGGAGCCTTGTTAGAAAGATGGAGCAGTTCCAAAGCCCATCTCTTGGTTTTCAGTGTTAGAGCTCCCCCTGCCGTCATCCCCGGCCAGGTTGTAGTCTCAGGCATTGGAGGGCACCAGGCTGGGAAAACGCTGGTTGTATCTGAGTAGGCACCTTGTTAAGCTTTTCAGTTCTGCACTGAACTGAACGGAGTGCCAGGATGTGGCTAACTGTCCTTGTTCTTATTTTTGGCTGACGTTCTCTCTGCCTCTCTTTCTCCTCTACTGCTTTTGATTCTAGTGGAGTTAATTTTCCTCTCTCCTGTCACTGCTTTTTTTCCTCTAGCACCTGCTGCCACTGGATCGGGGGTGGGATCAGGTGAGGTGCTATTCTTGGTTGTCTGGATAACCTGGCATTCTCCTCCCTCTCTCCCCCACCCTTCAAAAGTTACCATTTTCAACCCAAGCAGGTCAAAGCCAGTCCCTTCTGCAGCTCTGTTTTACCACTAGGCTTTTCTGCCTGAATATCCTGAACTCAGCAATATGGATTTCCCGGAAGAAGTTTCGGTGTTCTGCATTAATGGCGATCTAGCATGTTTGTCCTAGATTGAAGTTGTTTTTAACTTGGTTAATTTTGCTCGCTGACTCATGATTTGGAGAAAAAACAGAAGCTCTTCTGATAAACATCATCACTTCAAATTACATCCCGTTGTGTACTGTAGATAATGGGGCAAATTGCAACGTGAGACACACTTATTTGGAAGTGAGTTCAACTCAGCACAGGTGAACTGCAAGCGTTGAGTGTGCAGGGATTGTTCTGCAAACTTACACTGAAAGCAATTGAAAGCTTTTCTTGAGATCATTATGGTTGGAAAGTTTGTAAGTATTTTAAGATGGGACCACCCATCTCTCTAATTTTACCAGCATAGGAAGGGGCCAAGGCTGTGAAATCTCCCTAATTTTACATGTTGATTTAGAAGCAGCCCAGTTTGATGCTTAATATTGGATACATTACTATTTCAGCCTTCTGAAGGAAGGCGGTGTTAAAATATGGCTTTTCTTCCCTGGAGTCCAGGAGAAAAGTTTGACCACTGAGTTAGAATTTTTGCTCCATTGTGGTGCAACTCACGATTCCAAGTTAGCAAAGAAGAATTAAGAAAATTACTGCCTAGTTCTTCACTTTGTAGCAGAGGTTTTCCTACAAGACATAATCTCAGCATCTGAGGGATGTCTCACTTGTTCCCTGGGCTTTAATCCCCTTTTCTCTTGGAAGAAGCTCTTCCACGACTTCTCCCTCTGCTTTTCTCCATACGGCTCTTCTTTCATGTTGCAGGTTAAGGTTGCTGAAGAACTGGCGGCGGCTACGGCCCAGATCTCCCAGCTTCAGCTGGAGCTGACCAGCCACCAGAAGAAGGAGATGGACCTGCGCTCCCAACTGAATGCTGCCCTGAAGGAGGCCGAGAGACATGCTGCCCAGCTTAACCAGTTGCAGGCCCAGCTGGCAGGTAAGGGAAGGTGAAGAAGAGGCTGAAGTAGAAGACCGGTTTCTAAATGCCTGGCAGAGTACCTTTCTCACGCTGGAGAAGATCTCCTTGGATGGGTGCTTCTGTGTCCTCCACCTTCTGCAGAAAACAGGACAGTGATCAACCCAACCTTTCTTCCTTGCAGCCCAGGGCATTCTTAGGACCTCATTAGGAGTGCCTCAAAGCTGTGTTTCTTGCCACCTCATTCCTTTGTTCCTCTCTCCCCACCTCTTGCAGAGCTTCAGGAGTCATCTGCAGAGGCCAAGAACAAATTCCAAGTGGAGAAGCAGAGCCGTAAGCTGCTGGATGGGAAGGTGGCTGCCTTGGAGGAAGAGTTGGCTGACCTCCGGGTGGAGAAGGAGAACCTAGAGAAAGTAAGGACCTCTGAATCCTCATCGTAATCGTAGATTGTACACGTGGTACACATCCCAATTTCTAAGGCTGCATTTACAGGTGGAGAATTTTGGAGCAGCAGCCTATCACCTCATCCTCCCGTCTTGCCCAGTCTGGCACCCTCAACTTGCGTGTGCTTTCTCTCTCTCTGTCTTCTTCCTCTGCTTCAGAATCTTTCTGAAAGAAAGAAGAAATCTCTCCTGGAGAGAAAACAGGCCGAAGAAGAGGCGGATGAGATTCGCAAATCTTACCAGGAAGAGCTGGACAAGCTCCGGCAGGTTCTGAAAAAGTCACGGGCATCGACCAACCACGTTGCTTCAGAGCAGGTGAGAGGCAGAAGTGAATTTGCCCCCACGTCCATCGCCTTAGTTCAGCTGGGCAGCAGATCTTGGAAATTTGACCTCAGCCTTTAAGCAAGTTGACCAGATGCTGCACTGTTGAGATATGTTCTTCCCCTTAGAATCTGTAGCTTTGTCCCAGCCGTTCTGGTTTTTGTTAATTTTTGAAAACCTGCTCCCTGCAGCTAAATAGGCCAACGTCCCCCTCCACCCCGAACCTCACCTGCAGTGCTGGGAAAAGACCCCCTGACATCTCAACCTCCTTTATAGAGGCATCATATTGCGAGGGACCAAGTCACCGCAAAAGCCCTTAATGGGGTTTAGGGAGTGGGAAGGGCAGGAAATCAGCAGGTTGGAGTGGGAGCCAATCAGCCCGTCGTCCTCACGTGTTGGGGAAGCTTTCCCTTCTGCAGACAGAGCTGGAGTCCCAGTGGGAAGCCAAATGCGAGCGCCTGCTGAGTTCGGCCAAGGAGCAACATGCCCGCCAGTTCCAAGAAGTGTGTGAACAGCGGGATGCCCAGCAGCAGATGGTCTCCCAACTGGAAGAGAAGGTAGGTAGCCCACCCTTCCCTCGTTCCGTCCCCCGCCTCCCCCAACCCCATTCCTCAGAATTATTCTACCTGTCTGTTTCGTGTTGTTTTTGGCGGATCCACCTCCCTGCTCCCAATTTAGCCCCCATCCTTATATCCCTTGTCCCTACATGCTTTATTTGGGGTTTCTAGTAGGCTGTACCTGCTCGTTAGGTTTGGTTTGGATTCTGGGGATGAAAAAACCAGAGCAGGCTTGAGATAAACCCAGTTTGGCTCAAGGGGGGAAAATCAGCTACCTTCCAGATGTATTTGACCGCAACGTCCCTGTTGCCAGATGGCAGAGAGGGAGATTTCACACCTACAGAATCAATTTTTTTTTTAAATGAAGTCCCCATATATGCTGGTCTTGCGTCCTTCCTCCTCCCTCACCCCACTATTCCCAGGATGGTATCCAATATACCTGCTGAAATAGACCCTGGTGTACTTCGCTTGCACCATAATAGCCTTTAAGACATTACACGAATGTTTGTTATCTGCATGTATGTCCCTCCCTAACCAAGGCTCTTACTTTTGGAAGGAACAACTGGGCACTTCAGTTAAAGTAGGTCACCTGGTTCGGCATGTGTGAAAGTTAACCTGTGTCCCTGGTTTCTAGATTTCTCTGCTCAAAGCCAGCAGGAACTCAGAGGACAAAAAATTTGTAGAACTTCAGGAGCAAGTGGAAGAACTGGAGGCAGTCAAAGGCAAGGTGAGATTCACCCCTTCCCTCCCATTTTGAAACGTGTTGTGTTTTAGCGTCCATAATTCTCGCGCGTCCAACAAGATTTTCCTCCCACCTTTTCTGAAGGCTGGAGTAAATCAGTGGCTGAGCAACCGGATTACAAGCCAGGAATTGCTAGCGTCTCCTGTGCCATAAACTCAGGGGAAGACCCCATTGCAAAATGGGAGTTGTGAATACTGTCCTACTTCACAGAGTGGCCATTAAGGATTCTTGCTTTATAATGCAGTCAAAATAGGCCCAAATGTTAGGCATTATTCGCTGCTTGGGATTTTTATAACAAGAAGCTGTTTAGAAATGTCAGAGCAGGAATTTGTTCCCCAAATGTCCTTGTCTCTTTGGGCTAGAGATAGACTGGATCGACTAGCGAATCACTGGTCAGAGTGTAGAGTCTTCAGTGGTTGAATGTTAATAGCAACAAAAAGGATTTCTGGTTGTCCTTCCCCTGTCGATTTGTGTATTTGCCTATTCAAATAACCCCACTTATAAAGTTTGCAAGATTAGGTGCAGCAGGCAAGTCGTTCTGCCCCAAACCGTCATCTTCCTTCTGGAAAATGGGTTCTAGTCCCTTCTTGGGCTTGGAGAATCTCCACGATGCAGTAAGGTTTTTAAAAAAAAAAATCTGCAAAACAAGATGAGAGAGCTGCCCCCATCATACCTGGTCTTTGTTTCTCTAAACCCCACACCAGTGTGCAGCCTTGCAGTCCCAACTGACAGACCTCACTGTCCGTTATGAAGAGCGGATCCAAGAGCTGGAGAAAGGCATTGATAGGACCCCACCGACAGCTTCGGCTGAAGCGGTAAATCTGCTGCTTCTTTATATATATATATATATTTTTCTCTCTCTCTTTCACTTTGGGCTTTGTCTTTTTCTTCGCTCTTTTCTTTAGTCTAAATACGAGTTCTTATTCGTTTTTGTCTTTTTTAAAAATTTAATAAAGAAAGGAAGAAATTTTCTGGGCTTAGGTAAACACCTGTGGGTGCATCTCCTCTATTTTGTAAATGGTTTTGTCTGCTGCCACTGGCACCCACTGCCTTAGCAGTGAAGAACTTCTCAGCTGGATAACCCTAGCCTTCTGCAAGCTGGGCTCCTTGGATTAATGGCTGGTGGAGGAAGAGGATCTATAGCAGTCGGGAATGAGCCGTAATTGGTTCCAGGACCATGCCGTGGTGCTGGTTATGGCTCTCTTCCTTTTGGTTGACCAAGAAGATGTAAGCATGTCTTGCACATGCTCTTTTCTTGAACAGAGAACTGGTTTGATCCAAAAGGGGCTGGGAAGCTCCCCTGGTTGTCTGGTGTTCCTTCCTTCCTGAATGCTTCCTTTGGTATATTTCTCGCCTTCTCCCATTTCCAGGTGAAAAAGATCATGAATCGAGTCTTCCAGTCCCTCCGAGGCCAATTTGAGTTGGAGGAGTCCTACACGGGAAGGATCGTCCTTGGCGTGGTCATGAACACCATCAAGGTACCCGCAGGCCAAGGGGATGTCAGCCTCCATGGTTTCATAATCAGTCAGCCGATCTACTCATTTTTCTTCTTCTGAGTTTGCTAATTAAGGAGCAGAAGGTTGCAGCTAACCTCTTCCCCGCTTTCTGCCTGTTGCCAGACAATAACTCTGCAGCTGCTGGAGAGGCCGGAAGAGAGCAGCAGTGAAGAGGAGGGACCACGGCAGCGAGGAAGCCCAGTGGCTGTCGACCAAGTGCAGCCGAGCAGTTCTGACGAGCCACCATCGTCCATTCCTTCAGACCGCCTAGAAGAAGACCCTGACAGTTCTCCTCCTCCCTCTCTGGAAGGAAGCCAGAGCAAGCAGGCACAGGAGGCACAGCGTTCAGATGGACCTGCTGAGTTGACCCCTGCATCCTCGGATCCAGTCCCAAAATCTCTGGAGGAGGAGCTCTCGCCACAGGAGGAGGATAGGGAGGTGGCTGTGTCCAGACCAACAGAAGCACATGCTTTGGGTGGTGCTGGCGATACAGTGGAGAACGTGCCTGCAGATCCTGTTCCCTTGAAGCCAGCAGTTGAGGAGGCAGCGCCTGCACTAGACCCAGACAGGGAAGAGGACACTTGCCCAGATGTTCCTGACCAGGATCCCACCTCCTTGACCCTCCCGTCCGGAACAACAGGAGAGAAGGTCCAAGTTGGGGAGAAGCTACCACCAGCATCTATCCCTCCAGAAGAGGATTCCAGGTCAGTGCCAACCAGGGACGAGCTGCACGCTATGCCCCTCCTTGTGCTCTGTTTCAGCCCCACGGAATAGGCTGGGTTCTCATATCACCCCAAGCCGGGTGAGGGTAGGCCATAGGTGGCACCCTGAGATCACATCTCCAGATTTGGGGCTGGGGGACAGCGTTGGGTGGCTTTTCAAAGTGAGAGCATCTATTGGGTACTCCAGCATCTTCCAGGGATCTGACAGCATCAGCAGAGGACCTCTGCAGGTTGGGATGCCAAGAGGCGGCCCCTGACTCCTCTAACACTGTCCATCTGTTGCATATTTTGCTCCACTAGGGCTTAGCACGTTGCATGAACCCAACCTATTCTGGTTTATTCTATAAAGCATGCTTTAGCAAACCATGGCTTAGCACGGTGTGGGCAACAGCAGTGGGACAGACTTAGCGTTTTGGGGGTTGCAGCATGTAGATGCTGTGATGGGGGGTAGTGGGGCAGGACATCCTGGCTGATTTTTTTGATCAGTTTTGAGAGGAGTTGGGGCTTTGCTTTGTTCTTAAAACTAAGTGAATCTCTTTAAGGACTTTCTAAAAGGGCTGGCATGCCAGGAATTTTCAACCATTATTGGAGGTGGTTCCGGGAGTGGGTTTCAGATTCATTTGTTGATTCATTTCTTGCAGCACCCAGGAGGATAAAGGCAATTTGTTGAAAGGAACCAACTGTACGCTGCCTGCATCAGGAGGTCCACTGGAAGAGGAGGAGGAGGAGGAGGATGAAGAACTGGTAAGGCCTGGGGGCTGCATGGGTGTATATCCAAAAAAAAACCCTGGGAATCTCGGTCCAGCAATTTGGGGCGCAAATTAGAATTTCACATCTAGTTGGTTTGAGGGACATAGTCAGGACTTCTTCCCAGAATATAGACTGTGTTGATCTTAGAGAGTTTGAACCAGATAGAAGAAGCTGTTTGGGCAAGTTGAGGCGTCCTTTTTCAAGTCCCTTTGATGGTGAAAAAGAAACTGGGGGAGCAAATGCTAGAGAAAGCCAGCAGAGGAAGGCAGAGATCAAAGAAGACCCTTTTGTCTCCTGCTAAGCTCTCTGATCCTTGGGGGGGAAAGTGTAAAGATGTTTTTTTAAATGCAAAATGAGGAAACCAGGAGTACAGTTGCCTTGTACACTGAGAAATCAGTTCTTACTTGGATCTGGCCACCAGTACACCAGTCTCTTGGTCTGTGGTTCCCCTGCTTAGAGAGCAGTGTTTCCAAGCTTGGGAACTTTAAACTATGTGGACTTCAACTCCCAGAATTCCCCAGCCAGCCATGCTAGCTGGGGAATTCTGGGAGTTGAAGTGCACATACAATAGCTTAAAGTTGCCAAGCTTGAGAAACACTGTTATAGAGTGTTCCAACCTCGCTCTTCTCTTCCTTGGCCCTCCAGAGCCTAAAGGGGCGGCCACCCCCGACCCCCCTCTTTGGGGACGACGAAGACGACAACGACCTGGATTGGCTGGGATGAACGACCGGACGAGACTCGGAAGACTTGAGTGGAAACATTTTGCTTTGTGGTTTTGCACAGAGGGGCCTCCAGTGCTTGCTGGCACTCAGGTGGACACAGCAAAATTCTGAGATTGCTACTTGCACCCTCGGGGGCTTCGATTACCAGAGGTTTCTCTCCCTGGACTGAAACAAAGAACAAGCTTTCCTCTGCATTAAACTTCAGCTCAGTCGCCTGCTGGACCCCCCCCCCCCCTTTTGTGAGCGAGCATGCCTTTGCAGAGGGACAGGTGGAGCTGAAACGGTCCCCCGGTCGCTCCGGAGTCCCTGTTTGACACCAACGTGAAAGCACCAAGGTTTTTCTTCCTTTCTGCCCCATTTCCCCATCCCACCCACGCTTTTGATGATTCCCCACATACTGATCCGTTCTCCCTATACACGCGAAGCAGAGCAACCTACGCCTACGGTGGGATTTTAAACTGCAACCGAGGGGCCTCTTTTCTGCAGTAGAGGGGAGAGGATCAGCAGTTGGGGTTTCAACCATCTCCGGGCTGTTTTCTTCAAGCACTGCCTTTCTCTGGAGGCTCCATCAGCTGCCCAGCATTGCAGGCCAAGAAGGCAGTTGGATGAAGAGCCCTAGAAACTGTTGAAGGACCAAAAGCAGTTCTAGCGATGGAGGACAGATTCTGGCTTCTCCCAGACGCGTAAGAGAGCAGCTTTGAACCTGCTTCTTTCATTGCATTCTTCGGTTTCTAAAAACGAAAAGAGTATCTGCGGTGTGCTACTCCTGCCATACTCTGGGTGAGGTGGCTTTTCCTGGGCCAGCTTTTCCTCATTTTTGTCCTCCCCGGGCCAAACAGCAACTGGAAGTGGCCCACTGACCCCAAGGCAATGCTTCCTAGTTCACAAATGCTTTCAGGCTGGAGTTATTCCTTGGAGTATTGGAGGAATTGAAAATTTGATATCGAAATATTGGTATAATTGGAATAATAGGCCAGTTTTGCTGGGCAAGGGTGTCCAATTTTGCCCTTCCTTTTGTTTTTTTAAGCAAAAGGTGGCCGGTGAGAGACACATGGTAATATTCACAACAAATGGGATGTTAACTATTTCTAACTCCATTGGGGTGTCGTTAGTTTGGGAAGCAGATCCCCACCAATGCAGTGAAAAGGCGATTCTGCATTTCAAGGGGGCTCCTGGAGCAGGAGTTTCTGTTCCATTCCTAATATGTTCAAATATGTCAGATCTGTGGATAATAGCCGCCCCAAATGCCTCAAGAAAGTGATGTTCCCATGAGCCTTTTTATGTAAGGGCTGGTGGGTGTGCTTGTGGAAGAGGAACTAGATTAATTCAGCCTTCAGTCCAGCAGTACCCAATCCTTCAGTTGATCCTGCTTCTGAATCCCCTTCCCGTAGCATCATGTTGCCTAGTTTTAGAGGAAGTGGTGGGAAATTCTTAAAAAGGTCACTTTTTCTGATAAATGGAAATATACAAGGAAACGCCAGTTGAGTGGTTTTTGGATGAACCCCAAAGGCTTCATTTCTCTGCCTCCTTCCCCCAAACCTTCATGGTTACATGCATTGTCTGCTGTTGTCTTTACAGCTTTGCTAATGTTGTTTCAGGAGTTTTCTCTCTGGAAGCAGAACGTAGGACTAACTTGGCTCGGCCTTCTATTAGAAACTGGGCAAAATTTGCAAATCTTGTCTCTTTTTTTGGAGGGGAGGACCCATTAAAAAAAAGTGCAATTAAAGTCAATTAAATCTCCACTCATCCTGACTCTTTCTTTTAAGAGAGGATGGCTATCGTATGTCCCGTAATCACAGTTAATGTTTTGAGTTTCCAAAGTACAACACCTGCAAGACTTCACAACAGGGGTAATGGCTGCATTTAGCGTGGGGGCGGGCTGGGGTCATCTGGGCAGAGGATTTTAGGGCTGGGGTACATGTGTTTGAATTCTGCTATGGCTATTTTCAGGCTGATCCTTCAGTTTTGGTACGTTTCCTGTCTCAGAAAGGGGGCCGCTTTGCTGCTGGTTGTAAGTGTGATGGAATGACACTCTGGCGGGCTACATACCGCCTCGCAGCCCTCAGTCCCCCCTTCTTCCGGCACATCCTTGCCACTTCCCATCTCTCAGCTGGACAAATGACAGTGAATAAATAGATGTCAATAAAACTCCTCTAGTTATTTGAGGTTCTTCAAAGAGCTAGACCCTCTACTTTAGAAAAAAGAGAACGTTTTATTGCAACTTTCAAACGTTTTCTATAACATAATGTGATACGAGTCAGCAGAAATTATTATAGAATCACTACCCGAAGCCCACAAAATGTGTTAGATAGTGGTCCCCTCTCCATCCATCCATCCATCCATCATCTCTCTCTCCCCCTCCCTCCCTCCCTGGGGATAATTTTACTTGTAGAATATCCTATCAAAACCAGAGCCCTCTAGCTGATGCTAAGCCCCATCTTCCAGCGTCCCTCATCACTGGCCATGCCTGGCTGGGGCTCCTGCAAATTGTAGATCACCACAGTTTGGAACAGCTGTCACTTCTGCCTGCCATGGAGAAAGCTGTGCTAAGTCACAATGGTGGCCAGAAAAAGAGCAATAGTTAATCAGGGGCAACCTCATCAGTAGAGGATCAGGTAGCCCTGAAGTCTTATTCTAAATGGTCAAACAGGAGGTGAAAAAAGTCTGGGAGCGTGACATCGGTCATTTATTTGCTGCAGCATTGCTGCATCCTAACCGTAGAACCACATCCTTTCCTTCCGGCTGAGATCAGACTTACAGGGAGGATGGAGCGAATGTTCCCTACTCAGAAAAGACCAGCGTAAAGAAGATGGAGACGACAAGAAGGATCAGGATCACTGCAAAGCAAATGCGCAGGTTCTCCACAGATGCAGGGGCTGAGGACACCCTCGGGGTCATCTCTACCAGTACAGCGTTTTGCATCTCCTGCAGACGGAACCCGCTCCACATCCCTGCGTGGAACCCCGTTGAGAACGCTGGAATGATCCTGCTGACAGTGAAGATGGGCGAGGCAGGCCTATAGGCGTACTCCAGAGACAGGGCCACGTCGCCATGGGACCAGTTGGAAGCTGTTGGGGAGTCTTTGTCTTCTTCCAAACCATCTTCAGAAGTGGCCTTGGATGCCTCTGCTCCTGGTGGTCCTATCTCTCGGAGGAGGGCTTCGTCGTTCCTCAAAGCCTGTAGCCCTTCTTGGGGCACAACGGTCACCATCCGGCAGAAGGGGCACACCACGAAGGAGACCACTCTGCTCTGGCAAACCAGTTTCCTGAGACAGGCGAGGCAGACGGTGTGGCAACACCGGAGAAGCTTGGGCACCCGCCTGGTGGAAACTTCCTGGTAAAATTCATAGCAGATGCCGCATTCCTTTCCACAACTCTCCGCAGAGGGCAGGAGGGCCATTTCTTCTTCAGGGCTTGAGGTCAAACTCTAGGAAGCCCAGGTTTCTTCTAGAGCCTCCAGTGCAGACAATTCCTTTCCGAAGATCCTTGCTGGTTGCCTCCGTAGCTCGTTCTGGCTGTTCGGCTTCTTCTGAGTATGTGATAGCTGGGCTCAGAACCCTCCAGCGGTGAGAGCTTGTGGGCTAGGAGGGAAAGATGTCACGGTAAGCCACTCCTTGAAGCACTCCTTCAACCTACCTTGGGTGCTCCCAGGTTCAAGCTGCCAGGACATTGTAGCTGTTCCCGGTAACCAGCTGAAAGTGGGTTGAGATTTCCAGTCAACGAAGGGGATGAGGACCACTGACGAGCAAATGAAAACAGGTCTCTCTCCACACCCTCCTCTGAACTTTAATCCTTAATCAATGACTTGTTAACTCGAGGCCATCTATTTTGTTTCCGTGGGAGTTTGAAGGCTGGAAATAGCCTGCAATCCCATCACTGGAGGGGACGTGATTTCCAGGATCGAAGTGATTTAAGGACACAAACACGCTTGCCCCAAGTGAACATCCTCATTAATAGCTCGTTCTATGAACTTTACGTTCCTGTCTTGTTTTTAACAGATCCTCGAAAGTATCTGCATGGATTCGCTTGGCGGAAGGCATCTCCTCTGGAGCCTGGTCTCCCCCATTTTAGAAGCTGGAGAGGCTGTTGGGAAAACCTAAGACAGGGGCTCAAATTTCTGCCACGCTAGCTGTCCCATTGATATCCTCTCCTTCCTCCCTATTCAGAATATAAGCTTGCTTCTGTAAACACAGAATCCATTCTGTCCTAGGTGGCAATCGTCAAGATACTGCCAAGGCATTGGGTGCTTTTTTTAACACAGAGTGAGGGACTTGTCACCTTCCTGATGTTTCCAACAACCCACATCATTGGTTGGGCCAGTGGGAGTACACGTTGGGCTGTAAATTCTCCAATCTTATTTGGGTTCAGCCAGGTGTCACCTTCCACTTGGCTGAAAGTCAACTGTGTGGGGCAAATATTCTAAGGGTGTGCTACGCTCCAAATACGGCACGGTTCACAGGAGGGGGCAGTTTTATAACATCCAAAGCTTTTATTTCTTCTGTGCCCTCAAAAGAAACTTTCACCTACCCTGGAGGAGATGTACACAACTCTATTCTACTGATTCTAAGGATGGGGGAAGAAGTTCTTGGAGTCCTGCTCTGCTCACCGTGAACTAAGGGGGTTTGAGAGGCAAGCGTCTTTGGAACATTGAAGGGACATGGCAAGTTGAAGCTCTGAATTTGTTTTATTTCCCTGCTGCGTACACAGAAAACATTTCAAACAGACCAACGTAGGGACCACAGAAACATGCAGGAGGTGCGCTGGGCACTGCTTGAGGATCATCTGAAAGAGCTCCAGCTGTGCACTGGGTTCTGATGTTACTTTTCTCTTTCACGGCTTTTCGCACAGAATCCCAGGCATTCCAGATTTGCAGGATGTGGGGAGAGCAGCTGGGAGCTCCCAGCTTCTGTTTGGAACAACAAGGGCCAGAGGTTCTCCGTGGGTTGAGACAAGTGGGGGATACGGACGAGAGAGCAGAGGATCATCAGACTCTTAGAGCGTGTCAGGTTTGCAGCAAAGAACACATTTGAACAGAGACCTTGGAGAGAGAGTCCAACAGAGCAGCTATGCCCCCCATGCACCCCCTCGCCAAGACAGAAGCGGTGTACTTGTAATACTCAGACGCCCATTTACAATTCTACCCCCTTGCCCCTGGGAAGACTGATGCAATAGCCTGGGCTAAGGCAGAGAAAGAGAGTTCCCCCAATCCCCTCCAGTGGGCTGGGATCAGCCCCTCACCCTGCAGCTCCTACGGGCTTTTTTTTCCTTCCTGTTTTGGGGGTGGGGGGGAGGAAGACAACTCCATCCTCCTCAAGGCTAACGATTCAAAAGCACACCCAGCCAGGAAGGTCACGTCTAGACTGTCCCATCAAGGGCAGCCCCAGAGAGGCGGGGAGGGCAGAGAACATTTCCCCTACCCCAAAGGCTAATTCCTGCTCTTCCAACCTTCCCTGCGTCCCAGAACGAAGGTTAAGTGGTTCAGTCCAAGAAAAAGTGCAGATTTTCAGGAGGCGGCAGGTAGAGAATGAAGCTTTCAGTCCTCGCAGGATCCTGACCTTGCTGTTGCTCCTGCCCCCGCCCAACTTTCTGGAGAAGAGTGTGCCCAGGCAGTTCAAATCCGCTTACTGACTAATTAACCAAGCTATTTGCTACACGCAGAACAGCCTTCACCCAACCAGGCACCTTCCTTCAATTCCCCACCCTACTTTCGTGCCCCGGGTTCAATTGGCTGCTGCAGGAAGAGGTCATGCCAGGCTGCCATCTTTGGCTGAAGGGGACTGCTCTGCTCTGGGAAGAGAGAAGAAGAGCTAAGAGCTTTCCTTCCCTCCTCTCCCCCCCTCCCCAAAAGTAATAGCTCTTCCTTTCAATTCCCAAATGTGAAAAAGGAGATCAGAGAATGAGGATCCCCGCAGGGGGATTCCAATAATTTCAAAGAGGACTAGCGGGCTGATGGTGGCCCAGGCTGTGAGATTCATGGTTCAAAGGCAGCCTTTTTTCTCTGACATTTTTGCCCTACTGATAGTTCTTGGCATGATCACACCACCATCCCTGCACTAAATTCCTTCCAGTAGTTAAACACGAGTCCCACCCCCCCCAGCCCAGTTACTTCCAGATTGCCTGGACGTTTTGAACAAATAAGACTCTTCCTACACAGTGGACAACGGAGCAAAAGGAAACTCTCAAATATGCTACTGGTGCAACAGAATGGTGCACACTTGCTTCCTGCCCATTGTCCAGTGTGCATGCTGGCTGCAGCTAATTGCTGGAGGTGAGTACGGGAACCACAGATATTCTTTCCGAGCGCACAGTGATGACAAAAAAATAGGCGTGCAAAGAGCAATGTGATGAGGGTTGAAATTCCAGGTTTCTCTAGGGGATGCCCCAGAGGAAAAACCTGCTCCCTTCCATCCTCAAGTAGGCTAGCTGCTGTGGAAGAGTCGGATCCGTTGCACAATCTCTTTCCGGCACAGCGGGCAGCTGTGCAGAGCCTCGGAGCAGCTCTGGCAACAGCAGACGTGACCGCAGTTCAGAAACACCACTTGGGCCTGGGAAGGAGAAAAAGCAGAAGCCGAGATCAGGCCTTAGGCCTTCCCCTCTCAAAAGGGATGGGTGGGTTTCATCCAAACCAAAGGGGCAGCGAGAAACCAGAGCTCGTTTTAAGGCAAACTCTCTTGAAAGCACAGTTTGGGTGGTGGATGGTGAACCGCAACTGTGACTTGATGTTGAAGAAACCACAGTGGACAAGATCAAAGGCAGTGCTTGGTTTCCGGTGAGCTCAAGGAGTGCCTGCAGCTAGTTATGGCTTATTAAAACATGGTTAAGAAAATCACAGTCTATTATGTGAATTCCAGAGAGAGTAGGGCTTTGCATGGCCCTCTGTTGTTCTGGAAAGGGAGGGGTCCCACCATGCTTTCAAATTCCTTGATTAGACACAGAGAGTCAAGGTGGTTCCATGCTTAAGCTATAGGGAGGGGAAGCTTTAAGTTCATCATCTATGGAAATTCAGGGAACATTTGGGGGGGCTGGTGCTCTCTTTCAGCCCACACTGTCTCTTAAGGCAGTTGCAGAGAGAAAACAAGGAGCGCTAAGATGGGTTAGAAACAAGAATGCATGCAGTTGTATATCACCCCTGCCACAAGGAAGCCCAGGAGACCTACCTCTAGCTCCATGCAGACTACACACTCGCAGTGCTGCTCTTCTGGGGGTGGAGCTGATGGGCCTTCGGGGCTGGCGGGCTCTTCCCTGGACTCGGGAGCAGAAGGTTCCACCACTTCTGCTGGTTTCAAGAGTTCTGCAACCGGTTGGAAGGAAGGCAGAGAGTGAGGAGCAGCCCAAGGAAGAAAGTGGGCTAGACAGTGGGGTTGGGGGAAGATAGAGAAGATCCTAAAGGCTGCAGCAATCTTGGCTACTGGTTGCATATGCCAAGCAAAGTTGACTCTTTCTTTTTGAGCTCAAATCTCGATGCCCTCATGGAACGCAATATCATTTCTTGACAACAATATAAGAAGATCCTTGATAGCTTTCTGGAATTTTTTTTAACCCCCCATCTAGGCTACAATCCTAAAATTGCTTGGTAGTCTCCTCTCCATGTCCTAACCAAGTTCTTCTCTCCTGAGATGGCTTCCCACCTTCCCAACTGAATTCAGCCCTTTGTTCAACCAAGAAAACTGGAGTCTCCTTATATTCAAGTGAAGAACAGTATATTGAGGAGGGTGCAAAGGCCCAACATCTATAGGCAAAGCAAAGAAAACCCCTGGAATATTAAGACTTCCCAAAATCTGGGGCCTCCAGCTGGGGGCAGAGGTGACATCAGAAGAACATAACCTGGTATCGTTTCTGCAACTGCTTGTATCTCCCGAGCTTTTCGGATGATGGCACGTTGCAAGCCGGATTCAGTGATTCCTATCTGCAAGAGAGCAAGAGTGGCTGGGATGATTCTTTTAAAAGTTTTTTTTTTTTAAATCACATGTATTGCTAATTATCCCACCTTTCAAAAGATAAAGGCATGAGGAAGGAGGGGATTTAGAGCGTTAAAATAGCCCACTCCTTGGTTCTAACCTTGGCTAGGTCGCCCGGGACCATGGAGCTGAGCGTTTCAAGGGATATCCGATGATGGGCGAAGATTGGTACGTACTGCTCTGCCGAGAGCTCCGTCAACAGCTTTACTAGCTGCCTCTCCAGACCTTCTTCCTGCCAATACAGAAAGAGAAGGAAGAAATCAAACGACTGGCCTGCTTCCTTTGGGGGAATCAAGGCTGAACAAATCTACAACATATATCAGTGACCAGAACGCCAGGGAGATTGTACGAGAACGGAATGACAGATGAACCCGAAAAAAGAAAAGGATTTTCTCTGCCTGTTGGACAGTCACCTGCAACCTGAGAGAGAGAGGTTTCTGATCCAGCAGCCGTTGGTATTGTATCAGCCAATAGTTTTCCTGCTTGGTCTCACTCTTGGCCTCCAGTTCTCTCTGAAAAGGGGAGAGAGAAAGAAAGAACATCAAGAGCTGCTCGTCGGCTCCAGAAGCAACCCTGGATCCTGAGTTACCTGCCCAGCATTACTGGATGAGAGTCAGGCAGAGGTAGAAATGGGGAAAGCTGCGCTAGTCTATCCCAGGAGGTCTAAAGTGACCTAAATCAAAGCCAGTCTTTCATTCATCTAACCTAGTACGGCTGACCCTGAGCAGCTGAAGTTCTCCAGCATCACTGGCAGACACCCAGGGTCAAACCTGAGACGTGTGGCATGGGAAGGCCTACCAGTCAGCTATAGGCCTTCTCCTCCAGCCCAGTTGCCTGCAGGGACAATCAGGCTAGGTCTGGTCAATAACACTGAAAGGACACATCTTGGTTTTATCTACTCTCTTTGGCCCAAGAACCTGAGCCCTTCCGTAAGGAGAAGACAATCCCATTTAGGGATGCTTCTAGGCTTCAGAGAAAGATGACTGAGGGTCTCCTTCCCACTTTTTTTAAATAGGGTAATCAAAGAGTGGGGGGAGCTGCTCTAGGACTAGCAGGAAGCAGGAAGATCTCTCTCTGCCAGAAATCCTCAGAGCTGCTCTCAACCATAACAGATGGGGCCACCCCAAGGTGATTAAACTTCCAATAAGGCATTGTCTTCTGTTCCTTTGCTGGGGTGATGCTGCATGCTTCCTGCACAGCCAGGCCCTGCAGGCAAGCTGCCCCCAGACCCTTTACCAAGATGGTTTGCAGCTCCTCTTCTCGTTGTTTCTTCTCCTTCAGCAGCTGCTGCAGCAGATAACTCAAAGTCTGTCGCTGCTCCACAATTGCCTCCTGAAACACAGCATTGTGAGGTGGGTGGGTCTGCTTTGAAGGAGTCTCACCTGCTTGGATTTTCTTCCCTCGCAGGCCCAGAATGACACTGGCCACGTTAGAGTCCTGACCTCTCCTTTCTCCCCCATCCCCAAAAGACTTTGCCCTTTCCATCTGAGGTTCAAAGTCAGCGAGACTCAAAACGCTTCCTGGCCCTGAGAGAGAGGAGTGCAATTCTCTGCTTGTCAATTGTCCCAAGATTCTGTCATCCAACAGACTCTACTCTGTTTAAATTCCAATTTAAATAAAAATATGCCCTTGGGTTCTTCCTATCATTAATAAATAGATACCTAAAATGAAACCCATCATTGCGAAACCACGGGGGCAGATGATGCTGGTGCCCTTCAGATGTGCTGGGACTCGTCCTCCCATCAGTCTCATGACAAGGATGATGAGACTTGAAGCCTCAAAGTAGCTGGAACCAGGTTATTTAGTGTGATAAAGTGGCCCTTCCATCCTCCAACCGACTTTGGTTGGGAGCAAATGCTTTGGCATGTTAAAAAACTTGGGGAAACCTAAGATTCAAGTGGATTTGCAACTGGAATGTTGGTCTCTTTCCTGAGTTCTGTTGAGATATATCACGATGCTGTTTTGTAAATTGAGGAAGTCAAACTCTGAAGGATTTTATCCCCCAAGTTCCAGTAAGAAAGCACCAAAAATACCGTGAATCCACAAATTTGGCTCAGAACGCTCGTGGGGTGCGTTCGGTAAAGACCGTTACTAAAATCTCGGTTGTGTGAGATCTGTGTGTTTTTAAGTTCTGATTTTGGGAACAGGCAGCAACTCCTATCCAGGACAAATAATTCTATTCCCAAGACATTAAGAGAGCCCCAACTGCCTCATAGGGATATCAATGAGTTTTGCCCTGGGCTGCATGTATTCTAGGTGTCAAAATCCAACTGGCAGCCTATAGAAACAAAATAAAATTTGCCTAAATCTTTTTGTTAGCTCGGTAAAGGTGGCACCCCCTTCCCCATTTCCTCCCTCTTTACTGGATTCAGAGATTTGGAGAGAATTTCACCTGCATGCATTCTATATCCAGATGGGCTAGAAATGTTTTTTGTTTTTTAAGTTATTTTCCAAAAGACACGCAGCCCTGGCTCTGCCTTCCATACAGAATTCATGCAGCTGGAGAGATGGAAATGTGCCTGTTGGAATGGTGGTACAGATAATCCTTGTTTAGCGACCACAATTGGGACAAGCAACTCGACTGTTAAGCAAAGCAGTCACTAAGAGAAACCTTGACTGTGCTTATGATTTTCTTTTGCTTCGCTGACCTGCAAAGGTCATAAAGGCAAGGATTGGTGGCAAAGTTACATTTTCATGACATCATAACTCCGAATGGTCGCTAAACAAGGCAGTCGCTAAACAAGGACTACCTGTAATTTGATAAAGGGGGAGTGGAATAAGCACATCAAAGCAAAACTAGCCAGAAAGAAACCATAGGGGCAAAAAATATGAAATGCTTGTAAGCTTCAATTCCCTTCCACCGCTTTCCTGCTACCCACCAGAGTACAGTTCCTATTGTGATTTCCAACTAGCATCAACGCCCACAAGGGAGGGCTTCCCACAGGGCTCAACCCTCCAAAACCTCTACCCCAACCGAGCTCCAGATCTCAGAGTTGCGGCAGCACTTGCAGGGGGCAATTGAGCAAAAGGAGACGGGGACTAGAAGAACTGGAAGATTCCCCCCCAAGCCTTCTCCAAGTTGCTAAATAAGAGGTCAGACAGCAGGAGAGGAGGGAGGCAAGCAGGAGAGGGTGGTGGACTGAAGGGGAGGGCGACATACCTGCAGAGCCTCTGTGTCCAGCTGCTGCCTCTTTAACTCCAACTGGGTGAGCTGCAGCAACTCTCTCTCTATTAACTTAATCTAGGGAGAAGATGAAACAAGGGAAGGGGGTTGTGGTTTTTCTAATCGCATCGGCCTTTTTGGAGGCTACAGCTCTGGCCCTGATCAAAGTGCTGGGGGGGGGCACTCTACCCCTGTGGAACTCTCATTCACCCAAACAGTCTTGGGTGACTGCTCGGAGTTCTTCACAGCAGTCTCTGGGTCAGAAGGGGACTGCACCTGCCCTGCAATCAACTATGCCAACTGTTTCCAACCTCACAAATGCAACTTTTGTTATCTCAAATCACACTGAGTAAGCTGAGGCCTGCAACCTAGCAATATCTCAGCACCTCAGCTGTGGCAAAGGCGACCTACACACATAGTTGAATCATACCTGGAGCAAATACCTTTCTAGGGAACAGATCTAAATTATAGGACAGCCTGTGCTAGTTTCTAGTTCTTTTCCATCTAGCAGAGACTGCAATTCGATTGAGGGCTGGATATACATACAAGGCGGCAATGGTAAATGTCCTGTGGTGCACTGTCTCCTTGGAAATATAGCTGGAGCCGTAGATGATACTCAGTGGAAAACCTTGTCTTGGGAACAGGGAATCCCTCTTCATGCAGTGCCTAACCTTCAGAGCAGGGACAAGGAGAAACCTGAGCTACGTTGCCCTCTTGCCCTACGCAGACTATAATGGCAGATCAAAGATGCCCTCTTTGTATGTCACCCTAGAAGTGAGGATAACCAGCGAAGGACTATGTGCAAGTCTCAAGCAGCTGGAATGCTTCTGAGACAGTGAATGAAAACTACAAGCCCTGGACATCCAGCTTGCTTTTGGAAGACATGAAGTTAAAAGGTGTGAGCTCTTCCTTCCAAGACTCAGGATGGGGTTCTGCATGATCCAGAGCTTGTAACAGCACAGCGAAGCCACCAAAGTATAGGAGAGTACATGAATGCCCTTGACCACCACCTGTTAGAAAACTAAAGTCCTGAATAACCCACTAGACAAGGATAAGAGGTGGAGTCAGGGGACGGGGTTGGAGAACTCGCAAACTCTACCATCTGAGGTCTCTGGCAACCGTTCCCTGCGGCAGTGATTCTGCATTCATAAGCGGTGTGCATCAGTGTTGGCCAGAATGGTCTTGGACAAGCAACAGAAACAAACTTAAAATAACAACAACAGACAAATGAAATCAGAATCATGGAGCTGATGTTTTTATGGACTGTCGAAGGGTGGAAATGCCCAGAGGGGAGGCATACTAAATTGGTCCAGCTGAACAGAAAGATGACTTGTCACAGCAACAAAGTTCTCCTCTTCTCACAGTAATTGGTTCCCAGGCCAGATTTGAGAAGGAAGTCTGCTTGGTCAGGAAGGTATGAGCTATGCTGCCTCCCCCATCCCTTGCATATCCCCTGAGCCTTAGTTTTCCACTCACCTGGTTTCTGATCTGGCAATGCATGAGGTCTCGCTTCACCTGAAGGGCTTCAAAGGCTGCCTTCTGCATCTCACTCTAAAAGATGGGGATCAAGTCCTTGTGAACATCTGAAGCTGCCTTAAACTACCTGAGACCATACTACCTGAGTATTATCGCCTTCCCTCCTAGTCTCCCTTCTCTCACTCCTAATAGTCTTTCCCAACCATGAAATTGAAAACATTCTTTCAACAAAACATTCCACGGATGGAACCTCCTGCAAGCAAGAAAGATCTACCTACTAAGCTACAGGTCCTTCTTCCCTACTTGTGACAAATTTGTCACTGGTCTATTTAATCCAGTGTTAGTCTAAATATTCCCTGGAGTCTGCTTGTTGACTTTTTGTTGAATCTGGAGAGTATAACCCCTTCCTGGAAAGTCCATTAATTGCACAGAAGTATTTGGGGTACAAGCTACACCCCCCAAAGGACAGAGCTAAAAAAAACAGTAAACACAGTGACAATCGGGTGATTGAAATCTTCTTTAGACTATAATTATGTGCCATTCCAATAGATTTTTCCCACACTGAAAATAAATGCAAAGGTGATGACTTTTTGCATGAATCAGGAAAAAAATGAACTTAGGATTTATGGTTTTGATGATTAGGCAGAAACTATTATAGAAAGAAAAGAGTTACATTGTAACCATAGAGTAAGAGGTAAACTTATAATTGTACTTATAACTGCTGTAAAGAAGATCAGAAGCTACTTCTTTATATCTTTTTTCTTTATTTTCTATTTTTCTTTTACTTTTTTCCCCTTTCTTGCACTTTTAGCTTTCTCTTTGATTTCTTTTCCTTTCCTTTTCCTTACTTTATATTAGTTTGTATAGTTATCTTTAAAAAAAAACCCCTTTAATAAAAAAGATAGAGAGAGAGAGAGAGAGAGAGAGAGAGAGATAGATAGATAGATAGATAGATAGATGATAGATAGATAGATAGATAGATAGATAGATAGATAGATAGATAGATAGAAATAAAATAAATGCAAAGACACAATTAAGAGAAAAGGCTATGGTTGATCCCCCAAAGCTGCTTTTCTATGGTGGTTTTGCTGGTGAATGGACAAGGATAATACGCCTGTTGTGCTATCAATCTTCCAGCAATCTGGAACACCTAGTGCTTCTTTGTAACATCTAATGCTCTCTCCTAGCCTTGTAATCATAGTATTAACGTTTTAATAGTAGAATGTTTTTTAATACTGTCATTTTTTTTGTTTCTTTTTATTGTATACTGCCCAAACTAACATTTCGTGACACGGGCAGCCATACCAGTTTGAGAAATAAATAAAGATAGATAGTTTCGTGTTACCAAGTTTAAAGTATTGCAACTGCAGAGATAAAAAGATGCAGGGCCCCAATATCAGAATATTCCCACACCAACCCCAAAGCAAAGACTTCTGCAAAGAGAACACAAGTGGCTTCAGTCCACCTGATCATCCAGAAAGGCTGTTAAGGTGACGACACCCTCCAGAAGCCTGGACTGCTGTTGTTAAACCACAAGAGCAGAACCAAGGCTTTGTGGAATGGGACCAAGGTCCAGGGATCCACTTTCCAAGAGAGGCCAAACCAGGTGGGAAGCATTAAAACGAGGCCCTGGGAGGCAAAATGTGATGTTTTGCCTTCTTTGGCCAGAAAGAAATTGTTTTCAAGTCTTTCTGGAGACAAACAACAGGGAAGGAGCATCGTGTTCAGCTTTTGCCTTGGGAGCATTTGCAAAGACATTTCTAAACCATATTTTTTAAGTGGATCTAACAGAATCTTATGGGATTTCCCTATGTTTGAGGCTTGATTCAAAGCTGTGTTTACATGACAGCACAACCTCAACCGAATTTGTTTAGTTCTGGCTCTTAGTGTGTAGCTTGAATTGAGAAACTGAAATTCCAGTTAAGGTCACTTAATGTGTGAAGGGAGCATGGCTGAGATCTGAAAAGCAACTGACAGCGTGCCCATGATGGGCGCTGTAGACCACTACAGAAGTCTACTAGCTTTCCAGCCTTTGACTACAGTCCCTATCATCTCTGACCGTTGGCCGTGCCAATAGGAATTGTAGTCCAACGCATCTCAAGAGCATCTGTCTGCCTATCTCTTAGGTAGGTGAACCAGATCTAGAGAAACCAACATTTGGTCAATGAATAAGGCGGCTTCCAATATTTGTTCGTTCTCCTGGCCAAGGACCCGCTCAGCTCTTTCCTCTCCCATGACTGAATACCCTGCCATCACTATCCCACTCTGCTTGCAGTTAATAATACCTCCTGCAGGATCTGGCTGATAGCTTTGTTCTGATCCAGCTGCTGCCATGCCAGGATCTGCTGGAACTTCTCATCCATCTTGGCGAGGCTGCAAGAGAAGCGTTCTTGGATGACTCCAACTGGCTCTCAAGTGAGAAATGCACATTGGGGAAATGCACATGAGATGTCACAGTGCACCGATCTGGGGACTTAGGATCCCACTGCACTAAGACACTGTGTGACCTTGCTTTGAGCCTCAAGTCTTAGGGAAGCCCAGCTAGTGTGGTCTATAAACCTGGATTTATGGGTTAACGTACACCAATGCTACCAATTATGGCTCCTTCAAATTGTTTAACTATTTGCTTCACTCAGCTTAAGAATTCCAGTGATTTCCAGATTGGGGAGAGTAGGTCAGAGGAAGACACCCAATGGACTCCAGTGGACCAGGGAGGCAATGCTCTCTTCCTGTGGCTGGTCTGGCATATGAACCCAATAAAGTTGGGTTCTCCCACCAAGAGTAGGATCCATACTGCTGAGATACTTCATCAGCTGGCCAGATGTGGCAGCAGGCCTCTATGAAGGGACTCAGCCTTCCTCTCTTTCTCTGGAAGCTCCCAACCCATTCATCCAGCAAGTCCCACAAAGTTCTGGAGAACCAGCCATTGTTGGACTTAACGGGGGAGGCTTCCCCATTCCTGTGACTGAGAATCAAATTAAAATTAGAAGGAATCAGGTTCAAATTGCCTCTCAGCCCTGATGCTAACCAAGGTTGGACCAACCATTCTCCTTCTGCCTAGCCTAACTTGCCACGTGGTTGCAAAGATAAATGGAGATGGTTGCCTACAATTGTTCCCCCCGCACCCTTTAATGAGCAGGCATATCCATGAAAATAATATCCCCAGAGTTCACGCCCTCTTCAGTACCTGGAGCAAGTCTGGTTGACGAGGTCCTGCCGGCGTGATTCATAGGCTCCCTGAAGAAGCTTGTTCTTGTAGGTCTCCGACAACATCTGTTTCATGGCCGCTGGGAGAGAGAAACGGGAGCAAGCAGAGTCAAGAACCTTTTGGGGCTCTATTGCCAGCACTTTCACACATCTGTTAAAACAAACCATGCCCTAGCCCGTGTTAGAATGAGGGCAAAGTTTCCAGGAAAAAAGCAATCAAGAGGCTTTCAGGTCAGCCCTAATCCCATTGCAATGCTTCTCTGTCAACAAGCACCTTGAGATGGGGTGAAGAAGGAAGGTAAGGTTTGTCTCTTAGGGCTAGGAACTTCTGTAGCAGGGTCTTTGTTGCCAGGGTGGAAGGAAAAACATAATGCGCAAAGGTTAATAGACTGGTTGTTATACCATGATAACAGGTATGGCAGCAGCAAGAGAATAAATTATTGTAACAGAAAAAGGGCATGACAGTTACGATGATAATAATGCCCTGACAGCAATAATAACAGAAGAAGAGCTACTTTTTGTGGGTGTGATGGGCTGTGGTGGACCTGAGGGCTGCAATGTTTTTGGCTGTTGACTGAGCTGGCTAGAAATTCTGGGAATTTGAGACTGGGAAAGACTGCTTGAAATGAATGGCAGGAGGCATCGGCTATAAATCTACCCGTCCCATCCGATCCGGCAGGAGAGGCATGTTAAGGGTCCTGTCTACTAAAGAATGTAATTTGAAGGGACCCAGGAAGAAGAGACTTCAATGATTATACTGAATCGAATGTACTGATTACACTTACCTGCTGATTGCGATTACAGTTAAACACAAGGCATAATCACAATCAGCAGGTAAGTATGATCAATGCCTCCGCTACCATAAGAACTCAAGAGTTTTGAACAGTGGTTTTAGTATGGTTGTAGCTTCTGTTGACATTTTTCGTCGTTCTTGTTTTTAATTGTGATGAGCCGCACAGAGGCTATACAAATTGAATAAACAAACTGAATAAACAGAAAATAAATGAAGCCGGACGCAGACCTCCCGCTTGGATTCCCTGGCGTGGGGTGAATGCCTCAACCCTCCAAGAGGATGACAGGGCAAGCTGGAGATCAGACAGCAGCCCACCCCGCCTCTGACCCCCACCAACCGCCATACTGACCGGCCACTTCCCTCTGGCGCAGCTGCTCCGTCTCTTCTTGAGTAATGGCCATCAACTGCTCCATCCGGATCCTAGGAGCAATGCGAGAGGCTTAGCTGGCCTGAAGTTTTGCCTCGACTCTTCTCAGCAGCTCAATCGTCCCCGTCTTTCTCACTCGCCACACTGCGAGATTCAGCTGGGCTACAATTCTTGGCCTAATTTTCAGATTCCTCCCTGTGTGGCTGGTTTGGGTGTCTCCTCGCCCGAGGAAAAGCTTCGGAGGACTTTTTCTGCAACGTTTTGGGTGGCTCCTGAGAAAAGCATTGCCCACCAAAGGGTTTTGAGTTTCCTGTTCAGCCACAAGAGCTTTGCCTGGACAGGAAAAGGTTGTCTTGCTTCCTAGCTTGTAGGCTGGGTTCAGGGATCCCAGGTCACTTTTCATCCACCCCAGTTTGTTTCATCTGGAACCAGCTATTGTGGTTTGTGAACCAGGGTTTCTGGTTCAGCAGGATGTGAGAAAACAGCTAACAGCGGCCAATTCAACACACCAAGACTAAACAAAGCGTGCCGTAGCAGGATATATGAAAATATTCAACCAAGCAAGGTTAGCAAACCATGGCTTTAGAGGGTGCGAGACTCAGCTCTGATGCTTGTTTCCCACAGCCCCTGTGAATGTCTGAATGGGTCCTTCATGGCTTGGTGCTCCAGAAGGTTTCAAAGGAACATGGGGCTGGTTTACCTTTCCGCAGAGACAGACCTCGGCCCATCTACAGAAGCAAATCTTTGATGCTGGGCCTTCAAGGACAACAAAACATGTCACCAAATGGATCTGGATGTTTGAGCTGTGTGGTTGTGCCCTAAAAAGCCCTCAGCCTTCATCTCCAATGAACCGAGAAAAGCAAGAAGCTCACCGATCGTTCTCTAGGGATTTCAAGATCTCGGAGCTCTGTTTCTGCCTAGAAAGATTTAATCAAATGAACAAACTAACAAAAAATATACAATCAAATGCAGAAAACATTCTGGCACCACTGCACCAAACCCTTGAAAGCTCCTTTTCCCCCATGCAAAAGTCTATTCTCCTCTTCTCGCCTCTGCCAATGCACCCGCACAATTGCTACAGAGCAGACCTAGCAAACATCTCTCCAGCTTTAACTGTTTTTGATAGCTACCGGTTGCTTTTTAAAAATGATGGGCTTGGGCCGATTCTGCAGGGAGATAAGGAGGGTCAGCTATGCAGGTGACCGTGGGAGGAACGATCCACAACAGAGGTGATCTGATGCCCCATCCAGCACTTATGCTCATCGGCTCCTCTGAGACCTTTCGTGGAGTAGGTCTGGACCTCGGATGTGCCACCTCCCTCCCACTGCAGCAGCCAGGGGCCTAGAATTGGTTCTACAGTTTTCACACACCAGCTGATTCCCAGACCAAGCAAAAATGGCCCTGTTCTGCTCACTGGGCCTCTCACCTTTGATTATCTTCCAGCAGTTTTTGGATCCTACCGGCCACCCCCTGCTCCATCTGCTTCAGCTGCTCCAGCAGCTTCAGGCGCTCTGCCCCCAGACGTTGCTGATGGCGGGTCAGGCCCTCCTCCAGTTTCATCTGCTCCTGAAATCAGAGGGAAACGGGGTACCTTTGTGGTGGGAGAGCTTTTCTCCTCCCAAACTCGGCAACCCGTTGGAAAAGGGTAAATTTGCCTAGCTTGAAAAAAATGCATGCAAGAGAAGAGCTATCTTGGACAGCTGGATTAAGCAGCAGGTTTTAGAAAGGTAAGAAATGGAGTCACAGAATGATAGAGGGGGAGGGCCTCCTGCCCCACTTCCTGCTGAGCGCTAGAGCATTTCTGATGGATTATATTGAAGACAAAATTGAGCATGTCTAACAGCCCGCTCTATACACACACACAGGCCACCCAAGCAAACCTTGTGCTCCAGAAACAATTTAAAAACTCTTCCTTCAAAGTGTATAGAAATGAGATCTTGCCAGCCATCCTACCCAGAGCCTCTGGCCACAGAACAGATAGACTGGTATTCACAGAGGATTCAAATCCCACATCTACCTATGCGATGTGACATCTCTAGGCATCACTGCCCTGCCTCCATTGCTCCCAGGGACCCCTCAAACATTGAAAGTAGTTCTTAGACCCCAAATGGTTGCCCATTCTCCAATTTTATCCACTGGTGTTTATAAAAGTTATCTTACACCTCCCTGACCCTAAGCAGCGTACGATCGTAAACTGACACAGGCTGCATTCAGACAACACCCTTAACCTGTCACTGAATTAACCCCTTTGATGCATTTGCACACAACTCTGGAGGAGCCTGATGCCCAACGCTTAAGCCACATGCAAAGAAAAAGAACCGGGCAAGGTCCACCCCAATCAGTGTTGAATCCTCTAATGTCAGACACGATCAAGAAGACAAGAATCACACACCAGGAGTTTTAACACAAAGAAGTTCAGAGTCTTGGAAGCCATGATACAAACTTCTGACCCTAATTTATTAGTGAGTTCATTAAGGCAGAGAATCTTTGAACATTTGGAATCTCTTCATCCAGGCTTTCTGCAAGATGGACTGAACTAACGTTTATGAGATAAATTGCTAACTCCTCTCTCATCTGTGGATTATTTCTGTCTAGAATTCCTCCCACTTCTTCTCTGCTTCCTCACAATCAAATCTAGTATGTCCTCTGAATTCAGCGGCTAGATTTCCATTGATCTGGCAAAGCGTGGTGTCTAAAGGCAGCTGGTAGGAATGGGGGAAACACTGGAGACCCAGATGTCTTACCTCTTTCATGCTTTGGAGAAATTCTCCTTTCTGGACGTGGCTCTGATGCATCAGGTGGACTTGTTCTCTCTGTTCCAGGTCCAGCCAACGCTCAAATTCCAGCTTCTCTTGCATCTTCTGCTCCTGCCAGGCCAGCAAAGCCAGCAAAGTCAACACATACCCCTGACCTTGCTCTATTCGGCACAGGGCCTTGCGCTCTCAAACAACAGTTGGAAGAGACACTGTGGTCTGTGTGCATACTTTGACCCAGGGTCTTGCAAGCCAGAAAGTGATTCTAAGCAGAATAAAAATGGAATCACCTTCCCGCTGCACAGAGAAAACTACCCATTCAAGAGAAGGGAGGGAGGGAGGGAGGGAGGATATAGGCAGACAGATAGATCAATCTTTAGTGTATTAAAGTGTGAGCTGTATTTTTTGAATGGAGGAGGTCTTGCACACTCAAGACCTCATTGCAGGCCAAAGGGCTTCAATCAGTCCAAATCTTTGGATGAGGAGAGTCTTGTCTGTCACTCATCTTACTTACCCCACTTTCTGGCTGAAGAAAGGAAGGTTAAACTCATAGCAAAAATGAAAGCAAAGAACGCTGCCGTTTTAGGTCATGGAACCAAATCAAGGTCATTCCCTACTGTTGTTCTTATTCCTCTATCACCGCCCATCTGCAGATTAGTGCAACAGGTTGGCAAGTCCCACAACGAGGAACAGGGAGAGACATAAGAGGCATCCTTACCTTTCGCTTCTCATAGTCTAGAAATTTGTTCTGCAAACAAAGTAAAAGGAGAAGTCACCCAAACCGATTTTAACCAGTAACCCGAACGCAAACATGATGCGATTGCTGTTCTTTAGAAGAGCCGTGAAGACCTGGCTGTTTGCCCAGGCCTGAAATGGTCGCTTCCCTTTGTGGCTCCGTCTAGCAACTGATTTTTCCGGGGCAGATTTCCCCCGAAAGTGGAAGCTCTATATAAACACTGCAGGGAAAGACCCTGGTTGGCCTGCCCACAAAATTGGCTCTGGAAGTTTTGAAAAATCTCCTAAAAAGAGGTCCCTGTGTATTTGGGAGGAGCTAGCGCTCACCTGCCACTCGGCCTCATCTTCTGTGTATCTGCCGGCCGTCCTCCGGATCCCGTCCGCCAATATCTCCCCTCCGTCGCTTTCCAACACAGGGAGTAAATACTGGGAGGGGGGGTTGTATTCTATTCCCAATTCTGGAAGGAAACCAGGAGATCACAGTATCTATCGCGTGTCACCTGGGTCTGCGCGATAGGTGACACCAAGCAGATCTAAGATGCCGCCAAATTAGTTCTCGTTATCAGGAGCAGGTGATGGAAGGCAATGATTGATGCGCAGTGATTGCTGCAACTGGGGCGTTTGCTCCAGGCATTTTTGTAAAGGAAGGAGAACCGGAGAGGCTCGTGGAAGACCACGGCTGTGGCTGCTGCCGCTATTGAGAGCTGTCAGCTACCTCCTTACCCTAAAATGCTGGTTCATGGGAATGGGGAACGGGGCTCATGGATTCTCCAAAGGCATTGTCTCTTTGGCCGCTATGGGACACGAGGCTGAATTCAGTGGGCCCAAAGCATAACCCAGCAGGGTTCTTATGCACCAGCCCCTTGCACGGCCTGAGATTTTCCCCTTTGCTCACTTTCACAGAGAAACCTCTGAATGGCCTCCGTGCCAGCGCTGCAGATCTCATTGGGTGGGTAAATCATGGCTGAAGCATCCAGGGACAGAGCCTGCAAGACAGGGACACACATACAAGAGCTGCCTTTACTCAACACGAAGCTACGACTGCATCTTGCCAACACAACTGACAGCGGTTCGATCTTGCAGGGAAACCAAGCAACCCTAGAGTCCTTTTTACTTTAAATTCCTGGTTTATTCTCCCACCTTTTCTTTGGCCAGTTGCCAAAATTGGGGAAGGGTACAAAAACAAGCCAGGAATAAGCCAAGATTTGGATCACGCAGACAAAACTGTGGTTGAAACAAGTCAGGATGGGTGAATCACCGAACCGTGTTTTCAAATTAAGGGGGGTTGCCTAAGAATAGGCCAAGATGTTTTTTTAGGATGAGCCTTTTTATTTAATAAAACAGAAGAGACCAAAAAGAATAGCAAAAAAGAAGGGGGGAAAAAGAAGGAAAAAAAAATCAGGACAGTAACAACATTATATATATTCTAGGCCTCCTTAGCCGTGAAAGCTGGCTGGGTGACTTTGGGCCAGTCACTTTCTCTCAGCCCAACCTACATCACAGGGGTGTTGTTGTTGTGGAGAAAATAGGAGGCAAGAATATTAGGTATATTCATCGCCTTGAGTTGACCAAATATTAAAAAAAGGCAGGATAAAAATCTAATGTATATGTACATGTGTGTGTGTGTGCATGTCTGTACATGAAACTTCTATATATCTCATGTATGAAACTTTGCACAATGGTTACAATAAAGAATGAAGAATAAATCACGGTTGATTGCCTGAGTTGATCTGGACAACACAGCAAGCCAAAAATTAACAAGCCGTGTTACAGATTGTGTGATGTGCAGTCCTGCCCACCGAGAGGCACCCAGACAACTTAGCTTCCTCCTAAAAGCAAAACTTGGCCCAAGCAGAAAAAGAGCAGGTAAATCCTGCCCAAGCGATGCCCCGACTGAAAGCCAAGCGCCGTATTTCTAACGCTACCTCCAGGGTTCGGATGTGAGCCAGGGCCTGTGGCAACTCCTGCACCAAATTTTCACTGATGTCCAAAGTTCGCAAACTTCGCAGGCCCCCCACGGTGGAGGGCAATTTCTTGAGCTCATTACCTGCAGGGGAGAACAGGAAAGGGGAGGTAAAAGCCTTTGTACGGTCTTGGGGAGCAAGTCTTGAATCTTGATAGAGCCACAGGTGAACCCCGAACATGCAGCATTGAAAGGAGAGATCGACGCAGTGGGGGGACAGTCTATCGATTGAGGGTGTGGGTTCCCCATCACTGTTCTTTTTAAGAAGAGGCCAGAAGGGCCCCTCTCTTCTCCTCTCAGACACTTGCTACCGTACGCATTCAGTGGATCTAAGAAAGGAATTGCCTCTACGTATTTTGATTTTATTTTCTCGTAATCAGCAGGGCCGTTGATGCTTTTGATGTGACATATACGGTGGCTCGGTTATACGGAGCTGCGCTCTGGAGGCCTTCAGCACTTCCTTCGATCTTTTGTTTTAGATTAACTGGACTTTGTGCTGCTTGATCCCTAATGTGCAAGCTGGACTTCGTTATGGCTAATGGAAGCAGTCACAAAATGTATGGCTTTGATACTATTTTTTACCCGCTGTACCAGGGCAGAGCAACTGTAGTTTGTCTGGTTTCAAGCAACCAACAGTAATCCATTTTGAAAACTCCTTATCGTGTCTCCAAAGCCAATTTTATTCTTGCAACACTAAATTATGGTTGACTAAACCCACTGATTACATCCCTTTGCTGTGAGTTGCCACATCCTTTTCTAAAATTTCAAATTGGAAAATCGAGACACTATCAGCAAATTTAATCCATTGCTCACTTCCTGCACCTTTTTCTCCCTCAAAGCATGGCCAAAAGGCATAGGTTAAAAATCAGAACTGTTTTTCCAGATGCGTGCAGATACTATTTCACCATACCTTTCAAATTCAGTGTCTGAAGCTGAGCAAGATCCCCAGTTGAGTCTGGAAGGGCTTTCAAAAGATTCTTTTCTACATTCAAAACCTACAAAGAACAGACACAACTTTAAGGAACAAAATGTACACATTAAACCTTGCATCTCTTAAAATCCCTGTTAAAAATTAGGGTGTTCCCCTTCCCCCCAATTTTCGGAGATTTTTAGAGGCAAAAAAAGTGTCTGAAACCTCTGCAAATAACCAGATTCCTTCCCCCTCCCATTATTTTAGAGCAGGGTTTACACAGGGACAAAGCCACTGACTGTGCTTTACAAGCCACAATGGCTGGGTTTGCCCAATACGGTAAATCAGAACCAGAGAAAGTATGTAAAATTCCTTCTGCAGACAAATGGCTAGTTAAGTTTTGGGGGCATGCCTTGATGTCCAAAATAACTTTCTATTTCCAAAGTAAATCTGACAGAGAATACAATTCAGCTTGGAAACCATTTTTGGACTACAGTTCCCTATATGGGCTTGTTCCACATCCAAAATTTGGGCTTGCTCAACAGACCCCTAATATTCTACCCTTCAGTGGTCTGTTAATAAGGATAGATCTGCTGTTCAGAGGGAAATTACTGCAATTCTTGATCTTACTTTATACTGTGCCAATTATTGCTGTTAATATTTATGTATTACTTCAATTTTAATAATGATACAGTTTTTAAAACTTACGTGAAACTAATGAAATACTGAGTATTCTTAATTAATGCATTTAATCCTGTTTAATTCTATGATGCTCATAAATTCTCTTTTAATTCACTTTGTGTTTTTTCTTTTTTGAGAAGGCCACTTGGATCTTTTCTTGTTTTTCTTTTTTCTTCTTCCTTTCTCAAAAACGTTTAACGAAAACGTAATAAAAAATAAATCAGAACCAGACAAACGCCATCATGGCTTAGTGTGATGTGCCAAGTCAACCACTAGGGTTCTGTAAACCCGAGTCAATGACTTTGTGGTACATGTGAAACCATCCAGAAAGGGAGAGAAAGGACCATGTTGGTCTTGAAGCATAACTGCCAAGAGCAAACATTTCTGGAATGGTTCCTGAGGATCCAGCACCTCTTTACCTGAAGAGAAACCAATTGCCCAATATCAGCGGGGAGAGAGGTCAGCTGGTTGTCATGTAGATCTAAAACCTGGAAGGGAAGAAAAGAGAAATCCATGATAATCTACTCCCTGTTGACCTTCAACTTCAGGCCTGGGTGGTAGATGGTCCTTAAAAGGTTGTTCAACTCTGACTATCTTCTGCCCAACCTCCATGGTGAACAACAAAGGGTGACGTGGTTGTAGACCAGAGGCCAGGAATGGAAGAAGCCCACCCTGCTTATAGACAGCAGTTCCAGACTACCTCCTGAAAAGTGGTTAAAATAATCTTCGGGCAATTTTTTGAATGTTAGTGGGGACACCGAGCTGCCATTTTGGATGGGGATTTTATCTTGCTGCACCAGCCTGAAAGCATGGACGCTTTGCTTTCTATTGGACTTCACTGTTATTCTTATCAACATGACTACCGATTCCACTGCTTTGTGGGATTTTACTGTATTTTACATTTGTCAGCCATGGGGAATCTTGGGAGAAGGGTGGGATATAAATCAATCTAATAATCAGAGAGATTGAGACAATTTCATCTAAATGCTCATAACATCTACTGCTTCCAGTAAAAATCAGCCAGATCTTGGCAAAATGTTAGGGCGAGATCAACCCATCGAATCAACCCATTTCTGGGGCTGTACAAGATAGAGCCATAAACTCATCAGATGGGTCATGTCATTAACCCACCTTAGGGCGCTGTGCTCTCCCTTGATTTTTTTTTAATCAACCAGGAAAAACATATCATTGAACCATGATAAGGTTCTGATCACACAGGAAAGCCATGTGTGGTGCGCAGCGACAGAAGAAGAGACGTAGATTCCCTTAAGCTGGGCGTTTTAAAGGGGAAAAATTCCACTGATAGGTTGGAAATTCTAACAGCTGTAGCCCTGTTGTAACTGGACAATCCAAGGTTGATCTAAACTGTGTTTCATTGCTTTTTCTTTTGATTCTGAAGCTACAGGCCTCCACAGCAATTGGCGAAAAGAACTGTGAATCACCTTTACTGTTACAAGATTAGACAGACTGCAGGATTTGGGGATGAGAGAAGTCAAAAAGTTTGTGTGAGCAATCAGCACCTGAAAGAGAAACATCAGAGAAGGTATTACAACAGGACAATGACATTTTGGGTCAGAGGCTCCCTGCTGCGATCTGGTTCACACACTGGGTTAAGCCATCGTATACGTTTAGGCTACAGGGTTGAATGAACCCTGCTGTGATCTGTAAGCCACGTTTTAGGGATTTACATAGTGAGCGAACCCAACTGTTGTGGTTCATAAACCACGGAATATGGCTTAACAGGAGTCAAGACTGGCTCAAAGGCACATGCGCGCACACTTCTAGGTCAGCCCTAGAAACCAATGCCATATAGATCAGGGCTACTTTTATTGTAACTACTATAGTAGCAGAATCTTACAAGTTTAAATGTGCTTCCCCCTCCTTCAATTTAACCTCTTGTGAACTAGGGAGGGGCTTGTCTGAAACGTTTTCTCTAGTTATTTTTTTGGCTTGGGCTCAAGCCCCTCTTATCTGACCATTCACTTGTTAGTGGCTCTTCCTCTTGCCCTCCAAGGCCATTCCCTGTTCCCTCTACGCATTAAGAAATAGTTTTTGCCCGTGAAATATTATTTAGGTTTAAGCTGTTTCCCATGGAAACTCACGGAGTTAAATTGTGTTCTGCACTATTTGCTGACACAGAGATGAGACAGAAGTTAAACTGGGTTCTCCGAGAGTACAAATAGGAAGAGAAATCTGAATCTAAATGCAAGGGGCAGGAAGAGCAGACAAAATATTGAACAAAACCCATTCTCACAATGTTGAGAATTTGAGGAATACATTTCTGGTCCTGAAGGGAACCTTCTATTGCCCCCATCTAAGAGTGAAATTCCCCTTGATATCCAAAACCGGACTATCTTCTTTGGAGCAAAAATCCTCAGCTTTTCTGACATTCAAAATGGCTTATTAGATATGTAGATAGGCACTGCTTCTCGGATCTTGCGCTAAAGTTCCATCCAACGTGTTACTTACCTTCTTCTGCAACACTTTGCAGGTTGCAAAGGCTCCATAGGGAAGCTAAAAAGAAAAAGGCAACTTCTGGTGAGATAAAAGGAATCAGAACAATTAGGAAGCATTCAAATAAATGTTTGGGTTCTTGTTCTCAGACAACAAGTATGAGAAGATCCAGGCCTGGTTTAAAATAGATTTTACCAGGTTTCAGTGGTATCATGTGTGTATTTTGCTATGTTCAAATCTGCAGTTCTGCATCAAGGATCCTTCACTTAAAACTGCTGGTTTATTCTTCTTGTCTCAGAGTCAGCAGTGATGCAAGCCCCCAGGTTCTTCAGTATACTGGTAATTGCTGTTTTCACATTTTGAATGCAAAACAGACTGTCACAATCACTTCAGAAAATGCACACTACGTTAAACCGGATTAAACTCAAAGGGAACTCCCAACATGGCCTTGAAATGGCCACATCCTGGCAAAACCTCGCTCTAACCTAAGATGGTCATGTTACAGCCTGCAGATATCTAAAACAGTGCCCAATTGAAGGTAGGTATATCCTGAAAAAGACCACCATTAATAGCTCCAGAGTATAATTACAAAGCTCCAACCTTAGTGGCTGCTATCATTCGCAACTCACCAACCAGGAACCAGAACGGAGAGAATGTACCTCGGAAAGTTCACACTTGGAGATGTCAAGGATATCGTCTGCTCCAGCTTCCTTCGCCTGTTGAAAGATGGACAGATGAGCTACGGCTGCCAAATGAGGGAGATCATTTCGCCCCCCCCAAATTAGTTTTGGGCTCAGCTTCTACTGCCAACCAAAGTAAAAGCCAGTGGAATTGAGCAATATGGTGACTCCTATTTAATTTCCCAAATGCACTGTTAAGTTTTTCCCTCGTGACCTCTAGCGGACAAACCCTACTTAGTTAGCAGATCCTTTTCCAAAAGATGGTGTCTTTTAAGTTGCGGACTATCAACTTCTAGCACGGCCAAAGGCTTGGAATGATGGGAGATGAAGACATCTTGAAAACGCTAGACTGGGGAAATGTAACTTAGAGAGCAGTGGCCCACTGTGGCTCCCCAGGGCTGGATCCTCCCTCCTGGGACAGAGGCAAGAGAAGATCTCTTGTAGTATGGTTCATCAGGAAGCCTCTGGGAGGCTTCTTCTAAAGGGCCTCTCCTGCAGATCTTACAACCCTGATAGGAGAGTTGGGGTCAGATGGGCAGGACCAGGTTGTCTCCCCATCACTCACCAGACACATTTGGTATTCGAGACGTTTACGGGCTTCGCTGCTAGCCTTCCTTCTCCGAAAGAAAAGCAGCATCTTGCTCCCTGTTTCCATTTACCCCAGTTCAGCAGAAAAGGCGGCTGAGGCAGGATCGGAACCTGAGCAGCAGGAAGATCGGGGTTACATCCAAGCCAAATTCATCAGCAGCTCGGCCTGCCCAGCAGGTTCTGCCCAGTTGGCAACCCCACCCTGCAAAAAGAACAACATCATCTTGGACACCAGCTGTCTGTAACCAAGGACACAAATCTCCATGATCAGGGAAGGTGATGTATAGGACAAAAATTCTGGAAGGTAATCATGGGCGAAGACTGGGTGATCCTGAACAGAAATAAAGAATTATAATTTAGATTGGGTAGTCCTCTTGGGAATGCTAAGCATGCATTCTCTCATTAAATTCTCCTCCTCCTCCAGTCCTTAGGCCAAACATAGTCCTTCTTCCTCCACCAAACCTACATACCATTAAAAGCACATAACCCAACATTTAGAGACAGCCATTGTTTATCAACAAAGTAATATGGGAGGTGGGGCACATCCAGAAAAAAAAACCCCTTACCTGGCCTCACTGCTTAGTTATTAACCCCTAAAGTTCGATTAGGGGCAGATCGTCATGGAGAAAATCTATTTATGAGATCGCTAAGAGACAACACTGACTTGATGGCACGCAATTGATCGTTTTTTGCAACAGGTCACCATGACTTGGTTCACAGACAGCTTTGAGCCAGATCGTCCTCCTACATCCCCCTCCTGCACTAAAAATGAACTCCCTGGCTTCATGCTATGCATCTTGAACAGTGATCTGACAGCCGGAAGTTCAACAGGTGACGTTTTCATGGAATGGCTACTGTAAAAGCTGCCTTGAGGCACCAGCCACCTGTTAGACCATCCATATCTCTTTGTAAACCGGCTTCGCTCTGAGAATCACCAGAGATGTCTTGTTTCAATCACCTATGCAGTGATAACTTACAACATATAAAATGGATGAAGTCCAAATTTGTTATAGATCCTAGCTGATCTCTCACTCACTCTCTGAAAAGACTACACCACTTGGGGGTGTATTTTTTTGGTGGGGAGGAACTCCCTGGCTCCCCCACATAAAAGAAATACCTCCCCAAATAGAGAAAAAGAGTCATGAAATCTTTCCCCTTGCACACATGTTTCAGTTTGTGGGGTTTTGTTTTAAGATGGGACGGTTAATAATCTGAAAGCCCATTATTATCAGACGTGAGAAATGACACCTCCCACAAGAATATATGCATATACTGGTAACTGCCTTTGCATTATTATTTTTATATACAAATGCGTTTCTGGAAAAAGGAGTAGGAAAGAGATGGGGGGAAAATGGTATGTATATGCATGTAATAAAAAGCTAAAGCTTTCAAAAAGATTAACAGCCCACAAATATTTGAAACCCCCAGTTACTTTAATGTATCAATTGTTAATGGTGTAGCTTTCATGTTTGTATTGTTGTTACATTTAAAAAACAATAAAATAAAAAAGCAAGACTTTCCCAAGTACTGCATTTATCCAAATGGAAGATAATTCCCTTCGACGTTCAGATGATTTTCTCTCCTCAAAGAATGGATATAGAAAAAGAAAAAACAAACCAAGCTGCTTCTGTAAAGGGGTTCTTGGTGAATCTGAAATTCTTCACCATTTTCAAGGGAGGTTATTTTGGGGAAAATAAAACTATCTTCCTTTCAGATACACACAGTAAAAGCACAGGATTGTGGGGACTTAAAAACAAATATTTTAACAGCTCAGAAGCTTTCCCGAATCAAAGCTCATCGCGGCATCCTCTCGCCCCCACCTCCAAGAGAAATACCCCTTTCAGCACCTCCATTAATTAGATTTCTAAACTCTCAGCAGCGATTCCTTGAACAAGGCTTCCTTCTTGAACCTCCTGCTGTTTATATTTATACGCCAAAAGAGGAGCAAAGATTGAGCTCAGCTGGAAATGCAAGGAGTAACTGTCACTGTGGCTTTAAGGGAGATGCAAAAGCAATAAAATTTTTATTTTTATTTATTTATTATTAAATTTGTATGCCGCCCGTCTCCCCCCAACGGGAGCAAACTCAATTGCAGCAATGACATTGGCTGGACCTTGGCGATTAACGACATGTTAAAAACGCTTCTGCCTTTAATAAAATTTGCTTTATTACCACCCAGAGTCACTGCGAGTTGGGCAGCATATAAATTTCATAAATTATTATTGTGAGTTGGAAAAGGAGCTACAGGACCCCCCCTGATTTTTGCTGCCATAGACTAACACGGCTCTCCTCCTCCCACACCAGGCAGGACTAAAAGCTCTCCTATTTAATTATTTTATTCGATTTATAGAGCCTCCATCTCACTTTTACGGGACTTCAGGCGGCTTTTCTTGGAAGAGATCCCCCTCTTCTCCCCCAAAATTAAATTACAGCCTCCCCCCGCCTTCCTTTACCTGCCAGGAAGCCCCATGGCATCCAGCTGAATGTATTCCCAAGGAAATGCGCTGCAAAAGTCACTCTGAGAGCAGGGATCGAGGCAGGCACTCAACAGGTGCAGCTGGATTTCTGCCTGTCATACCAGCGGAAGGAGGCTGGCGAGAGGGCCCGGGTCGGGGCAGAAGAGAGTGCCCAGGGGGGTGTCAGAAGCCCAAGCAACGGCGCTGCTCATGGGGAGAGGGGAGAAGGCAACTCCAAGGGGCTAAATGCGAAAATACGGGAAATGCAAGAGCAGCTGCTTAAGCCACGCCCAGAAACAGGGGAGGAGGGGCACGGCTGCGGAGCGGCCACGCCCCCTTCCTGGAACCACGCCCCGGGCCTGAGGGGAACGGAGGAGCCAAGCCCCGCCCCCCTCGCCAATGTTCCTTCGCGCGGCCCGTACTTTCTGGCGCCGCTCCTCCGTGACACAGAACAGCTCGCCTCGGGATCCGCCGACTTTCTTTTCCCCGCGGGTTGTAACCCCCCTCACACAAAGCGGGAAGCCGCGGCGTCGCCCCCGGCTTACCGCCTCCGGCCCAACGCCTTCCTGTGCCCGCAAGGCAAATGGCGCTTCAAAAAGCTTTCGCTTCTTCACCCGGCAACGGTGCCCTTAGTGGCCATGGCGGCGGAGGGACGGATTCTCGCGAGAGTGGGAGGATCTCGCGCCCTGAAGGGAGAGTTCCTACCTAGCTCGGTGCTGTTTGGTGACGTACTTCCGGCGTGAGATTGAACTCTCGTTTGTCCCAGATTTTAAACTAAAGGAGAGCGGCTTCGGCAGAGGCACTAGGCGATAAAACTTAAGTGAATTAAGCCCTTTTCGACTGCGCACGGTTCGAAGAGGAGCAACCAGCCTGGCTTATATATTTTTCTTTGCCCAAAGCTAAGATGGTGTCTCTCGCCTCGCGCCCTCCGTTGTCGAGACGGCCATTCGTTTGATCTCGCGAGATCTTGGCCGCTATATCTCGCGGGATCGCGGCCGGGAGGCCTTTTTGCCTTCGTCGCGGAGCCACGCTGGTCGTTCGTAGATCCGCCGCCATCTGACTCGGAACTTGGCCCGACGCTGCTCTCGCCACCATGCCGCCCAAGTTCGACCCCAACGAGATCAAAGTCGGTGGGTATGGAGCCTGGCTGTCCTAATGTCAGGCGGCGTTTAGGCTTGATCCGGCTGAATTGTTCGGTCTGGTAGAAACCCCTGCAGGACCGGCACGTGTGAACGCTTCGTGGCGTGTCCAGCTTATGGTTCTGTTATTTTTCTTAATTCGGGAGTTTGTCTGACCTTGGGTAATTCCTGTGGTCTTATTCCCTTTCCTTTTTAACCCAATATGCCTCGCTTGATCAGGTGATTAATTAACCACCTAATTAATTAATTAATTATCAGACGATTAATCCTGCCACACCCTGAACCATTTCATTGAATTAGCCCCATTTCGTCGCTTTGCACAAACTTCTGCGCTCAGCTGCAATTGGGTTACCCACTAAACTGCAAAATAACGAAACAAGCTTATTGCGTGTGAACTCAGCTGAATGACGTGGCCCTTTATAGGTCCCTGAAGCGACATTGATTGACGTGTGTCACTTGCGTGGTGCGAGTTCAACAAAAACCTGTAAATGTGCTCTGCCACACAGCCGTAGAATCTCTGGGAGCTTTGTCCGGAAATGTTGCCCATCTGTTTATATCCCCCCCATTGCTAATATGGGAATATGTTGCCTTAGTGAATTAGCAACTTTTATTCCATGGTTTTCAGGCCCAGGAAGCTGTTTTGGGTCAAAATGAGCTGAATAGCAGCTTGGCTCCTCTTTTTTAAAATTCTTTAAAGATGTCGAGGCAGAAGGCCCAAACATGGTGGGAGAGCAACGCGCTTTATAATCAGAAAAGTTTGGGTGGTGGGTTGGCTGGTGTGTTGGTCTGATGCCCGGTTGCACTGGTCTCCCAGTTGCACAAGGTGCATTCACCCAACTGGCCGCAGATTATTTGTCGGTGAACGTTATTAGTTGGAGAAGGCGGCCATTTGTGTCTGAGCTCTGAAACTTAGCAAGGCTAGATCTCATGAATCCTTGGATGGGAGACCACTAGGATATCCCAGAGCTGTAGGCTAGACTGGGAAGATGCTTCCGTGTTGTTCCCAAGAAGGCTGCAGGGATATCACCGTGCAGTTGCTGGGAATCTCAGGGGTGTGTTTTGCTTTATTTTAATAGTTGTCATCAGTCCCGATCCAATGGTGTTTATTTTTGTTTTCTGGCAGTCTTCCTGAGGTGCACTGGAGGTGAAGTCGGAGCCACGTCTGCTCTGGCTCCCAAAATTGGTCCTTTGGGTTTGGTATGTCTTCTCTGTTTTCTGAACTAGAGCTTTCAATTTAATCTGATTACTTAGGGAATCTCTTCCTCACCCAGCAGAATCTCTAACGTGAGCCAAAGTGGTCTTTTGGGGCTTGATTTGGAAGACTTTGTAGCCTTACAAGCTAGGACGCTCACAAATTATGCCCAAGAGGCTCAGAAGCTGCTTCAAGCAATCAAGCAAGCAATCTTTTCTAAAATGTGATCCACGCTGATTAACCCAGCTCACCTAGGATGTGTGAATTTAACAAAAAAACTGTTGTGGGCTAGAAGCTTTTATGAGCAACTTGTCCCTTTAGATTTTAAGTTTTGTACGCAATTCCCTCCCTCCATTCACCCTCTGGGGCTAGCCATTAGAACCACCCCCAGAGTGGTGGTAAATTGCCTTCATCTGGGCTAATAATCGGCATTGCTTGACTTGCAAGGCGTAAACTTGAACAAATGAACAGTTGTCAGTTTGATTAGTCAATGTATGTCCTATTTCAGAGCCAGAGTTCTGAATCTCTGGCCGATACTGAAACAAAACGTTGGTGTTTGCTAATGTGCTGTAATGAAAACTCTGCTTCTGCCCTTTCAGTCTCCAAAGAAAGTGGGAGATGACATTGCCAAGGCCACTGGTGACTGGAAGGGGCTGAGGATCACCGTGAAGCTGACTATTCAGAACAGGCAAGCACAGGTACAAACAACGCCGAAAGGGATGGCTCCCTGGTCAGGGTGCCAAGTCTTGGAAGACTGGCCAGCTGCCACCATGGGCCATAATCCTGGCAGGGTCGACTCAGCCCTTCATCCTTCCGAGGTCGATAAAATGAGTACCACTCAGTTTACTGCGTGGGAGGTCTCTAAGCCTGGACCTTGAATATAAGGACTTGGGGAATCCTGGGCCTTGATGGATTAATAAAGTGTAACGGTACATAGTAGGGTGTAAGAGCTGGCTGCGTTTTGCAGCTTGGGAGCACTAACCAGTTTCTTGCCTCGCGTTGTGGATCTGTCAGAGGGGTTTATGTAGTTTTTCACCCTCTTCCTCTTACAGCAACCTTATGCAACAGGCTGGCCATCTTATAAATGTTTCAGGCATCTCGCAAGTGTTGTGCTAAATCAAAAGCCAGGTGCGCAGAGCTTTGTGAAACGGGGCTTATATAGGTTTTATTTAAATATAGTTTGTGGGATAAACTGGCTTTGGTTCACACAACCCCCTAAGCCGAAATCAGCTTGCGCTGTGGTTCAATTTGATGCATGAAGGTTAAGTCGAACCTGGGTAGCATAATTGAGCTGGACTGGATGGTTTGGAGCAGAAATAAGAAACTTTAAAATGTTTGTACCTTGTGTCGTGATCTGTCAAGTCTTATTATGTTGCAGTTCCTTTTTAAATAATTTATAGCCTCTATTCATCATATTGTCTCTTCTCTATGTTTCTGGGTGGTGGGAATATCTTTTGAATTGAAGAGGCTTTCTGTGGTCAGTGACTGATCTCCTTCCCATCTCACAATTTGTCTGTTTCTACCCTGTAGATTGAGGTGGTGCCATCAGCCTCTGCTTTGATTATCAAAGCTCTGAAGGAACCTCCTCGTGACCGCAAGAAGCAGAAGAACAGTAAGTGTCTACCTGTGGTGACTGCATGCACATAGCTTCATCAGCTTGGGCGAGGCTTGCTGGGGCTCCTTCTCCAAGCAAGGAGGATAGTTGCCGATCATGCATCAGCTTGCCAGGAACTGTCCTTACAGCCAGCTCTTTGAGAAGATGTTCCATCTGACTCTTTAGTTCAGAGAAGCAAGCCAAGCATGAAAAATTTAGGGAGTCTTCCACAATGCGTTGGACAGAAATGGATTGGGTTCCATTTGGTTGTGTTTTAAACCCCTCTCTAATACCTGTCATGGTATGAGTCAATCAATCAATGAATCTTGGAGAAATAATAGTTCTGATATTAGGGGTAAGTAAGAGAGCCTTAGGTCTCTGTAGCTGAGCAGTTGAGAAAATCAGGATGTGGGAAAGACACGTGTTGATTTATAAAGATTGGATGAAGCCAGCAAAATATGTATAGGATGTTGTGATTCAAGCTCACTTTGAAACTAATTTTTAAAATTAGTTTCATAGTTATCTCCAGTAATACTCAGGCCTGTTCATTGGGGTTGGAGGGGGACTTGCTGGGGTGAGGATCAAAACTGCCTTGAAATACATAGCAGTCACCCCCTTCTCACCAGCCACCCGCCACTGTGCCTGCCCATTTTCATCTATGGCTTGTACATTCCAGTGGTGAGCTGAGAGGAACCCCCTTTCAAGGAAACAGAGCTACTCTCTCCGTGGGTAACTCTGTGCCGAAGACTGGGAACAGAAGTAGAATGACAAGTGCGAAGTTTCTGAAAACTTTAGATGGCCACACTTGCAAAAACCAACTGGGTTCCTGTTTTCTCTTACAGTTAAACACAGCGGCAGTGTCAGCTTCGATGAGATCATCAACATTGCCCGGCAGATGAGACATAGATCCTTGGCCCGGGAACTCTCAGGTAATATGTGGGAATGGAGATGGAGGGTCTGGTTCTCAGTAGCTCGGGGCACAGCCTGACAGTTATTAGAAGTATACAGGTGACCTTGAAGTGTTTTTCATCCATGGGTTCCTTTATTGTTGAGCTTTTCTGAGTCTCTTCCTCTCTACAGAGCCAGGCAGTGGCCTTACACAGCGTTAAGACAATTGTCCGACTTAGCCTCTCTGTCTTCTTGACGAGTGGCAGATCCCCCAGAATCTGAGCTGGGTTCGAAGTCAGCCTTCTTCAGCTTATGTTGAAGAATCCACAATCCTAAAATGAATTCCTCTGTGCTGAAAGGACAGTGTTTGTAGATTGAAAGGGAGTGAGGAGGGCGAAGTGCGTGTGAGAGACACCTTACTGTAGTTCAGTAAAAGTAGACTTTTGAATTACAGTTTAATATGTTGCGAAGCAGGCTTACCCTTCCCTCTGAACTCTGCTTCTTCTGTTGAAATTCACCTTGTTAACGGGGTGGCTTGGACAGATGCAGCCCCTCCAAAGGAGGAGCGGTTGATTTCTGAGTGTGATCTGATCAACCTCCCCATGTTTGTTGGATGATAGAAGGGGACCTTGTCTGTGAGAAAACAGGTGGGCTAGCAGGCTGAGATTCACATCCTCCCACTACAGAGTGGGGGAGATGCTGGCTTTTGAACATCTGTGGGCCTTTCTACATTTTGAGCTAGGGAAGTAAGCTGGCATGCTGTGATGTGCACAGCAGGATGTCAGTGTGAATATGGACATTCCTGGCTCTCCTGCAGGGACTATTAAGGAGATCCTGGGAACCGCTCAGTCTGTTGGCTGCAGTATTGATGGGAGACACCCACACGATATCATAGATGACATCAACAGCGGTGCAATTGAGTGCCCGGCGGTGAGTGTTTGCCTTCCCTACAATAGACAGTTGTCAGCTAAATTAAGTTGCAACCCTCTCCTTGCCCATTAAACTCATTGAGTGATTCTTTCCCTAGTGCATCTCACAGGGGTGTTGTGGGGTTAAGAAGCAGAGGAGGCTTCTGTACAGTGCCTTCAACTCTCAAGATTAGGGTGGGAGACAAAGGCAATCAATGAGGAATAAACTGAGTTGGCCTTTTATTTTTTTCCTTCTTCAACAGAGCTAAGTCTGCCACCTGAATGGACTGGATGCAACTATCTTTCTGTCCTTACATAATACATGTAGTTCGTTTGGCTGTTGGCATGAAAGGTGGAGCCCTTTCTCAGGGGCATATCTTCCTCACCGCTTCTGCAAGGTTTGACTCTTGGGGCGTGATTCCATCACAGTCCCTCAAGAGTGTTGAACGGATTGTGTGTGCATTTCAAATACAATAAAAAAAATGGTGCCAGGTTAACTCGAATTCTATCTCAGCTATATTTTTAGACTTGAACAAATTACATCTGGTTTGCCTTAATGGGTATTTCTGCAATTATGAACATAGAAAGCTTCCTTTTTCTTAGTCCCAGAATTATAACACAACTTCCTTTTTTAAAACTCCAGTTAGGTTCCTTTAAAAAAAAAAAATCAGTTTTCTCCTAAGACAAAAATGCAGGAACTGGAGACTGTAAATAAAACAAAACACCCCCCCCCCTCCAAAGAGCCCCCTTCTGATACAGAATTGGGTACATCTGTGCCACTTGCTTGTCTATCAAAAAATATTTTCTAGCCCTACTATTAAACAGTAGGGATTTAATGTTTATCAAAATCTGTCTTTGGCTGACTTACAGCCAAAGGTTTTTCTCAGTATATAACCAGAGAAGCAGAAAGCCACACTACTCCTGTTTTCTTGTTTAGCTGCAGCGCCTCCCACATTGTACAAATCTGATTTAGTTAAAATGCTTATGTACAAGCGTGAAAGGGCTTTGCTTCTCCATTGCCCTGGATTTTTTTTTTTAAATGGAGATAAGGTCAAGAAATGTGATACAGGGCAGACTTTTTGAAAGTCACCAGAATGCTGTCTCTTTCTAAGTGTAAAGTTGGCAAATACTGTGTACTTTCTCTTTAAAAGTGCCCACTTTCTTCTCTTCCACAAACAAGCAACGTTTCCAATTGACTTGGTTTTGTCCACATCGTTCCCATAGAGGGATATTTTTTTATTTTTTCTTCTCCCTTACTAATATAAGTCAACCTGACGCTCAGAAGGCTTATAAACAAGAGATGACGCTTTTTCGCAAGCTTGTATTAATTGCAAGCGGCCCACAGATGTTATGCTGAGCAGAAATGGAGTGGGAACTATCCCAAACTGGTTTCATTGTGTCTGTAGCTTCACAGTGTTGAAAATGGGCCCGTTTCGTGTTTCTTGGGTCGTCTCACGCCTTGGATGTAGAAACTTGGGCAGCTGGGCAGACGAGCGTTATGCCCCCTTTCCACGTTGTAAGTCCCGGGACCTGGAGTTCCCTCTGTAAAAGAAGATTGTGGCAGGTCGTCATTTTATGTCTCTTTGCACATCTGGATTTTGCTCTAAAGCTGGGGGAATGAAAAAAGTGCCCCATGTCGCAAGGGACCACGGGCTGTGGAGATCCTAGTCCATCTATTGCTTGCTTCAGCCCCATCTGCCATATGGCCTTCACAAGGTTCCCCTTGGGAGGATGTGGCCTTCAAAAGGAGGATACTTTATCCATGTTATCTGAAGGAATGAATGCTGATTCTCTGTTCCTCACCTTTCTCAATCCATCTGTACAGACTGAGGGGGTTGATGATGATGGAGGGTGACCGGTGTACCACAAATGTATACGCACGTTCAATGTTATATTGATTGGGTCCTGGTTCATTTACGGCCTCTGCAAGGGAAAGCAGTGGTAACCTTATTGGGCGTGGGGGGGGGGGGAATTCAGAGAGGTCATCTTTTTGAAGCTCACGTTACCCAAAATAGTATGTTTTTGAGTACAAGTGCCGCCATCGCTCCCTCCCCACTGCTGGAAATGTAAAGTTGAGCTAGTAGAATCAATAGACTTGTGGAATACACAGCTCCTGTGGGTTGGTCCCGTAGTAGCACCCTTGTACATCAACAAAAGGCCTGGGACTGAGCAGTGGGGCCACCCTCAGGAGTTGGCATCATTGATTATAGGCCAACTGTCCAGAATGACTATCCTGCTCTTTCCCCCAGCTCCAGTTCCATTGTCACTGTTGGTCACCTGCTTTCTCTGGTTAACCAAGCAGTAGCATGAAGGATGAGCAGCTTCTGTTGCTTGGCTCCCTATCATTTCCCCCATTAGGGGATGGTGTGCTTTAGGCCCAGGTAGAAAGGGAGCACTTTAGTGGGAATGTTGAGGATGCTGAAAAGCAAGGGACCCATTCTGAAGACATCCTGTCCATGGGAAAGGAAAATTACCTGCCAGTATATACAGGGAAGGTTTATTATTGCCTTCTCTTGGGATGTTTTGGCCATCTCCCATCCAAGTATGAAACAAGCCTGGCCCTGCTTAGCTCTAAGGTCAGCCGAAGTGCTGTTGACCTGCTTGTCCAAGGTTCTACGAAACCTAGATGTTCCTCAACCTGCTGGGCTTCCCTGATGGCTTGCTCGGACCAAGAATTCCTTCCTGTACCCGGAGAACGTTTCTTGGGATCATCTTACCTTTGTTGACGAAAGAGAACTCTCCCTTCTGGCCAAAGGTAAAGTTTGGGGTGTTTGGCCGGTTGGCAAGTTTAGATCCTAAGGGTATGCCATACTGTGAAGGAGAAGGCCACTGGAAAAAAAGGTGGAGAGGTGAACTAGAGCGGATCTACTGCACTGTCTAGGTTTACTGATCTCCATCGGTGGACCCCCAGACATCCCATCTGAAGGGGCCTCAATGCGGTTGTGCTCTTCCTGGAAGTGATACGTACATTGGTTTCGGTGCTGAAGTCCACTTTCCTTGAGAAAGGGTTCTTGCTCTGGAACCAAGATTTCTGCCAGGCACGGCGCCCTCCGCCTTCTAGTAAAAATAGAAAAAGTCACACTACAGCAGAGGGGTTCAAAGAGAATCTCCCCGGATTCTCCTAATTCAATTTGATACTTGGTTGACACACTGAACAGGTAAAAAATAGTAGACGTGACAGGAAGAGACCACACCATTTTGGCCTGCTACATGAATGCTCCTTCTATGTCAGAAGCTTCCTTCAAGTAGATGTTTGCCAACTTTCAGCAAAGGTTCTAGCCCAGGTCGGTCTCTGCTGCTTAAAGTTTTCTACATACGGGGCTTCTTTTAACAGGGTTAAGTGTTTTTTAACATTGGAGGCCATAACTCTTTTCCCCCTGTTGTCTCCTGAAATAGGGCACAACCCATTCTGCTGTTTTGCCACTTCATCCCATCACACTGGTAGAGCAAAATGTCTGAAACCGACTGTTGTTTTCCCTTGACTGGGTGAAGGATCTTAAGAACCTCCCATGGAAGCCACTTGCCCAGCCAGCTCTAGCTACTGCGTGACAGGTTCACACACTGCCCTAAACCATAATGGGGCTTGGGGTTGGCTCAATACGTGCACGACTATCCGCTATTCAACAAAGCATGGCTTAATGTGAGAGGTGGACCACGTCCACTGCTTTATGGAGTCGACAGAAAGGACTCTTGATCGTCTGTCCATGGACAGCCTAGTGCTGAACCTCTTTCAGAAATGGGCATCGCAGAGTGAGATTGCAAGGGAGAAAATACAATTCGAAGCTGCAAGCTTAACTAATCTATGCTTGAATCCTGTCCTCCCTTGGTTGATCTTTTCTACGCAGATCCCTTTCTCCTTTGTCACAAACAGCTTCCTTGCTTTCCTCTTTAAGCCAGGTGGTTCTTTACCTGCAGATTTACCTGGCTTATGAATGGCTCCAGGTTAGCTTGCTTCAAATTCCCTGAATCCCTAGCCCAGTACCTCGAGGGGGAGTCTTCCACCCAAATGTGTAGGATGGAGCGATGATCTCCCTGCAGTTCACACTGGGAGGTGAATAAGCCGCTGGACCAGGACTGTCCACATTCAATAGCAACTGCATCCGACCTTGGGGTGCTTCGGGTGCTTGGGCTGCATGGCATCCTAAACCAAAAAAAAAAAAAAAAAATTTGAGGCAGCCCTATTTAACTGAAGTGGTGGATGGTTTTCAAAAACCCCATTTTTGGAGGACTAAGTGGGAGAATGGGGCTGGGTGACTTGCAAGCCAACTTTCCAACCGCTTTCAGCCATTCTCTCGTTTCACAAGACCGTGGGGAGATAAAACGCTAGCGGGGTTTGCGTATTTCATTCAGCCATCTTCTACGCGCCTCGAACTGGACTAAGCGTGTGCGAACCTGGCCTCTGTGCAGTTGGCTTAATGTGTGGCTTATTCCAAAAGCACAGCTTAGTGGGATGGGCAAACGCAGCCTTTGGGTTCGGCCTTGCTTCCAAGAAGATGCAAGTGCCAATGTGGGTGTTCCCCCCCCCTTGTGGGGTGTGTGTGTGTGTTCCCCCCCCCCTTGAGGCTGTTTAAGAATCTCCCAGATATTCTTCCATTCTAAAAATTTGCTTACGTAGGGGTATTCATCTGGGCTGCCGAAGGATGGCACGGAACATTACCAAAACATGAAAAATTTCTCTCTCCCTCTGGTGCCTGTCTGCAGTCCTATTTAAATCATGCCGAGTTAGAAAACTGAGCTTCAATATGCCCTATGTTATGCTGCACTTTTGAAACCAGCACACCAACGTCCTACTGCTACATTGGAATCATGCATGATCAGTTTTTCCACTAAGCCACCCCTGAGACCATGAAGAATATGAAAAGGAACCTGGCACACTGTCCTGAAGGTCTCCACTTACTGCTTTTCCTTCCTCCGTAAATGTCTGGGAATATGGAGGGTGCACGTGTTTCTCTGCTTTTGCGGCCCCTGGAAACAAACACAACAATTCACCCCGTGCAATCATCTGCAACTGGCTAATCAGAGTCAGCCAGCTTCATATCCCTCCTAAACCAAAAGTAGTTGAGAGAGAGACAAGGATCAGAGGTATGAATAATCAAAACCACCCACAAGAGCTGCATGTTGGCCCCTGGGCCTGGTGGAGGCCATACCCCAAAGCAAGAATGAGCAACTTCAGCTGCTTCTGGGCACATCTGAAATGTTTAACAAATGCCGGGGATGCGTCCGCAAAACGCAGTTCACCTGCCTTGACAGATATTTTGTTAATCCCTACCTCAGAAGGAAATATTAGTAGACATTAATCTATTAACAGATATCACAATATTCATAGATATTTTGTTAATACCTATATCAGAAGAGAAACTGCTGAGGTTCTCCCTTAGTGTTCTTTTGCTTTATTTCATTAAAAAAAATTAAAAAACAAGCTGTCTTCTACTGCATTTAAATATAAAAGTATCACAATTACTGTACTAACTTATTTTACCTTATTACTTAGGCACAAAGCCTCTCTCAGTCCCAGGAAGGAGGGGACAAGGGCAAGCTACTTCTGAAATTCTTGCCAAGAAAACTACAGGGACTTGTCAAGAGTGACTCACGCACAAATGAAGATTAAGGGGGCATGATGGATACTACCTATCCCTCCACTACAGATCAAGGATCTAAACTGAAACAGATCCAGACTATCAGTCTAGATCTTCCCCTCTAGAAAGTTGTAGATGAAGTCTACAAACTTTGATGAGCTTCTTCTAGGACTTTCTAGGGATGAAGATCCACCACCCTCTCAAGAAATGGACTTTAAGGTCCTTCTGCCTTGAGTAGGATCCTCAATTCTGAGCACATCAGCTAAGAAATTTGAACCCATGCTAGGCAAAACAATAGAGATGGATACTGAACTCCCATAAGATTTAAAACATGTATAACTCCAAACACCAGTTTCAAGGCCACCCTAACTCACAGGAGCAAGGAGACTGTTGTGGTTGAGTAGGCAGTACACCAACAAAAATCCTAACCCTAGCTCAAAATCCCAAGGCCAGGTGAACATATATAGACCTGGCTCTCAACATATGCTAAACTATAAAACGGTTGGTTGACATGTTTGCAAACCCAGCCATTGTGGACCAGTCAAACTTGGCTTAGTCCACAAACTACAGATTATGTACTTACAGATGTGGGGACTGACCAGCAAGATTTCTCTTACCCTCTTACTTTGCAGATTATTTTAACAGCCAGGGAAGAAGTAGGGATTCAGGTCTTCCCACCTAGTCTCAGGTGAGCAGAACCAGCTGCATGTTCATAACTATGAGGACTGTACCTGCCTTTTATAAAGGGTTGACGTTTGAGATTTCAATTTCTGGCCGCAGTCCAGGTATTTCTGGGCCATAAACTTGATTTGTTTCTTCTGGAAGTCCATTTCTAAGGCTCAGGGATGTGAACTGGACCATCCTCGGTCACCTGGAATGGCAGATATGTGACATCAGTGGATTCTCCTGCCCGAGGTTCCGTTTGGCTGGAGAGTGGCTATTGGTCATCTGTCAGTTGACCTTGGCAATGTGGCTTTCAGGGCTGCCCAAAAAGGGGCTGGCTCATGTAGGACACTAAGCCCTGGTTTGCTTAGCCATAGTTTTGGGAAGCCATCATGGCTGACCCATATTCATATACAAGCCATGGAGTATGTAGTGTCTCTATTAAACCTATATATTATATCTATTAAACCTATATATTATTATTATATTTTAATATAGTGTCTCTATTAAACCAGAGCGAGTTTGGTCTAGTGGTGAAGGCTCCAGGCTAGAAAGCAGGAGAGGGTGACTTCTAGTCCCACCTGAGGCACGAAAGCCGGCTGGGTGGCTTTGGGCCAGTCTCTCTCTCTCTCAGCCCGGCCCACCTCACAGGGTTGTCGTTGTGGGGAAAATAGGAGGAAGGGGTATGAAGCATGTTCCCCCGCCTTGCTTATAAAAGTAATAAAGGCGTGATAAAAAAATATTTTAAAAAACTGGGAAAGCACAGCAGGCTAAACTGAGATTGGTGGTTTCTGTGGATCCAGCAAGCCATGGTTTATGGCTTAGCAGGTTGAACAAACCCGGCCAAGTGTGGCTTTGTCCAGTTGATTTCGATGGGGAAATCTAAGATCAGCACGACGCACCTTCCACCTCCGAGGAAGAACAGGGCGCTGCGTTTATGGCACAGATGGGCATAGATGGGCATTTAACAGGGAAAACGTTTAAAATATTTCCAGTATTGAAAGCAACCATCACACCTAGTCATTCTGAAATACGATTATACTTAATGCCCACAAGTAAGTTCACGATTGGATTTATACACATGTATGTTACACGCTAGTATAGTGTGTATATACACACACAAACACGTATTTTTAGTATACACACTGTATAGAGCATATATAATAGACACATTTAACAGACACCTCTTTAGGATATGTATATGCGTATGCATGCACAGACCTGCACCTGCTTATTCGCTCACACGCGCATTTCTATTTAATAATGACTCGCACCGCTCCAGGAGGACCACGCACCCCAAAGAGGGGACGTCTCCTTTAAAAGGCGGGGAGAGCGCCGCGCGCATGCGCTGGGCCGGCCGCCGCGGGAAGTCTAACCCGGCGAAGGAGGAGGAGAGGCCGCCTGGGTGGGGCGGGGGGTGGGGCCTGGGGCTCTGAGGTCATCAGCTGCGGCCGCCGGCGGCCCGGTCACGTGGCGGCCGTCGCGGCGTCGCGCGGGAGGCCGGGCGGGCCCCTCCCCTCCGGGGTCGCGGAGCCGATGACGTAAAGGCGCGGCTCGCGCGCTGATTGGGCGGCGGCCGCCCGAGGGGGCCGGCGGCGCGGCGGTGCGTGCGGCCCCGCCCCCCGCCCGCCCCTCCTCCTCCCTCTCTCGCTCTCGCTCCGGGTGTGCGCGAGGCGGCGGCGGCGGCGGCGACGGCGGCGCGTGGCATCGGCGGCGTCTCCGTCCAGCGCGGCCTCCCCTCCTCCTCCTCCTCCTCCTCCTCTTTCTTCTCCCCTCTCCCCTTCCTCCTCTCCCCGCCCAGGCCGGGGCCATGACCGACTTCAAGCTGGGCATCGTGAGGCTCGGCCGGGTGGCGGGCAAGGTGCGGGCCGCCCCTCCCCTTCCCCTCCCCTTCCCCTCCGGCGCGCAGGGCACGGCGGGGGCGCGGCCGGCCGAGGGCCCGAGGGTCCGGCGGCCGCCCTCCCTCGCTTCTCCGGTGGGCCTCCCAGCCCCCTTTCCGCTCGCGTGACGCGGCTGTGACGTCACACCGGGCCCCTCTGACGCCACCGCCCGCGTTGGGGTTCCGCGCCCCCTTCTCCCTGTAGGCGAGGGGGGTATTCCAGTCTCCCCCTGTGCGAGGGGACGGGTCTTCCAAGGGCCAGCCGCCCGGGGCCCTTCAGGGGGTGGGACTCCAGCTCCCATCCCTCCCCCAGCAGCCTGGGAGGATGGGAACTGGGGTCCAGGATAATGGGAGGGCATCCTACGCCTGGCGTGGGGGCGCTGCCCGCAAGTGCCCTCTTCCAGCCTTGATTTCTCTTTGGAGGGGCACCTTCTGCCCCCCTGGGGTGATTTTATGTGGTGGGCGGGGCAAAAAAGATGCTGTGCCTTTTGGTTCCTCGGGAAAGGGTGAAATTCCGTGGCCAAAGCCTACGGGGGGTCCCAGGTTAGTCTCCGGCAGGTTTCTTTGGAAGGATTGGGTAACAAGTCCTGGGGGGAGTCTGGGGTTGAACAGGGGTGTGAGCATTTGGAGGGCAGCGCTTTTTACGCTGGGGGTGTTGTTTGCCCTTTTGGGTCACCGGCTGTTGGGCACTCAGTGATGGGAATCCCAAGCGGGGACCTTGGAGAAGAGCTCCCGTAAGACATGGTGTTGCAGCGGATGGGCACATAGTCTAAGGCAGCTTTCTTGCACTTTCCTTAGGAGAAAATAAGTTGTGCATTGTGATAGCCTTTGGTAATTGTTGGTAGCCCCCACGCAGGGATTAATTTGAGGTAGCCAGGATGGCCCGCAAAGGTGTGTTCCAGTGTATTCGATGCCACGCTTTGTGGTAAGCAGAGGGAAGAGCTGCAGTTTGGCAGGGACCTGTGTGGGTAATCTGTCTCACAGAAGAGCAGTCTTGGAAGAAGCTTCTTTTGTAGCTGCTGCTCCTTAACTGAAAAAGAAAGAAAACATTTGATAGTCTTTGTTCCTTGTGCTTTTTTCCCTGCTTTATGAAGACAAGAGTGGGGAAATGCCTCCATGTCCTGCGTTTTGTCTTCCCGGGAACATAAGGCTGGAAACGGTGCTAGAAGAAATAGTTCTTGATGGGTCTAGCAGAGCTCTCACATTTAGCTTTTGGGAGTAGATGGATTGGGTAGAGACTCCAAAAAAGTTCCTTCTTCGAAGCACATTTCTGGTGATGGCCCAGTGAAAAGTGTAGAAAGTATTATGAGTTCCTTTCTCTGGGTGGAGTGGCCTTGTGCAACAGAGTGTCCCCTCGAATCGTTTAGTGTGTCACTCTCATGAAATGCAAAAGGCCCTGGTAAATTATAGCAAACTTGTTCTTGCAGAGTATTTCATTTTGAATTGTCTTTTTGATTGCAGACAAAATACACACTGATTGATGAGCAAGACATTCCGCTTGTGGAGAGCTACTCTTTTGAGGTAAGAATTCAGGTCTCCATCTCCTGCGTTAATTCTCCAGACTTCCCTTAGTCACTCTGAATTGGAGATAGGCTGTATTTCTGAAGCCCTCGAGATCTCAGATTGCAGTCCCAATATTCCAGGCTGTTGTCGTCAGACCACTGTTTATGTTTAGTGCTTTAAAGGTGGAATGAGAACTCCTGGAGGGTTTCTGTGCCCACCTGGGTTTTTAAAGCTCTGCCAAAAAATGTTAATTATATGGTGATATGGCCTCGAGTTGCAGCTATCAACCTTTTATTGTGCTTTAGATGTACAATCAACACCGAATGTCTCTAGACTTGCTCTCTCTTTTTTTAAGGCTCCTGTTACTGTTATTTTTAATTTCAATTAAAAATTAATCGTATGAATTGACTTATTATGTTTTACAATATTAGCATTGTAGTATAACCAAGTGGTCTTGGAAAGTTGATGGGCATTCAAACATTTCAGATATGTAAACTGAATTGCTCTTCTTTTCTGTCCAGGCTCGGATGGAAGTTGATGCTGATGGAAATGGTGCTAGAATTTTTGCTTTTGCATTTGACAAAAATCGAGGGAGGGGATTTGGACGTCTGTTGCATGAGTTACTGTGGTAAGTGTTGTTGTGGAAAGGAAACACAGCTACAGGTTTCCAAAGAAAAGTGTGTGTGAGGTGTCTTTAGAACTGGGCTTCTGTTGCAAGTTAAGAGAGGGAAACAATCTGTGTGAAATGTTTCTCCCTACTTCACTGCTTAATGAGGTTCATGTGGGTTATATGTTCAGAAACTATATGAACCAACAGCTTTCATTTCCAAACCTGTTTTTTCTTCTGGTTTGCTAAAGAAGAAATGTCAAAAATGAATTTAGTTTTCTTCTCTCTTCTTGCTCTGTGCTGCTGTTATTTCTTTCTTTTCTTTTTTTGTTTTGAACTTTCAGAAAGGAAAGACATTTTGGACAAGGTGATGAGGAATTTACTGGTAAACCTCCTTGTCAAAATCTTTTATAAAGGAGAATGTAATTATACCATAAATTACACCATAAAATGACCAATATACATAAAAGTAATTAAAGATTGGGAGAATAAATTAGGGCTTTTTGGGTAAGCAAAAATTATAAAGTATGTTGTTCTGTGGAGGGCGTTCCTCAATTGAAAATGCATCTTTCTTAATCTCCATTTACCCTCCAAGGAGAATGGGATCTCCTTGGAGAAATGCAGGTCCTGATATTAAAAGGGTTTAGTGGTCAGCTAGGGAAGGCAAACTGCAGTCCTATGGCTGCCTCTCTCCCTGAAGCCCTTTTTGCTGTTAAATGCTGAGAACTGCTATGGCATTTTCAGGTGGAGAAGTATGGTCATAGTAGACTTAAAACTAGCTCAAAACACTTCAGAAAAGAAACTCAGCCTCCTCAAAACAAACTGGAAAAAAAGGAATCTACGCTGTGTTAATCTAATGTGGTTCAATCATGGCAGTGCTGCCTACTGCAGCCCTGGGGTCTGCTAAAAATATTAGGGGATCCCAGTAAGTAACTGTTTCCTAAGGTGGTTTATGAACTCAGAAGAACCAGGAATTTGCGGGGCTTTTACAAAGCTAGTCAGCTCTGCTCCAAAAGGTCTGTCTCACTTAGAATCCTTGGCAGCTGCCTGTAGACTACAGGTCTCTGAGTCTTCATGGCAGCATGGATTTGCAAGAGTCTTCCAAATCCAGTTTGGAAGCATCGTCATCCAACCTACCGCAAACTGTAGGCTCTGTGTTATTTTTTTCTGTGTTATTTTTTTCAGGGAGAGACACCGGGGAGGCATTGCCCCAGGGTTCCAGGTGGTGCATTTGAATGCGGTGACGGTTGACAACCGCCTGGACAACTTACGATTGGTGCCGTGGGGCTGGAGACCCAAAGCTGAAGAAATCTCTAGCAAGCAAAGGTAAATTCTCCATCAAGAGATGCAACGGGAGGAGGAGGAAACAGAATCCAAAGTTCAAGAGCTGCAGGAGTCACTGCTTTCCTTATCTCTTTGCTGTGTTGAGTTGGGGAAAAGTAAACTTGCCCTGAGAATAGGTTCTTCCCCTCAGTCTTCAATGGGAAGAGAATTTCTTGCTGTGTCCGTAGGTACTGTAAATGTTTGTGTTTTAGAAGTGCCGTGAAACAAATACGATTATAGGTAACCCAGGTCAGGAAACAGACACTGAGAATTCTAGGAATGCTAGTTTATTATTGTAGGGTGTAATAACAGAATCTTGAAAGCCTGCCAGAGTGCCTCTTTTACTTCTCTTATACCAAACAGAATCAAGGCAGGGCAATCTTGAGTTTCTTTCTCATGCATTCCCCACGCTAAGTTGTTTCTCCTCCTCCTTTGATGGCCCCTTTCCTTCACTGAGGTTATTTCCACATTCTTCTTCACAAATGTGGACAATTAGTTTTGGTGCCTGAAGGCCTCTTTTTCCTAGTGCAATGTGGAATCAAGTCTTTTTGTCCTCTGAGCAGTGAGCTTACAAAGAGAGCCACAAGATAAAATCTTCCTTGGAAATTCAAGCCTTTTTTTTTTTTTTTTTTACTGTTGGCTGTTTTGCATTTTTTCTGGGTAAAAAAGCTGGTATAAATGGAAATAAACAGACTCAAGCAAGTGAACTGAGTGACTGGAGGCAGTGGAAGGGAATTAAATATGAAGAGTTTCTAATGGCTGGCAGAAAACTTTAGAATTATACAGAAGACTTTAGAATGAGAGAGACCTTTTCTTCAATAATAGTTCAAACTAATGAGAGAAGTGTGTGTGCTTACAGAGCCAGGCTTACGTTGTCTGTTGCTGTTTTGAAAACAATCAAAATACTTTGCTCCTTATTTAAAGACAAAGCAATGAAAGAAAGATATATGTTATTATTACAAATACAATAATTGGAAAACTTGTTGAGTCCATTGCTTTTTTGAAGACAATAGAGCAACACATTTTCCTGGTTACTTAGATATAAAACGGTGAATGGGGAAAAAAGTGTACAGGGCTATTATAAAGACCAGAAATTTCAACTGTGTTACCACTGTAGCAAAAGGTGCAGTAAAGATGTGGGAACTAATTCTTGTTTTGTTTTTCTTTTAATGCTTCCATCTCACTGTGTTCCTCCTGCAGTGGAGCCCCAGTTGGGGTGGTGAAATAAGTGGTTGTTAAATGAGTCCCTTAGAAGAATTGGTTTTTCCCTGTGACCCAGGCAAAGGATCTAAATCCTTTTGGGGCCATGTGAAAGGGCAAGTTTTATCATCTCAGATCTTGCAGAAGAAATGTCTAACCGTTATTCTTGTTGTTGAAGGGAACAAAGCTTATACTGGTTGGCGATACAGCAACTCCCCACAGATCCCATTGAGGAGCAGTTCCCTGTGTTGAATGTAACACGCTATTATAACGCTAACGGAGATGTGGTGGAAGAAGAAGAAAGTTCCTGCACATACTACGAATGTCACTACCCTCCCTGCACGATGATTGAGAAACAGGTACGTGCAAAGCCAGAAGCAGGGTTGTGGGGCAAGACTGCCTTGGCACGTGCCTTAATTTTGCCCCCTCCGCCTCCCTATTTCATGAAATGCAACTGGGTGAGAGTTTTGTTTGGATAATTCTGATAAATCTCAGGGGGAGCAAGTGTTGGTTGTCGGTGGCCCTAAGTTGATTTCCTGGAGATGCTGTTTTTCTTAGTGTGGGTGGAACGTAGGGTGTTGGTTTAAACCCTGTTGAAAAAAACTACAGGGAAGAGAAGGAGTCGTAGAAATCTTCAGGAAAGGTGTTTCTGCCAAGAAGCACAAGCTGCATACTTGATTCTGAGGATAATTCTGGATGTTTTTGCAGAAGGAAAGATGCTAAAAAGCCTGTGGATGTTGGAAAAAATTAATGTTAGAGCATCTACTTTGTAGGTACCAAATCCAGTTCAGTATTCCACCACTAGACAGGCTCCTGAAACCCTTGAGAGCTGTGTCAACCTTGCATCATCTCCAGTGGTTCAAGGACCACACCAGGTGTTGCAATAGCAAGGCAAAAGCTGAACTCCAAAAGGCGTTTCAAGGGATTGAACCAGAGCCTTAAGCATCTGCTACGCTCCAGTCACTCCCTTTGAGCTCCTCAGAGCTCCTCTGAAACCAAAAAAGACCTGACTGTTTGGCTCTGAAGGCCCGAAAAGGAGCATCAGCGGGTTATGCGTCCTTAGGACGAATAATACTGAAACTTTCTTCTCTTCCTAAAACCATAATTTGCAGGGAAAGAAATTAGCAATGTATCCAACAATGCTGACTTCAAATAATGTATTTATTTGATCTATTTGAATGATGTCTACGCTCCCCCCCTCCCCATTTCACAACAGTAACTCTGGGTGGCGTACAACGATTAAAAACCCAACAGTTATAAATACTAGCTCATGATACCCAAGGTAAATCATAATACTCATCAATCATAAAATCACATCAGCAACAGAGCCTGCCTAACCTGGTCCGGATGCGTGGGGAAACTTCTTTGGATCCAGTGGGCTTACTCTGAGTATTCTAGAATTACACCAAGAAGCTTTATAAGGGAGCAAAGCATGCAGAGCAAAGCCTGAGGTGGGCCTCGTTGCATCTTGTAAGCAAACTTCACGTGTGGGAATCAGGAGATGTGCCTGGCATCGCTTGATGGAAACCAAGGTGGACCTTGCGAAAGTGCCAAGGGAGTTCCTGTCCACATGCTGACCAGACCTTGGCTCCATCCCCAACCCCTTTCTTCTTTTGCTTGGCTGCATTGGGGGGTGGGTCTCTCTAGGGTCCCGGGAACGGTGACTGATTTTTGTCCCGTGCTCCTCTCTCCAGTTACGCGAATTTAACATCTGTGGCCGATGCCAGGTTGCGCGATACTGCGGTTCGCAGTGCCAGCAGAAAGATTGGCCAGCGCACAAGAAGCACTGTCGGGAGAAGAAGCGAGTCATCCAACAAGAACTGGGACCAGAGCGATGACCGGCTGGCCGAAGCCTTAGCTGCAAGGCCCCTTCCCCCGGAGGGCGAGGGGGGGTGCCTGCTTTGCACAGACTGCTCACTTGAAGCCAGAGGCACTGACAACGAGGAGAAGAAAAAACGAGACAAAAGACGACCTACCAACCCCTGTGATGCTTGAGGAGAGGGAACTGGACTTTCCCTTCTAGTGTTAGTCTCAAGCAAAAAGACTACTGTGGAAGCTCTCCTGGCTGGAAGCTTCTTGTTATTTATATGTTAATATGTTTGTAAAGTTGTGTACAGGTTTCTGTTTTGTTTTCGGGGTTTGTTTTTGTTTTGGGGTTTTGTTTTGTTTTTTGGTTTTTTTTTGGGTTAGCAGTTCTCTTATCTAGGACTCATTTACTGTAACGTTCGGGTGAGAACACATTGTTGGTTGAAATAACTGTCCTGTAGCGAAAGCTTTTTTCCTCCCCCTGTGGCTGGGAGAAGGCCAGGGGGCCTAGCGCAGACATCAGTTAATCTGAACAACTCTGCATGGAAGTTGTGTTTTCAAGTAAAGGATTGGAATGGATCGCTGGCTTTTTTTTTTTTTTTTTAATATTTTGAGGTTGGTGGACTTTCTTCCCCCTCATCTAACCTGTTCCTTGCTGTTACCTCCGTTTTCACATAGTATTTCCCCACAATATGGAATTGAGCGGATTCGGGGCTTACAACCTCTGCTAATATTTTTTCTCAGGCTGCAGGAGGCACAGTAACCATTCATTGGATGAAGCAGCTCCCAAATACTCACATTTTGGGGGAGTCTTGGGGAGCATCAGAATAGATGTGTAATCCTTACCGGGGGTTTCCCCCGCTTGTTTTGCAGTTTGTTTTCTAAACAATGAGAAATGATGCTCCTGGAAATGGATAATATTGCCGACACATTGAAGCAGCATAAACTACAGGAGCTCGTTCTATATTTAGAATTGCCATATTGTGCTTTGAGCAGGCATGATGGAAAATTGTACCCCCAGTCTATTAATTTACCGGGAGCCGCAGTGTTTTATTAGCAACGGTCTATGTTGCTTTCCCCCCAGAGATGAAATGATCCTCCAACTTCCATGGAGCTTTTAACTTAAAACCTGTGATGTAAGAGTCCTGCTCTCTTACACGCATCTCAGGTTGGTACGCCTGGGTGCCAGTTTCTGTATCTGTGTACACAACCAAGGGGTCTGTCGACTAATTGCTGGCCAGGCATTTATATTAGCATCCAGATTCATATATTCCTGGCCGGGGCTGTTTTGGAGAATTCCAAATTTGAGCCTTATTTTCTAGAAAAGGGGGGGGAAATGATCCTGGATTCTGATCCGATGTATTTAGTGCTATCTGACCAGCTGTTGCCTGCAATTAAGCTGCACAATGGGGAGAAACAGCCATTAGCAAAGATTTCCACACTAGCAAAAGGAGCAGAAAAAAGGTGACAGCTGTCAACACCTGAATAAGAGACAGTTCGATATTTAATTCATTTTATTACTGGAACACCTATCTTTACTGTAGCGTTCAGTCCTTAAAAGTTGTAATTTTCCAAATTCATTTGACGCTGATCGGTTGTGAAAGTCTTTCCTTCTACATGCTCATAAAGCAGGTAGTTTACTCTGGCAATAAAATACATTTAGGTATCCAAATGAATTTACTTTTTGAATTGACTTTGGAGTGAACGTATAGGAAAGGGGCCTAGATATGTGTTTTTGCTATTATTTTTTTTTCCTTTGCGGGTGCAGCATTCTTAAGTCCCACAGTTTCTAGGCCACCCATTTGCTGGTAAAAACAATTGCTCCATTATTCCTAAATCTATATATATATATATATTTTTAAGTGAATTCAACTGCCCTGGGGTGCGGAAGAGATCTCAATGTAGGGTTTTGCACATCTGTTTTGAGGACATCAAGGCTGCTGTTTCTTTAGGTGTGTTCAAGTAGCGTGTGAATCCACCAGCAGTCCAAACGTGCTTGTTCTGAGCCCCCTTATTTCACAACTTCGGCCACTAAACCCTTCGGCATTTTTCCGTTCTGGAAAAGAGCCTCTCCATCAAACCGTAACCCCCTCCCGTCCTATCAGACAGACAATGCAGCCACCTCCAGATGTTTTAGGCGTTCGATCTCTTCCGCCCCCGGCCTGCGTGGACCCCAAGTGGTGCGGGCCGCAGCAGGAAACAGCTGGAGGGCGCCAGCTGCCCTGCAGAGCCCCAGGGCTGTACGGTCTCCCCTATTTATTTTGCATTTTCCCAAAAGGATATACTGCAGCTTAGGGGCGAGGAAGCGGCGGCCGGTCGAGGGTCGGCGAACTACAACTCCCGGCAGCCTCCGCCTGCTTGCCCGACAGGCGGGAGCCGCTGGGACCTGTAGTCCCCCAAGGACAGCCGCCGGCGCGCGGCTCCCTGCCTCCGTGGCGCGCGGCGGCTGGGCTCCGCCCGGCGGTCCTCCGCGGGGCGGGGCCACCAGCCTCCCCCCCCGAGCCCGGCGGGGGCGTGGCCGCGGCCGCACACCTGGCGGGGCACCTGCTTCGGCTGGAGAGCGCCCGCAGCGCCGGGTTGGCTGCCGGGCGAGGAAGGCGGGGAGAGGGAGAGCCGCGCCCGGTCGCGCCGTCTCCACGCCTCGCCTCCCGTCGCTCCCTTCTCCGGCCCGCCCCGTGGAGAGGAAGCCCGCCCGGTAGGTGCTGCGCGGCCGGCCTCGCCTCGCCTCGCCTCGCCTCGCGCGGAGAGGGCGCTTTGGAGAGGGGCGCGCGCAGCGAGGCGCGTGGAGAGGGGCGCGTGGAGAGGGGCGCGTGGAGAGGGGCGCACGGGCTCGCCTGCGCGCGCCGGGGCTGCCGGGGGGGGACTGGGGGGGGCTCTAGGAAGGGAGGGGCTGGCCTTTGCACCCCCCCAATCCGTGCTGGGCGCCGCGTGGCGGGGCTGCCCGGACGCTTCCCTGGCCGCGGAGCCCCGGGGCGCTATTTGGGTCGCCTTCCTGGAGCGGGAGGATGGGAGGCCGCCTTCGCTGGATCGAGGATACTGCAGCATCATCATCATCATCATCGCTATGATTATTGAGTGTATGGAGTCAGTGGGAGGTTGCTATTACCGGATCAGGGATATTAATTATTATTGTTATTAAAATGGAGTGTGTGAGGTCAGTGGAGGTGGTTGTTATCAGAGGAGGGATACTATTATTTTTATTATTTAGGAGGTCAGAGGGAGGTTGCTATTATCAGATCAAGGATATTGTTATTATTGCTATTATTATTTCCTTTCTGAAAAAAATGGAGTGCAGGAGCTGCGTGAGAGGTTACTCTCACTGGGTCAAGGATGTTATTACTACTATTACTATAATTATTACTATTCTTATTTCCTCCCTTAAAAATGGAGTGCAGGAATGTGTGGGAGGTTACTCTCATTGGATGAAGGATATTTATTATTATTATTATTATTATTATTATTATTATTTTTCATGTCGTATGCCTTTAGGATTTTTTACATAACGTTGTAATCTGCCTGGAGAACTTTGATTATGGGAGAGATTCCCTATAACCGTAGGAATCAGAATCAATAATAAACACTCCTTTTTCTCACCCCTCCTCCTCCTCCTCCTTTTTCCAGCCCAGGATGAATGCACATTGATATGGCTTTCAGGTGCAAGATACAAACTTTGCAGGTGGTTGATACTGAATACAGTGCGGATGCGGTGGAATGGTGCCCCGTGGAAGGTTGGCACAGCGTCTTGGCATGCGGCACCTATCAGTTGAAGAAACTGGACAGCGAGGTGAGCTACAGCCTTTCCCTGGAGCTGGAGAAAAGTTATGGAGCTGATTTGCAGTTGCAGGATTGTTTGAGGTAGGGCTGGCCAGGGATTCTCCTGTCTGTGAGAAGCATCTTCCAACCAGCAAGGGTATCCTGCCTGTGGGAAGCATGTTGAAGAAACCATCTCCCCTCCCCTCCCCTCCCCCTCTCCTCCTTCCTCCCTCCCTCCCTCCCTCTCTCTCAGAGGCTGTTTCCATCTTTCTAGATGGGCTAGCCTGGCAGACCCTCCAGGGGGTGGCTCTGATTTTCACCAGGGTGACTAGTTGGCTATATAAGATGGGTCGGTTGAGTTATGGCTTTTCCTTCTGCTTCCTGAACAGCCTGGCCAGAGCTGCAGTGAGAACAACGAACCCCACATCCGTCTAGGACGCCTCTACCTCTACTCCTTTGAAGATCAAATTTTCACACCACTGACAGAGATCCAGAGGCTGGAAACGGTGGCTATATTGGACATTAAATGGTTGGACGGATGTTTCTCCATTTCATTTCCAAGTTTTTACTTCATTGAGAAATAAGCTAGGGAAGGGTTATTTCCTCTGTGGGAAACATCTCCCCATAGTACAAAAAGTTGGGGCTTTCAGTTGGATGAGGTGTTGGATCTGAGTTGAAGGCCCACCTCCACTGTGGGCTTCATTGAGCAACCTTCATTGTTCTGATGTTCTCCACACAGCGTGGTCCGCATCTCCCATCAGCCTTGGCTAGACGGATTGAGGATGATGGGAAGTATTCAAAACATTGGGAGGGATGGTGTGCCTTGAGAATGTTATTTCGCCTTGCGCTTCCTTCTGTAAAATGGGTAGCATGCTTTTTCAATCTTTTCAGTCAGTGTCATAGTTACTGTACCCAAGACTTGAGAGGAGTCAAGCTGGAAACGAGATGTTCTTCCTTTGAAAAAGGGCGAGGGAGAGAGATTAATTTTTCCTTTGGGCCCTTGCTGATGTGTTTCCGATCTCTTCCTCTTCAAGGTGCCATATTCCCATTGCAGGACGTCCTGTTTTAGGCATTGCAAATGCTGAGGGAGTGGTGAAGCTCACTCACTTGATGGGAAGTGAGGTAGGTGTTTGGAGAGAGATCCATAACCACTTAAGCCCATTTTGTAGATCCCTGGGCTGGCTCTATCAGTGGGGTCTTTGCCCTCCGAAAGGTGGAAGACCAATGGGGATTCTTACAATGTGGAGCTAATGAGATATTGTTTAAATGCAAAATAGTCAAAGAGAAGGAAATTGGGCGAGGGAGGCAAGGAAGAGATGGGCGCCTAAGAACAGTTCATAAATAGACTGGTAGAGATATGGATAACCTTTGTATTGCAAAAATTCAAGCGGTGATGGGATGGGCAGTTGTGTGGGTCTTCTCACAAATGACGCGTGTTGTGGGGCTTACTTTCTAGTAAGTTCAACTAGACTTGCTGACTAAGAAAATATCCCACCGTGGCCCCTGGTTACTGAAATTGGGCCTCCATGCTTTCTTGACCAAAGAAACTGCATCTACACAGAGATCTGGATGGGTTTTGTAACTGGCGATGGAGAAATGTCTGCTTTGAACTATGATCAGTCCCCTTTTCTCTTCAGTAGAAGAGCTACAGACTTCAGCCGCTGTGCAGCGTTGACCTAGGAGATGAGTGCCTTGCTTTGTCGCTGGACTGGTCCACTGGACGAGGGCAGCGGTAAGCAGTCAAGGGTCTAGCAGCCAGGGATAAGCCAGCCTAACCCAACCAGATTGGTCATTGCTCTTCCTGGCAACACGCGGAGAATTTGGAGCATTGTCACTCTAACTCATCTGCAGAACATCAGGCTGGTGAAGACTGGGGTATGGCAGTGGTGGCCAAGTCTACTTCAGGAGATACAAATAATACCTGGGTTCTCTGCTGAATTTCCAGCTGTGCCATTTTGCTTGGCACCTCAGTCCAAGCGAGAACTCCAGTGAGCAGCACCATAATTGTTGGTGGCGCGGGCTTCTCTTCTTCACCTTCAGTTTTGTGTGTGATGACCTGTGCAATGGCCACCCGTCTGATCGATGTGAGCATTGGTTTTGCGTTTGGCCTGCCCCCTGACAGAATGGAGAGCACAAGGCATTGCAAGCAGCTTTCCAGGAGCACCGTTTCCCCCATGGGCTGTATTGATGAATTAGGAGGTTTCTCATATGGGTCTCCTTGCGTTGTTGAGAAGCCTGTGTGGGTCTCTTGCGGGGGGAGTTGAAATGCATGGTTCTTCCCAAATCTTGCTGTCACTTGGGCTCTCCTTCACTGAATATCTTCAAGTAGAGGTTGGACAGGCAGGGAACATTGAATTTGGACTCTTGCACTGATTCCTGTCCAACATGGGCCTGTGGAAGCTCTCCTCTCCTACAGGCATCATGGTGCAACCCATGCTCAGCTTTAAACTTTGCATTCTTGCTTCTGGTGGATACTGAATAGTAGTAGACTTACCAGGTTGTCTATCATTCATACCTGCTTCTGTGGCAAACAAGTTGCCTTTAAAAAAAAAAAAACACTTTCACACCACTTCTGCAGCAGCCACCCCCCACGACTGGTCAGCAGCGATTCCAAAGGGAGAGTGAGCTTGCTGTCCGTGGATGAATCCGGTTCCTCGATGCACGTCCTGGAACAGTGGAAAGCACACGACTTTGAAGCCTGGGTCGCTGCGTTCGACTACTGGAATACACACATTGTGTACTCAGGTGTGCTTTTGCTCTTACGGCAACTGCAGGAGTCTCTGGTAGGCTGGCACAAACAGAATGGGCCATGGATAGGTTGAAGGGGAACCACTGTTTACTAACCATGGTGGCTAGGTTCAGAGCAACGTGTGAACCCAACCATTGTCAGGATTGACTTTGGAGAGTTGGAGACCACCAACTTCACATAAGGAAAAGGGGTTTGTCTGCCTCAGGCTGATGGCCAATTCACACCTCTGCAAATCTGTTAATTGGTGTCAGCCCTTCAAGGTAGACCAAACTAGGAAACCAAAGTCATGAATGCTAATACTATTTTTATTATAAAGTTATAGTAATAGAATTTTGCAAGTCTGAATGTTCTTTCATCCCTCCCTCCATCTTTGTAAGAACTAGGGAGGGTCTCGTCTGAGACATTTCCTCAGATTACAGTTCTGCCCTGGACTCAGGTTTCTTTTATCTGATTGATGTCTAGGCAGTGGCTTTTCCTCCTATCCCTCCAGATCATTCCTTCTGCCCATTACAGTAGGGGAATCAGAGGATGGATCTTTCCCCCCACTCTCCAGGCCATAAAGTTGCACACATGAAAATCTTCCCATGGGCTAGCAGTGAAGTCTGTAGCTGCTAAGCGTGTCCTGCTGTCCAGAAAAAAAAATCTCCCACCTTTGCCTTCCTAAAGACAATTGAATCACGTTAGCAACCAGCTTTCTTGGTCTTCTCTTCTCTGATCCCAGGGGGAGATGATTGCAAACTGCAAGGCTGGGATACCCGGAAGAGCTCAAGAGTTCCTCTCTTCACGAGTGAGCAGTAAGTAGCAGAATCTCCAAAAAGAGCCCGTTGCCCCTCTCTTGTGCTAGTAAAGGGGTGGACCGAGCAGCCTTCTTTTGATGCGGGTTCCATTTCAGGCATTCCATGGGGGTCTGCAGTATTCAGAGCCACCCGCTGCGGGAACATCTGCTAGCTACGGGAAGGTGAGTCTCTGAAGCTTATTACATCACTTCCAGGAGTATCTGCTAACTGGGGATGTAGTGAGAAGCCTTGTAGGTAGGGGGAAAAAAATCAGCTATGAACACATGAAAGCTCTGGGCCTTTGGGGAGGGAGGAGAAAGACTTCTGAAGTGTGTTTCTGCAGCTACGACGAACATGTGCTTCTGTGGGACACCAGGAAGATGAAGCAGCCCTTGGCTGACACCCACGTGCAAGGTGGGGTCTGGAGGTTAAAATGGCACCCATCCCAGGAATACTTGTTGCTGGCCGCCTGCATGCACAACGGCTTCGTAATCCTCGACTGTCAGAGCAGTTTGGGTGAGTGTTTTGGTTTTGGGAAGTGATCCACATCTCTGCTTACTGCAGCTACAGTAATTTCCAAGTAGATGGATTATAACTGGTAGACTTCCCCAGCTAGTGTGACCATGGCTAAGAATTCTGGGAGCTGGAATACGAAAGTAAGACAATGGCTGGGTTTGCACAGCATTCTCAGTTATTGTTAGCTTAACCAGTTTGTTGGGTAAATCACAGTTGGCTTGGCTCACCCCATGGTCATCCCTAAGATACAGTTTATAGACCATGATGGTTCTGTTCTCCTATCACCAATTTCAGGGAAGAAATGGTTATTTCTCTCCCCGTCCTCATTATTCCGCTAAGGAATACCGATGTTTCCAGGTGCAACAGTCCTGCTCTTTTTTCCCCTATTAGCAGAGACCAAAGAGAAATGCACCATTCTCTCATCTTATGTGTTGCACAATTCTTTGGCTTATGGAGCTGATTGGTCCAGGCTTCTCCCGAGCAACCCTTTGGAGATGTCTGCAGCTATGCCGATAATTCAGGTGGATCAAAGAGCCAGGAGAGAGGATCTGAAAGTGCAGAACCTCAAGATCATGTATGAATCCCCCACGGCCACCTTTGATGTGCTGCTAGAAGAGGAAGATCAAACCCCTGCATCGCCGCCCCAAGCAGAAGGTAGCCTGGACCTGCAGGAGCCCTCTGCTGATGGAAGAGCCCCAGATACCAAAGCAAATGGTGATGCTCAATCAGCCAAAGCCCAAAGGGAGACCAGCCTCTTAGCAACATGCTCTTTTTATGACAACGTCCTACATGTTTGGAAGTGGGAGGTCAGCCAGAGTTCCCCTCTGGCCTAAACCCACTGTTGGTGTGGATGGAGGCTGCAATGCGCCTTGCTTTTTTTCTATCTATCAGCAGGGGGAGAAACATGGTGAAAGGGTGACTTTCACAATGCCTCCCATTTCCTATGTCACATTTGTATGTTACTCCTGGGAGCCTCTAGTAGCTGTGACTTTTGAAGGCTCTGCAGGCATTTCAGAGCTGCGTTGCTTGCTTGGTTCTTTCCTACATCTTTTTTTGCTGCAGAAATAAGACTATTCAGGTTCTCTTATTTCCCCTTAATTCCACTGTTCCCCTAAGACTTGATTCTTGCAACATACTCAGACACCAGCTTCAACATTTAGCCTTTAAAAAGAGGCTTATCCCAAACAAACAGGGAACCTGAAGTCCTATGCAAGCTTGGGAAAAATGTTGAAAGGAAATTAAAAGATACTTTCTTGAAATCCAAGCACAAGTCCCTTAATGCTGTGGAACTCCTCACCAAAGGGCATGCTTATAATTTGAAGTATTACAAATTATGCCTTTTTCATACAAACATGCTCATTGGCATTGTAAAGAACACCTTTCAACTAAAATATATTTTTGATCTTTTTACAATAAAACGTTGCTTGTCTTATAAGACCCATGATCCTTTTTATTTAACCTATTTTGGTGGAATATCGGAGTTACAAGTGTTGAAGATTATACATTGCCTGCCTCACAAACTACTTTGGGGTGGGCAAATCCAATCTGCCAAGTCACGGGAGGAGAATGGCTCTTCATATGTAACAAAGAATATATTCACTTACATGAAGGCAAGGCTAAGTCTGTTTTGAGGGCAGGATATATTCTGGTCAAAGAACAAAGTTATAGCATATAGTCAACAGTTAAGAATATGTTAAGGGTGGAATAGCTATTGTAAAGGTGGCCTCAGATGGTGGTAGGAATACTTTCCAATGAGACTTTCTAGAATTGCAGCTGCTAGAGTTTATATATGCGAGGTTTTGATAGTTTAACAATCTAATCAGTAGAGGAAAGCATGGCTAAGGACAGACACAGCCAAGTTTAAAAATGGCAGTTATTTCCCCCAAAATATGAGAGCCCTAACAAACATATGCTAATCCCTGTTCCTTTTTTTTGCTTTTCATCAAAAGGATCACTTCACTGTTCATGGAGATGTAAGAGTGGCGCAAATAGCAAGGTGAAACAGGAGCCCCCTCAACCCCCCTCCCCACCAAGCTTCAGTACCCACGCCCCTTAAAATTGCACAGCGTGCAACCCATCCTTTTGAGGAGCCCACATTTTCCCACCCTGTGACGTCTCTTCCCAGGCATTTTGCTTTGAACGGATGCCACCAACAACTCCATAGAGACACTTCCCAGGCAGGAAGGTGTAATATCTGCCACCTCTTTTATTCTCCAAAAAACTCCAAAGTGATCAATTCCAAGAGTCTTCCTTCGAGAGGTGGGGTCTGTCTGTCCTCCTCGTTGCGACCCTGCGTTTGGAGGCCTTCCAAAGCTCGCAGTCCTGGCGGGCGATTTGTCCCCGTCTGTTGGGGGGAGAGCTGCTTCTCCCCGCTTTCCCCTCCTTCCTTCCGCCGCCTGCTAGCGCACGAAGTTCTTGGGGAAGAGCCGGAAAAGCTTGTGCTCCTGGCTGGGCTCGAACCCGTACTTCTCCAGGGCGCCGGGGTCGAAGGCGCCGTCCTTGATGTCCTTCTCGATCAGCGGCGCGGCCGTCTGCTGGAAGAGGGCGCGGGCGCTGAGGGGCGGCTCGCTGCCCGCGGGCGCCCGGTAGGAGACGTAGGGCTTCAGCTTGAACCCGGTCAGGTCCGGCACCACCAGCACCGGCACCTGGTCCCGCACCAGGCGGAACTTGCGGCTGGCGGTGATGTAGCCGAAGACCTTGCAGCCGCGGCTCTTGAAGAAGGTCCTCGGGCCCCGCTTGCTCGTCCAGGCCGACATGCGGTCGGCGCCGCGGACCAGGCCGCGCGTCACCTCGCCCAAGAGCCCCATGGCGAAGCGCCCGCCTCGGCCGCCGCGGCCGCTCCAACGCCGCCCACCCCTCAACACCTCCGGCTGTGATTGGGCCGCCGCGGCGCGCCACCAATGAGCTGCGCCCGTACTCAAGCCCTGCTTTGAGAGGACAGAGCTTTCGCCAATCGGACGCAAGGGGCGGGGCTACGGACAGGCCGCTGATTGGCCGGGGTGGCGGAGCCCTCGCGGCGGGATCTGCGTCCTGATTGGTTGTGGCCCGTCCCTGGGATGCCGTGACCGTAGAGCTAGCAAAGAGCGAAGAGCGATGCAGCTGCGGCAGAGGGAGATGGCCCTAGTCCTCTATAGCGCTAGCCCACCGCCATGTGGCGCCCCCAGTGGGACTCCCACACCAGGCCGCTGCTAGGCGGGGATTAGGGGCGTCCTCAGAATGCTCCACGTTGGCAGGAGCGGCACAACAGCCCGGCGAGGTCGACCAGCTTGGGCCACTTCCAGCGGGGGGAGCGGTCTCAGCAACGGCTGGGCGGGCTGGGGAATTCGGGAAGCCTGCCCCTAAGTCTGAGGAAGGGTATTCTTCTCCCTCCTCCATTACTATCATTAGTTAGGGTGTTGCGCAATTAGGAGCTGCCCCTGCCCCACCCCGGGCCTCCGGGCCTGGACTGCCGCTCCCATCCTGGCCGGGGAGGATGGGAGCGGCGGCCCCACCCGGCGGAAGACGGCGCCTCGGGGCAGTCCTCGAGGGCGGAAGTGACGCGTGCGGCGCGGCCGGAAGCCCCGCCCTCCCGACCTGAAGGGTGACCCCTGACCTCTGGCGGCGCCCTCCGCGGGGCAGCCGTTAGCTGCGCCGCCGCCGCCGCCTCCCTCCTTCCCCGCCATGGAGGACGCGGACGGCTCGCCCTCCGCCCGGCAGGTAGGCCGCCTCTCCGCGCCGGGGCTCTCTGGGCCGCCGCGGCAGCCGGGACTACAACTCCCAGAATCCCCAGCCAGGGTCCTGGAGGGGAAGGGGCGGATTCCCCCCAGCCAGAAGGCTTGGTCGAGCCGGGGGCGGGGGGGAACTCTCCCAAAGGGCTGGGACTACAACTCCCAGGATTCCCAGCCCCAGGTTGGGCTGGACGAGCAGCTTCTAGTCCTTTTTCAGCCTCGCAAGTCTCTTGTTTGCCATGCCAGGCGTGGTGGGCAAAGGGGCAAGGGTGGTTGAGTCAGTCCCGGTTCAAGCAAACCCGGTGTAATGCCAGGGTCCCCTTTCACCCACTCCCCTTTATCTTCCTCCGGCGATGGATTGTTTCAGATTTGGAGGTGGTTCCCCCCCCCCCCGTATTTTCACATTTGTATTGGCCTTTTGGTAGGGGCTCGCTCTTTGAAGTTGTGCTGTAGGGGTCTGGGGCTGTAAATAAAATGGTGGGGGGAACCTCACCCATCACCCTGCAAAGCTGCATATTATTAAGGAGGGTGTCTATTTTTCGGAGGGACTGGATTGCATGAATTTGTGGAAGGGATTGGATTGCATGCGTTGGCCGTGGAGAAAATCTGTGCGGTCACGAGGAGTCGAAAAGGGCGTGATGGCACGTCGCCAAGTGGTCGAAGCGGTTTATACAGGTGTCCCGCTTGCAGCGGTGACTCTGGGCGGTGTGGAGGTTGAAACAGCTACTTAAAAATCCAGTCCGTGCCATCCAAGGTTTCTGTCTTTCCCCCTTGCCTTTTCCTGGACCAGATCAAGCTGGTGTATGTGTCCCCCTGTTTTTTTTTCCCCACCAGAACAGCTCTGCGAGGAAGACAGGCTTGAGAAAAGTGACTGGCCTCAAAGCACCAGTACTTTTGTGGTCAAATGTGGGCTTGAATTTACATCTCCCCAGTCAAGTCCATCACCTGCGTGTCCAAACTACAAGACTTTTGTTGAGCCAAAACTAAAGAAAGTGTATTATTATTATCATTTTTCCTGCCTTTTATATATTGGTCAACTCGGTCCAGGTGGTTAAGTTTATGCTTGAATGTATAGTGCAAGGAGAGAAAATTGGACTAAGACACTCAACTGTGATTCACTGAAGCCTGTTAAGTGAATATTCTTTTAAATGAAAGGTTACCCAGGCCTAAATTTATTTGCCCTAGTCACTTTCATTCTTTCTATTTCTCTTTTCTCTGGTTTTCTATACAGTATTATCATATTTCAGTGTCACCTTGTTTTAGTTGCTCTTAAGCCAACGAAAATTCCCAGTGTGTTGACATCTAAACAGCATATTACCTATAGTATTATTCCTATGTATTATAACCTATAATCTTTTTTCTTCTTTTTATTGATTTCACTTGGTTAACCAATTTTTTTTAAAGTTTAATAAACGTGTCTTAAGAAATTGGATACGAAATTTTAAATATTTTAAGTTTTAAATCATGTATTAAAATACATTAGCCACATGACATTTTAGATTTGTTGGTTATTTGAGATTTGTTGGACAATGTCTTGTAGCATTTTAATTTTTCAATCATGTGTTAGAACGTATCAACCATATGGTATTTTAGTTGTTTTGGTTATTTGAGATTTGTTAGCTATCCACCTATATTTCATTGCTTATTTATTTTTAAAAACAACCTGTACCATATATTCTCTATATTTTTTAAAAAATGTACATTTCTGTTAGTGTTATTTCTTTTCCTGTTGTCTTTGAAAATGATAATACCCACCTTGTAAAAAACAAATAAAGTGAAAGAAAGAAATATCCCCAGTGTGCTTTATAAATTTAGCAGGGAAGCAGACCGGGTTCTCGAGTTGATAATCCCCAAGCGTGATACACAGAGAAAAGGGAGGGGAAAAAACAGGGGAAAAAAAATCTAGAACTAGCTATACCAGCTGGGAAAAGGGCAGTTCAGGGACCTTGACTGGCTTCTGGTTACTACTTGCAAGTAGTAACTAGGGAGAGCTCCTGACGCACGGGCTGCGTTCCTACAGACCTTTATTTGTGTGTATTTGTGTTTATATTTCAGTCCACAGCCTACGTTTCCCAGGTTTGCCAAGAATTTTAAGCTCGGCTACATAACGCTCTTCGGTTTCCCCGCAGCAGCACATATGTCGAGTAGGACGGTTGCTCCGCCTTATCTAAGCAAACAGGGGATAATGGAGTCTGGGAGCCATATGGAAGATGCCCGCGGCTGGCAGAGCAGACCCTTTTTGCTAATCCTTTCGGCAAACCTTTGCCGTGCAGAGACTTAGCGTTTGTCCCGTCCCCAAGAAGTTGGTGTGGGTTTTGACTTCTGCACTGCCCCCTCCTAGGCCAACTGCTTTGCAATGATTTGACTGATTTGGAGAGATCTGCCCTGAGCTGCGATAAAGACTGACCTGTATCTCTTCCATCTCCTTTTTCTCCCCCCCACCCCCTTCGATTTTCTCCATGAAAAAGACCCTCCTCCTCCGTGGTTTGTAGCAGAATTCCCCGGTTGCTTCTCCTGGACGGTCATCCCCCGAGCACCATTTGGGGATACAGTCTCTCACCCTGCAAATGTTTTCCTTATCGGCAGCCCTTGCGTCTCTGTTTCCAGATGGAATAAATATGGCCTGTGCTTGAAACAGAAACGTTGTGTCTAATCGTTCTTGCTTGATTGCCAAAACGCTAACATGTATACAGGAAGAAAACCAAACCATCTTTGTTACAGTGTCCTTTGATGCTCTGCCGTTCTCTCTCCGTGGGATGAACCTGCAGAATAGTTTGGTTTTACTTTCTTTGTATTTTTCAAAGCACGCTTCTTCTGTGAATTCTTTGGCACCGCCTGCGCCTTTCTATACCACTCTACAATTAAGCCTAAACAGGTTTTAATTGCTATTATTGCATATCCAGCCCCCCTCCCCTGTTTTACCCTGGTTCTATTTAGCCTGGTTTTATTTTTATTTTTCCCCTCCTCCTATTATCTTCCTTCCGTTTGTTTGTATGTTTGGTTAGAATGGAAGCCCTTTCTGGGCAGGACCCTTTCTGAATTTTGTAAAGCTCTTTGCCAGCAATGAAGTAGCAACAGTTCAAAATGAATCATACTTGGGAATTGTGACGCTGTTTGACAATAAACATACGAATGAGCAAACCTAAATGTGAATGTGTGTTTTCTGAGTTTCTCTTTGGAGCTAATAATGCTTTTGAAGTCCCGTTTATTGATTTGTAAACTGAAATAATGACAAAAGCATGGCTTGGCTGATTTTGCTATTGTTCAGCCACTTGGACCTTAAAAGCAGAACCTTAACTCCTTTTGTTCTTTTGTTATCTACCATTAGATGGCATTCCTTGTTCGGTCATCTCTTAGTATCACACAGCCCTTGGAAGTTAAGGGTGTGTGTTTGCTTTGCTAATTACTACCAAACCCTTGGGTGGGTCTAAAATAGTTTTTTGGGTCTCTCAAGGAAAGGAGTAAACTTTTTCAGACTGCCAAGCTATCCGTTTGAAGAATGAATTCTCTCCTGCTTCTGCGTAGGGCAGTCTATGAATCTGCACAGGTATAGTTTATTTGAAACTGTCCAAATTCCACTTAGGATAAAACTTCAGAGTAAGAGAGGGGGAACAGCATTTGGGGAGGAAGAGTCTCTTTTTTTCTTGTAACATTTTAAGGCAATGATGAAACCAGCAGAGGGTTTGAACCGGATATTAAAATCATTTGCTGGGAAGATGGTCCTAGTTGATTCTCTTTAGAAGAATCTTTCATCTGCTTTCACTCCAGAATTTAAGTCAGTTTTAAAAGATGTAAAGTCTTTGGGGAGAAAATGTTGGTTCCCTTCAATATATATTATGCCTTTGGTGTTTTTATCCTTTAGGTCAGCCTCTTAACAAGTTCCGACTTAAGAACACGAGTTCTCCAATTTGTAGAAGACAGGATTCAGGCAACTATGGTAATGTTTGAGACAAAGTGGTCTAATTTAGATCCCTCTGCAAGAAGGAACAGCTGCTTTTATATCACACTCAATTCAGTTTGGTTCTCGTTTCCTTCCTTTCTAACTCAAATAAGGACTGTGGCTATAATATGTTCAAGTAATGGTGCTGTTGTTTTTCTTCGATTAATCATGTACTAATCAGACCTGAGAATTGCAGTTTATTAATTTGACACAGGAATCTGCACATTCTGGTTAGTCTTGATAGCCAACCAAAATTGGGAGTCACCAAGACTTTGCTACTTTCTGTAAAGAGAGTACTGGACTTCCAAAACATACCATAAGAAGAGAGAATCCTCTGTTCTAAGTTGGGAACTGAGGTGATGATGAATTTGTAAGAAATCTTCGCTGGTTGGAAGAGGTTAAGATGCTTGGTTCTTCCTGGTTCAGATTTGTAGCACTAAAGGATGGTTCTTGGTGGTTGTTCTGCTCCAGATTAGGAACTTATTAAACTAACCAAACAGCCGCAGCACAGTTGCCCCCAATGAATACAGCAAGCCGAAGTGTACATATTTTTATATTTGTGCCTTTCTATTTTTAAATAAACCCTGAAGCCACACTTCGAATGGTCAGCGACAAACATAGAACAGTGCAGATCAAGCTGATCCCTGGATAAGAGAGGAAGGGGAGGGGAAGAAATGGGTCTAACAAAAGAGAAATGAAGGGAGACGTGAATGAAGCAGGAAATGCTGAGTTTAGACCTGGCTAAAATAGGCAGATCATCTTGACAGATGCCACTTGAAACCATGATTGGGAAGGGATTTTATAAATGACCCTGAAACAGCGGTAAAGAGAAATGACAAACTTGAAAGGGACGAAACGGAAGCGGATGCAAACGCGATCCGGTGCGAAAGACTCTGACGCTGTCCCTCTTCCTCCATGGGGGTGGAAGCTCAAATATTGGTTGAGACAAGCCATTGTATTTCTCCCTAGCCGTTCCCAATACATAATATAGGAATGACGCTTGGGGCATATGTAGGTTTGGTTAAAGATGACTTTTTTGTCTCGCTTCTGTCCACAGTTAACTGGGATAGCCATTGGCGTCGCAGTAGCCCTTGCACTGATTGGGATCGTTGTGTATTTTGTTTACAAGAAGGTGAAACAGTCGAGTAAGTTCAATCGCTTGGCACGAACGACTCCCCAGGTCTGTGTAATGTCGTTGAATGGAGGGTGTTTCTTTCTAGCCCGACTTCACGGTGGAAGGGTTTGGGGTGCTCAGAGTCATCGCTTTTTAAGAGGGCCGTAACAAAGCTTTAACAAAGCTGAAGCTAGCCGTTTTCCTTTTCTGGCCTGCTCTTTTATCTCTGCTGCATTGGGGTTTTTAGAAGAGAAAACAAAAAGGTCATGTGAAAAGAAGCAGCATTAAACATCAAGTAGTCAGTCCAAAGTCTTGCACACCTTTACAAAAGCAGGGGTTTCTGAAGTCTCTTTACCATTTGCTGGCTTGTAATGAAATGTGGCTGTTCATTTTGTACGATTAATACTCTGCCCTTCGCAGGAAATAGGCACAGTTACTTGGGCTAAGCTGTAGTTTAAGGTCGTTATGACAGGAGAGGTTTCCAAAAGTGGCTTACAGTAATTGCATCTTTGGAAGACGAGCGGAGTAAGTGTCTTGGAAAGGAATTTGCAAACTGGGAGGCAGTCACTAAGAAGTCCCTGGTTTTGGTGCTTGCCAGCCAGATCCCTTTTACAGAACAGGAGCTCAAAAGGATCTGTGTCAGGATCCTTGTGGTCTAAAGTATGTAGCCTGAAATGTGAGACCCACTAGGTCTGGGCCTTGTAGGTGTGCTCACCTCAACAGGAATTCTGCTTGGTGCATGCATTTCTCTACTCATATTTCAATTCTCGCCACCTTTGTGTATGGAAGGCCCTAGTGAAGGAGAAGCAGTTGGGCAGCTATTATAATAAGGAGACCCTCTTGAAGGGTTTTGGCCCTGAGCTAACCCCTCTACTGTCAAATCCTGGGGATTGTCATGGGTCTCCAACAATCTGACCTAAATGAGAAGTCTATGCAGATTAGCTTATCGCTGCTCTGTCTGCATCGTTGATGCTACTTCAGAGTGGACTATTTGTAGGCTTCATGAAGATGGGTGCCAAGGTGATGAGTCTTTCTTTCCCTTTCAGAGCAATCTCAGGCCCACGTGCCCCAGTACAGATTTCGCAAGAGAGACAAAGTGATGTTCTATGGCCGCAAGATCATGAGGAAGGTAAGGTTCCCTGGGCCGAGCAGAGGTCAGCCGTGAGCTGAGGCTGAGTTCAGGCGTGATCATCAGTGGCTGAACTCGTACGTTGCTCTAAACCTGTGTTTCTCAGCCTCGGGAACTTTAAGACACATGGACTTCAACTCCCAGAGTTTCCCAGCCAGCCATGATGAAGTCCACACGTCTTAAAGTTCCCAAGGTTGAGAAACTGCTCTAAACTGTCCTGGGCTTCATTCTGCTTGAGATGAGCCCTGCCATTTGTAAACTCTCAGAGGTGGGGTAGCATTGAGTATGTAAGGCCATTGCGGCTTGTTCAACAGATGGTGGTTTGGTCAAAATTCTACCTTGGCTGAAGTTTAGCCTTATTTCTGGGTTTAGTTTGTCCCAAAGGTAAAATGTGAGAAGATTTGGGTGTAGGTATGCTCTATATGACTAATTAGCCTTTACTGTCTGCTGGTTCTATTAATAGCTCAGTGGATGGCCCTCTCGGGTGTTTTCTCAAGGTCCTCCAAAAGGATAAAAACAACTGGGTTTCTCCCTGTTCAGTGTTTTAGCTGCACTGGGGAAACTCTAGATCTTGAACGATGAGGGGAAAGGAATTTGAAAGCAACCGACAACGTTACCCACTGATGCATGTCCACAGATCCTTGGGAGAGGTGGAATCTCTGCATTCATTCCTCAGATTTCCTTTAAGTTCCCAGGCCTTTGGTCTGATGAAGGGAAAAGTAGCAAAGGAAAGGAACGGAGATTTCAGAAGCTCCTAAGTCTCCCAGTTGTGAACCTGGGTGTTTACCAGCCAACTTCTAAGGTGCTTCTGGTTGTGTTTTGTTGGTTCTTCCCTCGTGGGGAGCAAAAGGAAATGAACAAGGCTGGGAAATGGGGTAGGAGTTCTGCCCTAGACATCTAACCTTGGTTTCCATACTGTAGTTCCTCGAGTTTAGATGAAGGAGGTGCCCATGTTCTGACTCCAAGCAAGGATTGTTTGGTGGCTAAAGGGTCTGTGTGACTTTCACAACTCATGGGATTGAACTTGCCAGGGAAATGTCCTCTGTTAGAGTTTACACAGAGGACTCAAAGAATTGTTCTCCCACCCTGGAGATTGTTGGCCCTCCAGATGTTGAATTATGGATAGGAACGTGCTGATCCACTGACGTATCCCAGGTGGAGCACTTGGGTAAGCACAAAGGTGGGAGGAAGGCTACCAAATTGGCAAACAGATTGAGGATAATATTCTGCTGCAATAAATAAACGTAATCCATTTATTGAATTAGCGTAGTGTATCTTTATCCTTATTTCATTAACCAATATGGTAACTCTTCCTTCCATCCATTATTCTCCCTCCTCCATTTTCTTCCCCTCTCTCTTGTCCTTTTCTTCCTCCATTAAAATAGAGTATAAGTTTGGGAAATGGGTACAAGAGCGTGCAGATAAATAAGAAAGAAAAAAAATGGTTTTATTGTAAATCAGCAGGCTGCTTACTTCGCAGATGGATTTTAAAGCTCAGTATGATGGTTGCAAACGATTACCACACTTCTCCAAAACAACTGGCCTTTGGGATTTCAGCTTTTACTTACAATTGTGTGGCATGTTGGCTAGTGAGGTTGGGGCTTCATGTTAATTGAACTCAGTTGTGTGGCTGTCACTCAGCAAATATAGGGCTTTGTGTGTTTCTCCTGAATGCTCTTCTTCAAGATCAGTGTTGAGAAATCTTCCTTCCAGGTGACCACTCTGCCAAACACTCTGGTCGGCAACACGGTGCCTCGGCAGCGGATGCGGAAAAGGGCCAAAGTTTTGTCCTTGGCAAAGAGGTAAGGAGCACAGGGTAGTTGCTGTCGTGCAGCTAATTGCACATCATTTCCTCTCTAAACCGTAGAAAGCCAAGCCAGAAAGAGGCCATCTTCCTGCAGCACAGCAAACCACAAATAAGCCCCAGTTGTGTGAACCCAGTAATGGTGCAGAATGTCCTATAAGCCCAGAAAATTAACTTAATAAACTAAACTGTGATGAAGTTAACCGTGATTAGCGTGTCCTGTGATGACCCTCCCAGGGGATTCATAGATGAGTGTTATTCACTTTGCACAAAATCCTGACTGTAGACAGTTGACTAGTATTCCCCTGGTGAGGAGCACTAAGCCTACAGGATAAGCAATTGGCATGAGAAATTAACCTTAGGAGGTAAGAAAAAGCGGTGTAATTCAATAAAGGGATATCAGAAACCCTTCCTGCTGCCAATTGCTAACTGATCCCCAGGCTGCCTTCATCCCCCTGCCCCAAATTACTACATCAGAAGCAGTGAAGGGGCAGGGTAGATCAGGCCTAGACCAGATGTGAGCCAGGCCAGTGGGCCACGGAAGAACGAGCTTCAGTGAGGTTTGAAACCAAACCAGGATGCAGAAGGACAAGGTAGAGTAGCTGAGGATCGAAGGAGCTGGATCCTTCACAGAGCTATGAAGGACCCACAAAGCTTCTTTGGTCTTCCTTGCAGGATCCTGCGCTTCAAGAAGGAATCTCCCACCCTCCAGCCAAAGGACCCACCCCCCTCTCTGCTGGAGGCCGATTTAACGGAGTTCGATGTCAAGAGTTCCCACCTGCCCTCCGAAGTCCTTTACATGCTTAAAAATGTCAGGTAGGGTCGGTGACTGGAAACCCCTGATAGACTTTTTGCTGGAAAAATAAGAAAAATGAACTTGTGGTTTGAAGATGAGAAAGGGTAGCTTATGGAAAGAAGGAAATCATGAGGTCACTTTAGAGTGAGAGGGCAAAATATACATGTATTTATAACCGCTGTTATTCCCATGGCTGGCTGGGGAATTCTGGGAGTTGAAGTCCACACATCTTAAAGTTACTGAGGTTGAGGAACCCTGTCTTAGAACTCTGAGATGTTGGCCTTTTCTCTCTTGCGCTCTTGTAGAGGGACTGGAGGGCCAAGGGAAGAATAACCAGCTTCTCCTTTGGGAGAAGCAGCGTGGAGAGTTTCAGCTGCTTATCCTTGGATCTCACTGAAGAATTTCCTTTCCTGCTTTTCCCCTCCTCAGTCACTGGGCTGCATCATCACGCTGGTCAAACTTAAAACAGAGGCAACAAAGGAACAGACAGTCTGAAAAAGGGGGAAGAATATGGGTAACTTGGTTGCAGCCGGGAAGGGAGGACCTAGTAAGGCCACGCCCTGCAGAAGTACCAGCTTCAGGGATAGACTGAACATTATGTACAGATTCCTGGAAGGGATGCAGTGCAAAGAAGTGAAGTAGGGGTGAATGAGTGGAGTCATTTAAAGGACCAAGGTCTACTCCACTGGAGGAACAGAGATCATGGAGGGCAAGATTCCTAACCTCAGTTGCCCCAGGTCACCCTATTTGGGGCCATTTCTCAAGCACACGGATGGACCCTCCAAGTTGACCCGTTGGCTTGGCTCATGTGGCATCAAAGCCACGCTTCATCCTCTTTTGCTCCTGTGTTTGGCTCTTTGGACCACATCTGCCCATTTTACAAACTCTTCCCCCACCCTACCTGTTCCTGCAGGGTCCTTGGTCACTTTGAGAAGCCCCTTTTCCTGGAGCTGTGCAAGCACATGGTCTTCGTGCAGCTGCACGAAGGGGAATATATCTTCCGGCCGGGGGAGCTGGACAACAGCATCTATGTCGTGCAGGACGGGAAATTGGAAGTCTGCATCCAAGAGAGCGTAAGGATTGCTCTGGGTGGTCATAGGAAAGATAGACATGGGTCATCGCAGGCCTCAGAAGGCGGCACAGGTCAGGGAAGGTCAACCTGGAGGCCCCTGGGAAGAAGACGTTTGAAATAGAATATTTGGATGAAGGTCACAGAGAACCTACCATCAGCCTCTCTCCATTCTGATTCCACCCCTGCCGTTTCGATCAGAAGGAGAAGGAATGAGTTCACGCTCTGCCTCAAGCCATAACATTGCTTGGGTTTGGCTTGGCATGCTGTGTGAACCTGGTTTGTGGAACAGCGCGGGCCCTTCTGGTTGTTCAACCGACCCTGCTTTGCCATGACTTTAACCATGCAACCGGAGTGTCTTTCTTTGCTCCTTTATTCCCCCCAGGATGGCACTGAGATGGTGGTAAAGGAAGTCTTGGCCGGCGACAGCGTGCACAGCCTTCTCAGCATTCTGGACGTCATCACGGTGAGGCCCACAGCCCATCTGGCTCCCTCTCGGCTTTCCAGGCGGTGCTTTGCCCCTGTGATTTGGTCTGGATAAGCGAACAGGGCTTCCCGGAGGTGGAGGTGTGGAGGTGTCTGAGCAGAGAGCTGGTTTGACCTGTTGGACGCCTACCTTGATGTTTGACCTTGAATCCCTTCAGGTCCTAGAGTCCTAAGATCAACTCTCATTCTGGTTTCTGGAGGAGAAAGACAGCAAGATTTATTTACGTGTCGTGCTTGTTTTCGTGCCAGTCACTCTAGGTGGCTGACAGTAATTCACATTTGGAAACATCCATAAAATCCACACATATTACAGTCTGATCCTTAAGGTGCTTCTGCGCTCTAAAACCGCAGACTGACCTTGACGGTGTCAGGCAGGCAGCCTGTTTTATCCAGCATTTCACTTTCCATGTGACCAGCATGGATTCCTGCAGGTCTCCATAGCAGCTCGTTCGTAGAGTTGCCTGCCCTCCCACCTGACCCCACCCCACCTGCAGCAGTTAATATTCAGAGGTAGCTTGCCTGTAAGCATGGCGTTTCCTTTCAGCTCTTACAATGATGCCTACGATGTTTGAATTTTTAGCAAAGAACCCCGGTCTGAAAAGCGGGAAGAAGTGCTCGGTTTATTTTTCATGCTACATTTCTCTTTGCTGTTCACCTAAAGTCATTTTTAGTTCACCACAGGCGAGCGCTCCCAAGGCTTGGCTATTCAGCCAAAGTGCCTGCCCGGTGGGTCTGGGTTCAAAGCCTTCCACAGTCTTCAAAAACCCTGTGGCTTTCTTTTTCTTTCCCTGCCAGGGCTCGCATTTCAGCCTTGCCAGCTCATGCCCGGGCCAACTCTTATTCAGTCAATTATTTTTTTATCTCCTGTAATTAAGAATTGATCACCCCGTTGAGAAGACAGCAATTAGGCTGTCCAGAAACCAATGGGGGACTTTTACTTTTCCTAGGCTGGGGAGAAGAAACGTGTGGTGGGAACAACTTTTTTGGGCTGAGATGCTCGGAGTCAGGGTGGATTTTAGGTAGAAGGTGTGTGCCCTTTCAGCAATTATATGGAAGAAACAGGGAATGAGTGCCAGACCAAACTGTGTAACATTTGGTATGGTGAGGCTTAAATGTTTCAGTCCAGGGAGCAATCTGCAAACATAATTTTCTTTTCCTTGAATACTAGGGTAGTACTAGATTTGTGCTTTGGGTGGGTTGGGTTCACACATCATTTAGAACAGTGTTTCCCAATCTAGGCAGCTCTAAAATATGTGGGTTTCAACTCCCAGGATCCCCCAGCCAGCATGGCCATTGCTAGGAATTCTGGGAATTGAAGTCCACACATCTCACAGTTGCCCAGGTTGAGAAATGCTGACCCAGAAGACAATCCTTCCCAATCTGGAGGCCTTTCTGAGACTCGTGCTTCAACCCCCAGAAGTCCAAGTAGCTGTTGCTGAGAATCCTGGGAGTTGAACTCCACACATTTGGAAATAACCAAGATGGGAAGAATGGCCATAAAGTATCACATGGTTTCTTCTATTTTGGACATGCCACGCAAGCTGTTGCGATCTGTCCATCCCGTCAATGGCTTTGCCCGATGAGCAAACTCAGCTGGTTGTGATGAATTTAACCAACTTGATTATATAAGCCATGATTTAGTATAATCAGCTCAGCCGTGATGCAGCAAGGAATCAATTCTGAGCGGGAGAGATGACAGCTCAGGGGTGAAAACAATAAACCTCTTTCTGCAGAATTAAAAATATCCCTTGGTCACCTTCAGCAATTATGAAAAATCTCTACCATGTAACACGGGCAACATTTCTCAGTTGCTCACAAAACGATGACCATGGCAGCTCTTTAGAACTGCTAACTTAATATTGTCTCACTATGTTTTGATCTCCTTTTTGCCCTGAGCTTCAGGTCGTGCTTCTAAAATTACTTGCCTCCTACCAGCCTGAGTTGATGAATTCTCCCGTCCCTTCCTCCCATCTCTGCCCATCGATTGGCAGAAAGCCTGTTCCATTACAGGGTTGTAGAAGTCGATCTGTGTTTTGGCCCCTGCGGAAAAACCAAGTGACTGGAATTTGAGCCGCAGATATCATGGGGAAAACTGAAAACGTGTTGGGTCTCTTCCCCTCCACTAGGGTCATCCTGCCCCCTACAAAACGGTTTCTGCTCGAGCAGCAACACAGTCAACCATTCTGCGGCTCCCAGCCAACGCGTTTCAGGACGTCTTCCAGAAATATCCCGAGACACTTGTGAGAGTCGTGCAGGTGAGATTGTGCTGATTCGCCTCCAGAACAAGTTTGTACAAGAGCCTTCTTACTTTTAATAGTGGCAGGAGGGTTTGTAGAAATGCCATTTGGTCACTGAGACCCAGGCGTGGCAGAATAGGACAGCACGTCCTAGATAAACCCTTCGTGACCTCTTTTGTGGGAGCTTTCATGGCCAAGTTCTCCCATGAATTTTGCGTACCTCTAGTTCAGTGGGGCTTGTAGAGAGTCAGGAAGATGACCTTGATGAAAATATGGAAGAATCATCGCCTGGACAAAAGGGGCTGAAACTTAAAGTCCAGAGCAATGAGAAGCGGATCAGATAGACACTTCCCTAATTCACTGGAGTATAAGAAGAGAAGGGGTCTCTATCTTGAGGACATCAGAGGAACTAAGCAATTGGAAAGTCAGAAGGACTTCAGAGTTACTTCTCTGTTTCCTTAACTGGAAGGCTGTGTAGAGAGTAAGGAAGATGACCTTGCTGGAGAGGTGCAGGATCCATTGCTTGGGCAAAAGGGGATGAGACATATTTTAGGTCCAAAACAAGGTAACATTTGGAAGCAGCTCGGGCAGATACCTCCCTGATTCACAGGAGTGTAAGAAGGGGGAGAAGGGACAGTACAATCGGACTTGCAAGATGCTGTTAGGATAGCCCATCTCAATAAAAGTAGTTTTAGCCTTCCTGGTGGAGTTGATTTCCTGGCCTGGTTGGTCTGGCGGGGCCAACAGACTTCAAGTGATGTTCAGATAAACTGCAGCTTTCATTTAGTTGTGGGAACGCTGCACTTGAAGTTTGTTCCACCATGGCCCATCTTGTGGGATCTTGGGAGTTCCCCTGTTGCGAAAAAGCTTCGATTATTGTATCCTAACCACCCCCATCCTTGCAAGATATAGCAGGTGTGGCTGGTTCCGTGGCTGCCCTTTTCCCCTGCAGAGAGATGCAAATAAATTAGCGGTTCTTGACCTGGTTTTTTTCTTCATAAAACAAGCACTGAACCCTGTTAAAGGAGGCTTCTGTTTGATTCCAGCTTGATTTTGTTTTAATTGAAGAGTTCATGCAGTGCCTCTCCCAGGGGAGGGGCACAGTGAAACTGATGCAAAAGTGTAAAAGCTATCAGTTCTACTTTCTCTCCATAGATCATCATGGTGAGGCTACAGAGGGTGACCTTCCTAGCTTTGCACAACTACCTTGGATTGACCACCGAACTTTTCAGTTCTGTAAGTGAAACCTGGTGGTGGACACCCATGGATTTCGAGGAACGTCTCACGGATGCTTGCCTGAAATGGCTGCGGAGTGGGGTGGCCCCCATTTTGGGGCTTCCAGAGCCCTTCCAGATAGCGCTGCCAAAATTCTCTGGCTTCTTTTATCCCCCAGCCCTAAAGATGCAAGATATAACTGAAGCCACTGCAACTGAAAAAGTAGCGATGCAACTCATTATCCTAGTGGGCCTTTGGACGTGTCTGCTCTTACGAACACACCCTGCAAAAGCCAGGGTGTGGTTAGATTAGAACTTTCATTAGTTGTGGGGAGCTTGGGATGCTGGGGCGCAGCTTTGGGGCCTCTGTGGCCACGGTGCTTCCTGACCCAATTTCCGTCCTGCCTCCTACCCCTCCCCAGGAGAGCCAGGCCATTCCTCTGGTCTCGATTGCAAGCGTCACCTCTGGGGGGAACACCAACCGTGTGGTGGTCAAAAGGCAGCCGTCCATCCTGTCAGAGGAAGAACGGGCCGAGAAGCTGGAGAGACACGCTTCTTTGGAGACAGGTGAAGCTTTGCAATCTTGAGTGGTCATGTCTGCCCAGAGTCTGTGTATTTCAGACAGGCCTCCCATTCATCAGGCTTCCATTTGAAATTGGGGGTGGGGGTGGGGGGTGCCAATGCAATGCAAAGATTCTTTGCACTGGGTGAAGTTAATGGCTGGGGACAGAGAGAGCTTTGGCATAGACTAACTGATCTGGGGCTACTTGCCATGAGGGCTGTTTCTTCCAGCTGTGTCTTTCTTTTTAATGCTTTGCTCCCATTTATTTTAACCATGGTCTCATGCATTGGGTTAGCTTGTCAAAAGCCATCTTGCTGGTTGGCGATCCATGAAGCCAAGCAGTCTTGTTGCAGCCAGGTAGATCTGGGCATGTTCTACCTTGAGATGACAATGGGTGGAGGCAACTCTACACCTGTAAGCTTGAGGAGCACAGGAAATGTGACACTGCCTGTCCATGGCTCGGCCCCCCAGCTCTTACTTTCGAGGTGGATTATTTACATTTGCCAGCAAATTCCTTTGCTCAGGAACTGATGTTCTCAACTGTAGATTCAGGAAAACCTCTCGGGTCAGAGCATCCACTCCGAAGAAGCTTATCTTTGACCTCCCCCTCTGGATATTCTGATGCTACTGGTGAGCGAAAGAGGTCTGGGAGATTTCTGAGCTATAAATGCCCTTCAAGGTCTCTTCCTAAGTACTTTTTTCCCCCCAAGAGGGTGGGTGAAGAAGATGGCCAGCAGGGTGGTGTCTGAAATAAGTCCTCCTCTGCCCTTTATCTGTAGGTAACTCAGCTGGGGCTAAACCGGACTTGGACATGGCCTGTGACAGAGCCCGGGTTGACTCTGATTCATCTTCCTTGGAAATGTTTTCTGGCATAATTGCATACAAGGTATCTTTTCTAAGTCTCCTCAGTTCCTTCCTAGTTAAACTGAGCTGGCTGGATCTGCACCACCTCCCCAAACTCAAGCTATATCTCTGGCCCTCTTGATCCATTTGTGTACCGCCCTCTGCTCTGGCTGCATTTTCTTCGGGTTGACTTTAAAACGTCCACAGCCCCCTTCATCTTTCTCAAAGAAGCTCAGATCAGCTCGACGACATGTAAAGGAAAGACATAAAAATAGGATATTTAAAAAGAAAACAGCAGCAACCAGTCCAGGATATTCTAAAATTGGTTCCACGCAGCAAAAGTAAGAACAGCTTGAAATCGAATCAGACTAACAGGGAAATTGCGGGGGGGGGGGGGGGGAATGAGGCTACATGCTAAGAAAAATAAAAAAGCTTGAAGCTTTAAAAAGAGAGGGAGTCTCTCTAGGGGGTCCTAGGCTGAGATGGAAGCACAGAAAATGGAATGGAAATCTGTCCTTGTCTGGTGGGTGACAAAATAAGCGGTTGAACAGTGGAAACATCTGGAGGTGGAAGGGAAGTGGAATGGAATCGTGGTTGTGTTGGGTGGTTGAGATTGGAATTGGAGGTTTCATTGATTGGAGAGGTGAAGTTTAGACTCTTGTTCGGACCTTGGTTCAGCCCCTGGACTTGGGCATCTCCCTTCTTGTTGTATGACAAAAAAAGCTTGCTAAGACATTGAGTTGTCACCATGACCTGAGTTTCCAGTTCTGAGGGGGCCAAAGTGGTAGGGTCTGCAGCACTCTGGCACTCTTGGCAAACCGGTCCTTGGGGAAATGGGAAGGAGTGGGTGAGGCTGAGGATTGGCACTTCACGGTTTGGCCCTTTGTCTGAACGAGCCTCAGCTCAGAACGTGGATCCCTTTTCCAGATGTTCCTACCCAACCGACGAGAGCCCACCCCTCTGCCCCCCAAATCATGTAAAATCCCACGAGGTTATGACATTTCCAAGGCACTGGAATGCTGCCCTGTGCAGCTGCTAGGAGTCAGCTGAGATCGTGAGCGTTTTCAACCATTTGGACATTTTTGGTTTTTTTTAAAGGTGTGTTTGTGGGCCGTGAGTGCCTTTGGGAGGAAGACATGCGATTTGACCCCTGCAAATACCGCGTTGCTGACTTTTTTGTGTGTAAATGCTGTATAGTCCATGCTCTTCCACCCAGAAGGTTCTTTTCCAACAGTCTCTTTTCCCAATGTCCTATTACTTTGCCTGCCATCTTTCGGCTGTACTGCTTACTCTGTGCTGAGCTGGCCTTCTGTCTTCCATTTATGGGCGTTTTTAATTTACCCCATTCAGAGAATTCAGGTGAGGCGGCCATAGGAAACCCCCCCACAGGCCCATTTTGCTATGCTGTGTGCTGACGCCAGCTGTGAAAAGCAAACCTTGTGACCTCAGTGGTGCTTGGTCTTAAAGAAAAGAATATCTGTGTCCCTGCAGGCAGTTGGGTATCTTGACTCTGAAATATTTAATTCAGTTGCCTCGATCCCTGATTTAATGGTGCCCGGAGCAAGTTTCATTTCCCTCTTTCTTTGATCAGCTTTTTCTGCGTTGGCACTTTTTCCCCCCAACACAACTTCTCTCTGGGGCCTGCTAACTGCCAAACCAGGTGTTGGCACCTGGCAGCCTCTGGGGCCTGATCTGTCCTGAACAGTATTCCACTCACCAGTTGCCTCTTGGCTGGCAAACCCTGGACAATGCAGAAGGAGTGTGGCTGATGAAATCAGATGCACCCAGAGTCCATGGGGGGGTTGCTGAACTCTTCAGCTCCACCAGCCCATAATAAGCACTTTGGGAGTGTTGCATGCTGTCGTTCACCTCTTTGTCAGCGGGGGTTGAGGTTGGTCAAGAAGGGCTTTGGCATTGCCAGATCTAGTTGCTTGCTACACTCAGGATAAGAATGAGGAGACCTAGCGGCAGTTGCCTGTTTAAGGACGGGATAGCTGGCTTTGCCCACCCATCATTTCACAGGGAGGTGATCCTAGTGCCCTGTCAATCCGCAGTGTGAAAAGGGGCCCCTGGTCTTTCTGTCTCCCCCAGCCCATCTTGAAGAAAACCGTGACAGTGACTGAAATGCCCTCGGCCATCTTCCATTACATACAGAACAACATTCCTGCACAGGAACCCGGTGCCACCAAGCAGGTCAACACCATCTTAGAGGCTGCCAAGAAAGATCTTCTAACCTTGATGAAGCTGGAGGTGAGTTATCTTAAGAGAGGGGAAATTGGGTTGGATCGGCAATTTCCCGATCCACTGTTGGCAATTCAGATGGACAACTTTCCAAGTCACCCTCTGGGGGAGATGGGCGGCATAAATTTCTGGCCCAGGAGTCTTGCATGTTTTAAAATTCATTTTTTTCCTTTTTTTAAAAAAAGTTTAAAGTGATCCTCCCTTTGCTGGGCTACGAATCCCCTTATCACTTCAACTCTGAAACAGAAGGGAGATGAGGTGATTTCAAGGGGCCGGAAATAGAAAAATTGCTGTGCTTCATCATTCCATCTTGTTTCAGGAACTTTTATGTAAAAAGTAGAGCATCTAGGGAAGGTGGGAAAAACCCTCTTACAAGCCTGATTCTAATGTGGTTTGCTTCTTTTGTAGTGTGAATGCAACTGTTGGGGTTGATGATGGAGCGAGCCATAACGTGATGAAGTCTTTGAACCCTGCCAGATTCAAATAGACCCAATCAGTTCAAATTTGCCAATGGCCTGTTTGTAAGCATAACACCTTAAGCATGGGCCATGTTTAGCAAAATCTCTGAAGATGTATGTGGCTAGTAATCGTTCAAGGCTACTGAGAAGGACTCGTGAGATAGGTCTGGTAGATGGGTTGTTCCCTTGGCTGTAGAGTTAAAAAGCATGACTTGTTCAGCTTCTCCTAGCTTCTGAGTAGCAAATCTGCAGTAGCGCTATCTCCAAAACTCAACTCCTTGGATTTGTTCCTGGAACGAACTTTGGCCACCTCTATGCAGTTATTTTACTCCAAATCCACCCACTATCCGGTTAGATAGGATTTAGGGATTCTGTGCTGAATAACAACATCTGCTTTGATTTGCAGTGCTTCATTGGGGAGATGGGTGTTCTTTTTATGCTTGTTTAGGATCTCTCTCTCTTGAATGGGAAAGTGACGTTACATCAGGTCACCGCAGGGACGGTGGTGTCACGGCAAGGCGACCAGGTGAGTGTGGTGCCCGCAGATACATGTGGGCACATGTGAGAGTGAGTTTGGGCAAAAACTGCAAGGACCTTTAAAAGAGCAGCTCGGTGTTTTGGGATCTTCAAGCTGAGCTCGAAACCCTTGCGCTGAGCAAGGCTGTCCCCCAACCTGGATGGGGCTTCTGGATGGTGGGAAGACAGCTGTCTCTCAGATCTCTCTTCCCAATTCATCTGCTCCAGATCCAAGGTGACCCTTCAGGATATGTCTCATCAAAGCTGTTACGCTCCAGGTCAGGGCAACGGAGAAGAATAAAGCATTGGTTGGTCTGGAGCAAAGACTGACCTTGCGTGCTATTTTTATGCTATTGTGTGCATTGCTCTTGAAGGTTGAACATTCCTTTAATATCTTAAGGGTGCAAAGGTCACCAGCCTTTTCAGGCATATGGGGCCATCATGCAAGGGTATCAAAAATACACTTGTGGACAAAGTCCAGTGTTTCTGTAACGTTAATATTTATTTTGGGGGTTCTGTGCATTCTGGCGAGGATGTTCCAGCAGCTTTGGTTCTCTCAAGCATCTCCTGGCTGATCAATCACCCTATCCTTACGGGCTCCTTTTTAAAATTCTTCCCACCGATACTCTGCAACTCATCCGTCCAAGGGTTTTTTGGTATGCTACTGACTTGCAGGCCCCCAGTGTTGATTGGCAAAAGCTTGAAGTATTCTGTCATGCTCATCAGCTAGAAAGGTCTCATTCTGTCTACTGAAGCCAGAGCAATTTGGGGCAAACGGTTAATGAGTTTCCAAAGGCTTCAGTCTGTGTTCAGAATTTGAGATATATCAAAAGGCAGGAAGACAGAAATTACTCAGCCGGCATGTTGCGTGTTAGGATTTTAATGTTTTGTTGGCTCTAAGTCATTTGTCGTTGTTGACTCTTCCATGAGAGAGTCTTAAAATCTGGCTTAACCTGATAAGCTGACGGATGTGGCCCTGATGCACTTGACTTGCCCTCTTGTAGGATGTCAGCATCCGGTTTGTGATCTCGGGGGTGCTGCACGTCTATCAGCGGAAGATCGACTCGGAGGAAGAGACCTGTTTGTTCATCACCCACCCTGGAGAGCTGGTGGGGCAGCTCGCGGTCCTCACGGGGGAGCCCCTTATTTTCACCATTAAGGCCAATCGTGATTGCACCTTCCTGGCCATTTCCAAGTCCCACTTTTATGAGTGAGTCCCTTCCTTCCTTCTTCCTTGCAAAGGCATCCAGCGGGAAGAACCGGAGCATCCCAGACGTGATTACGCAAATCGATCTAGCTTAGGAAGATGGAAGAGGCTTTAATATAAGCCCTTCATCCCTATGTTTTTGAGACAGGGCCTCTTGCTTTAGTAGAATAATGTGGATAGAGCCCTCCTTTTAGTTTGGGGGGGGTGGCCTAGGGTCCCAGGAAAGAAAAAAAGCTCAGAATATTGAGTTTTATATTCTAAGTTGGTTTCTTTAAACAAATAGGACAATTGCATTATGTTCCACCCAGGACTACACTAGGCTACCTTGACGTCTAGAAGGCTGAACGGATGCTAGGGTTCCCTGTTGTCTAGCTTAAAGCATTTACACCTTCCTACTGATCTCCGGTACTTGAACGACGCCCCTGCCCTTTCTAGAAAGACGTTGCTTTTTCTCTGCTGGTTTCATACCACAGAGGTCCACAGGGGAAGATAAAGGGCGGGGAAGAAGACGGTTGAGCAAGGCCAGTAATTATCTCCTGCCCAAGGGTAGCGCCAAGAGAAACAGCTGATCAGGGTGCCACATCATTCTCCACCCTTGACGGGCACATTGCTACTGGCATGCCTCTGCTGCAGGATTTAAGTATGGAGCAGATGCCAGCTAATTACACATTTAGACTCGACTCACAGCTGCGATGTGCTAAATGCAGGGTACCTGTCTTCTAGCTAAGGGCAGGGTAGGAGGGCTTTTGAATCCAGCTTTAATTAAGCTATCACTGGGATGTGTGGAGAAGAAGGGAAGGCAACATAAAGAAGTGGAGAGGTTCAGAGCAGGCCTTTGGTAGGTCTCTGCTTAATAGAAGCTACTCTTGATGGCCTTTGCTTGAGCTGGTATCACTGGCCCTGACTTTTTCTGTGACTCCTGCAAGAGATGATCCTTAGCTTCAGGTTGGCACTCAATGGCTGTTGTTTCCTCATCATCCCTGTTCCTGTGCTGGCTTCATTCTTTTCATTCTTCCTTTTCTTTGCCCTTTCTTGCTTTTGCTTCCAACCAACTGTTCTTTAGCCTGCTCAATCCTGTCTACCAACCCTTGTTTGGCTATCTTGAATTTCTCTTAATCCTCCAAGGCTGGAGCTTCTGTTTCCAGCATCCAGCTGTAAACTTCCATGTGCAGCTTGGTGTCTGGGGGGTTCCTAAGATGGGCCCCCGGTGCAGGTTTTGGCCAGAAGTTGGGTTTTTGGTGTCCTCTTTTCCTGCAGATGTTCCTGACCTTCCTGAAATATCTACAGGAAGAGAACCAAGCTCAGAGAACACCAACAATTCAACCCCAAGCTATGTATATTTTCCACTATTGGCCAGATGTGCTTGGCTTCCAAGTTTGGGGCTTTTAAAGCCATTTTATGGAACTTGGAATGAGAATGGATTTGGCCATGGTGGGAACTCTGTCAAACAATTTCCACACGAGAAGGCAAATCCTCTGTAGAAATCACACCTAAAAGAGCACGGTGATGCAGGCCATTCCTATATGTGGTTCCTCAGCGATGCAGATGTGTGGCCTTTGCGAAGGCCCAAGATGCTTGTGATTCTGTGGGTCATGGAGATGTTGGGGGACTGTGGATTTCTTTACAATCCCCACCCCGTCACAACCCTCCCCTCATAACTGAAGTGTCGGATGCAATCTGGAACTCCATGAATTCATAGCAGTTCTTCAGGAACAGAGAGCATCCAATCTCGTTCAGCCCTGCATTAAAGCTGTTGATCTCAGCAGCTCTAAGGAAATGGTTTTGCTTCGAATTATTACAATTCTGCAGTTGTACTTCCTTTCCTGTTCGTTCGTTTGTTTTTCTTGGCTTAGTTTTTTAAGTATTTAAAAAAAAGACTTATCCAGTTCTTGTTTCTTAAGTGAAACGTGTATGAAATGATTGAAGTTTGCTCTTTAAGGAGTGCCAACAAGGCACGCTTAAAGTGTAAAACAAACAGTATCAAGTGTTGGAAGTTGACAGTGGGTTCTGGCTGCTTCTCTTTTCACATATTCTTTTTTTTTAAAAAAAAAAACAAGTTCTCCTTGTGTCCCAGGATTAGCTTATTGCATCAACTACCACTAAGCCATGTTAACAACTGTGGGGGAAAGTTAAGTTCAGACCTTTTTGGAAGGGATTAATACATGCATGACTCTTGTGCTGTTGTTGTCTTCTGGAAAGTGGGTGTTGTGGGAAGCCATATTCTTAATATCTTAGTACAAAAGTGCCTTGAAGGAGGCCATTTTGGATTTAGACCCCTGTTGTAAATGGTGAGTTAGTGGTGCTGGACCTTCTTGGCTTCCACACTTTCTTACAGCTGGGTCTTTCCTTTCAGGATCATGCGGGAGCAGCCCTCGGTTGTCCTGGGTGTGGCTCACATGGTGGTGAAGCGCATGTCATCCTTTGTGAGGCAAATTGACTTTGCTCTGGATTGGATGGAAGTGGAAGCAGGACGCGCCGTTTACAGGTAGGGCCAGACGGAGTTCTTGAATCATCCCAGGGTGAAGGAAGGAAAGAGATGTTCTTTCTAATCCCTGTCTTCTCCAGTCCCAACGGGGACAGTTCATGGAGACGAGCAGGAGGTGACTTGTTTGGCCCAGTTGAGTCCCAATTTTGGAGCTCTGGACGATTCTCAAAAAGCAGGCCCAGAAGGAAAATTACGGTGGAATTTGCTCATCAAGGTTTGCACAAACTGACAGCCCTTTGTGGTAATCAGGGTCAGGGAACAGGCCCCAAAAAGATTCCAGGAATGCTCCTTTATCACTGCAGGGTATAACAGCAGAATCCTCAAAGCCTGCCAGAAGTCCTCTCTACTCCATCTTATCCCAAACAAAATGAAGAGGGTTTCTTGTTCACACTTGTTCACACTTTCCTCTTTCTCTGGACTGAGTAACCTCTTCTGAAACTCCTCCCTTCATGGTTCAATCATTCCTTCCCCGTTCCCAAGGCCAGGTCTACAGTCTTTCCCACCACCAGAGGCATTCTCATTTCTTCTAATCCCGTTCTTCTTCCTAGGCAGGGGGATCATTCAGACTGCACCTACATTGTCCTGAACGGACGGCTCCGCTCTGTCATCAGGATGGACGATGGCAAGAAACACCTGACAGGCGAATATGGCCGCGGGGACCTGATTGGTGTGGTAAGGAGGGGGCGGGACTGGCTGGCCTGCTTGCCTTGGGTTTACTAGATTTTCCATGACAGTCACGAACCCATGTTGAAGTTGCCATAGGCCAGGGGCGGTTGGAGAAACCATGTGATCCAAGATGTCAGAGGAGGTCTGGCTTGTGAGCAGCTCAGCCCATATCTGCATAAGTAGGTTAAGGAGCTGGATCTCAGTGAATCATTTGGTTGGATCTCTGCAGTGCTGCCTTCTGCCATCTGCAGTGGTGGCGCCATGATACAGCAGAAACCAGCTGAGCCCCATCTCTCCCTTGGCAGACTGCTTGGAAATAGAAGTCACTTGCCACAGATGCCAACGCACGCCTCTTACAAGTCCACCTGGCCACTGTTCCCAAAGACAAGATCCCTTAAAGTCTGACAAAAGGATGACCAGAAAAGTCAACAGTGGAGGAATGGAGATGGCCTGAACTCACTCCCTCTTGACTGGGAAGTCTGACTTCCATGAACATATTCAGTGGCAATGTTCGGCTTCCCCAGAATTGTCCCTTTTGAGATTATTTAAAAAGGAAAATAGAGCTACTGTGGTTTAGGGATTAAGAGGTCGTATTAAGAGCAGGGAGATGGAGACTCCTGTTATGGTGACTTTAGGGCGGGCACGGTCTCTTCCTTGCTCTCTCTCTCTCTCTCAGCTCAACCAACCTCACAGGATTGTTGTGGGAAGTATAGGAGGGAACGTCTGTGGTTTTGAGCTGTAAATCAAATAAAAGATAGTCCGTTTCTGAAGATAGGCCTGCAAGCATGTAAACAAATAGCTGGCAAAGAACTGCCAAAGCTGAGACAACATCTGAGCAGGTCTTCTTTAACCCCTATCTTATTGCCACCAGTCTCAGACGCCTTGCAAACTTTAGCAAGCTCAGAAAAATAAAGACTCAAGTTGAGGAAGACTCCTGAGGTCAACATAGACAGGTCCGTGTTCTTTTCTTAACAAGAGCCTGGAAGTCTCTTGCCATGACTTTCTTCTAAAATGTCTTCATTCCCAGCCTAGCTTTATGGTTCTGAAATTTCCTGGTAGTTTCTCCATCCAAGGATGAACCATATCCAATCCTGTTTAGTTTCTCAAGGTCATCTGAGGATGACCAGGTCCTGCCACCTCATTTATTCCTTGGAGCTGTCAGAGATGTCAAAAAAAGCCCAGCGTTTTTATCCTAAAAAAGGTCTTCAGAATAATCTCCCATACTTATTCATTCTCTCTCTCTCTCTCTCTCTTTCTCTCTCTCTCTCAACTCGAGATTTGCAGTGTTGGGTATATATCTAAGTAAGAGGTCCAATCTCCCCACTTCTTCTTTCCCCTATTAATGGCAGAAATACCCAACGTTTTAATGGGTATTTAAACAGTTTTAATCAGCGGCCTCAGAATCTTGACGGGAGTCCGTGTCCGTGAAATACGATTCCCAAGAACAGTATGTGTGTCATCGGCAACGGGCGACTTCTTTTTAAGTAAACTCTGCAGCAAAACAAAGCAACTTCCGTAGTAGCAGGCCACCCGGGCGCTGGTGATCTATCACAGCGAATCTGAAATTAAATTAGCAAGTGCTGCTCTAAGCCAGCTGGTGAGGCAGCAAATTCCATTATACGCTCCAGGAGAGTGGGATATTATAGCCTGTTCTAAACTTTCTAGTTAATTCAACTCATAAATATTAGCGAGGTGGGGCAAGGAGCAAGCAACTCGATTTCATTTGGCTGAATCGTAAAGGACCTTATGTTTCTCAGAGCCACTGGATTCCCTCCTATGCATCCTCTTTTTTTTTTTTTTTAAATAAAAGTCCGGGGCTCAGCATTTTTGGAAAATGAGCGGATTAAGATCTTATGGGACTTTAAAATCCAAACAGACAGGCACCCTGTCCAAGTCTGGCTTGTTGATGTTGCTGCTGTATATCGGGCGATGCCAGGCTTGAGGAAAAGCGCTCGGAAAAAATTACGAAATACCGGGACTTGCAGATCGAAGTTGAACGCTTATGGAAAAAGAAATCTGCTGTTACCCCAATTGTGACTGGAGCCCTGGGAGCAATACCTATAGGACTCCCTCGATATTTGGAAACGTTGAATTTATTGGACCTGAACGCTCTAAGTTTACTTGGAATCACCTCTATCCTCAGACATTACTTTAATCATTCTTAGGTGCTTGGTTAGGAATGATTAAGTTTTCACCAGTCTTTGTGAATCTAATTGTAGATCATCAACATCATCATCATCATCATCATCATCATCATCATCTAAAGCTGTTCTCTTCTCCCATCCCATAAGCAATGCCCAGGAATAACCCACATTGTAACGGCCCATCCAGAACCAGGCAAGGATTCACATCTCAACGGTCCTCTTTTATCAGCGAAGAGAGCAGCCTTCTTGCAAGTTCACACGGGAGCCCTAGCTAAGACAGAAAAAGCAATCAGTTTGCTGAGATTTCTGTCAGCCGATTGTGTCCTCTTTTAATAAATGTTGGACATCATAGGAAGGGAGCCGTGCTAGTCTACGGCAGCCAAAAATCAGAAGGCACCTGGGCAGCTCCTTTTCTGACTCACAAATTTTATTAAAAGGTGTCAGCTTTCGTGCTGTAAGCTACGGCCTCTGATGAAACGAGCAAGCTTCTGCCTTTTCATAAAATGTGTGAGTTGGAAAACGGTGCTCCTGGACTTCTAATTTCCAAAAATGTTTGGTAACTGCACATTCAGGAAGAATAGTGTGTGTGTGTGTTCAGAGATGGGGAGGCCAAGAATTTGACACACGTCTGCAGGCTAAGCTGCTGCCTGGATTCCAGCAGAGTAATGGGGACATCTGACATTTTCTAGCACAATGTTCCTGGGAAAAGCAATCTAGGAAATGCTTAATTTGGGGGCACGAACAGGGAGGAGAAGGAACGCAAAGCAGGCAAGATGGGAGAAGCAGGCGGCTGCTATGGTAGGCATTTTTTTTTAAAAAAATAGGATTTTAATACAAAGCAAATCAAGACAGCCCTGAAGTTTGGTTTTATAAGCGGGGAACGCAGAAGCCCCATTTCAAAACGCAAGACGCTAGACTTCTGGCTGATGTCGCTATCCTGAAGCAATTTGGAGCCCAATCATTTATCCATTTACTGCACGCCCTCCATAGCTCATCATTTACCATTGTCCTTTGAGAGACGTCAGTAGATACAATTTTGGTGGGGTCAGGTAACAAGATTTCAGTGAGCCATTATGGGGCTCCAGTCCTTTTACTAGCATATCCCATTTCCGTGGTTTTAAATCGAGGTAGTTTGATGTTTAAATTGCCTTTTTGGCCACGTACTATGGCAGAAGTGCAGGATTATGGTTTATTACGGTTTATAAAAGGATCGATTAAGCTGGTATCGTGAAGCAGAGGTAGTGAGTGAAATCGGGCTCTTTACAATCCTGGATTTCAAATAACAGCCACTAAAAGGTTTAGGTTAAGCTAAAGTAATAGGTGCAGACTTTGAGTAATGTCGCCAAACCTCTCTTAGCTACCCAAGAGTCCACTTTGAAGATTTGGAGATATTATTATTATTATTATTATTATTATTATTAAGATGTGGAGCTTAACCGTTCTAAAGGCTTTGAAAAATGGATGGTAATTGATGTGCGTAACCGGAGGCACTTCAGAGAACACAGCGTTGAATAGGTGCCAGATCCTTTTCAAATGAGAGGGATTTTCTTTTCATTTCCTTTGAACAGTCACCAAAAGAGCATCAATAACATTGGTCTTTGCTAATTAAAATGTGCTCCTGCTGGTTAATCAACTCGCCCTCCATTTGACTAATTTCCCGGCTCTTTCAGAGCACTAGCACACGCACGTGTAAATGGGTTAAGCGTGCGCCTCTAGAGAGTAGCAAGGATTCTTATCTTGACCCGGAGAAATTAATGACATGATTAATCCCCATTTTGCCCAGTATGCAAGTAGCAATTTTCTAGGCGATGCTTGATTAAGCACTCGGTTGAAATCCAAATAGGATCAGTACCTCAAATAGAGAGCCAATTATCTTACCGTTAAAGGGATAGGAAATTAGCTTGATGTAATCAATCTTCTGGGAACCTCCCTTGTTCTGTTCTGTTTGGCTCTTTTCTGGTATTTTTCTGCGGAAGTCCACAGGCTCTCGAACCCTAAACTGTTCCATATATAGAATAGCTGGAGCTACCTCCCAGCTTTCAATTGAGGGGGCTTTGGAGATGTAGCAAAGCATCATGACAAGCCATAGTTTGTTTAACCATGGTTTATGAAATAAACCCTAGTTGGTTGGATTCACTCAACCAGGCTGGGCAACCCAGGACACTCCCTGTGTTGCTGTACAAAGTTCCCCACAACTTTCATGCTTCCTACAGCTGTTGAAGTTAAGGAACAGCTGGGTGGCCACAAGTAGCCCTCTCCTAGGCTGAACACCATAAACTGTGGTTTGCCTACTACAACAGCATATTATGGCTTACCATGTAGCACAAAAAACAAGCCAGATCAGGTCTTTGGGGTTGACCGGGTGTTAGAGCAGACACACAAAGCTTCGATTTCTGAGGAACTTTGAATGTTTGGGGGGGATCTTCTTATAAATATAAGGAAAATCTTCCTGATTGTAAGATCTGTCTGCCTGTGGAGGTTGTGAATCTTCTATCTTTGGAGGCTTTTAAGAAGAGGCTGGCCAGCCACCTGTCATGGATAGCTCAAATGATTTTTCTGCCCATTGCTGAGGGTTGGACTAGATGTGGTTCTTCCCCGCTTTAGAGTTGAAAAACTGACCTCTTTTGAACAAGCATTTTATCATCAAGAATCCTGATTTAGGATCCTTTATTTCATCTGTGGAATGCCCCATGTTTTCCTGTGATTAAACAAAGGTTAATAATTTAACGGTACCTCTATAAGACTAGCTCTGGTTAGCTGCCAGAGTTGTAAATCTTTGAGGATTTTCCTTCTTTTTGTTTTCCCTTTCCTTTTCTTCCATTTGCACGTAAAAAGATTACAGCGACCTTGCTAAGCTGTCTTGGCAGGATTTCCAGCTCTCTTCCCCATTTGGATACTTCCTAGTACATTAAGACTGTAAAACATTGACCGTGATCATAAGGAGGTGATGTTAATCTATTCAGAAAGCATCAGGTTGCATTGCGAAGATACAGAGGCTGTTGTCTCAAAGCTGCTCTTCAGAAATGGAGATCTGACAGATGTTTGAGCCATGCTAAGATATATGCGCCAATATGAACAAAGTAATAAAGAGGAAGATGACCACAGTTGGGGGGGGGGGATATGTGTCAGATCAAAGAAGGGAAAGGAGGTTTATCTCCCAAGATCCAAAGTAAAGGCAGTGTCCCGTGGAGGACTTGTTTCTGAACTGGAGAACCACCATGAAGGGCTGTTACCTTCATTCCATGATGATGGGCCTCCTCAAAATATCTGCTTTGCTGAAATGGGAAGTGGACTCATCTGGCAGACCTGCTCTTACGCTGTGAACCCAAGAAGAATCGAAGGACAGAAGAGGACAAATCTATCACTTTTGTCATATTGAGAAGTTCACTCCCTCTACCTGCATGTCTGGGGTTGTCCCTCCCCTTTGCAATGTCCCAGAGGGGATGAGCTCTTTTGGAGACACGTTTCAATGCAGAACTTCTCCCGTTTCTGGCATAGTGTACAGACTCCATTCGTCTGCTCATAAAGAGAGAGTGCTCTGGTTCTTTGCTCAATGTGAAGTATCTTGGCGGCCTCAACGGTTGCAGCACAAATGTTGGCTTTCCCTCAACAGGGCTGACATCCTTGGCAGGGAAGGGTGGCCCTAGGAGAGTTTTCCAAAGAGACACTCTGTTCTTGCCGAATTTGTAGTCTTGTGTTTCTGTTGGCTGTTCTTCTCCTTCTCCCTCCCCGGTCCCTTCCTTAACTATGCATCTGCCCCATTTCCACAGGTTGCAAGACTCTATAATTCGAGACCTTTGATAAAGACACCTCTTTGTTATGATTGCGGTGCTCAGTGTGGCTCTGCTAAGTCCCCCATGTAAAAAGCAATCAGTTAAAAACAGATGCCATTCTCCTTCACGTATCTTGTTAAAAATAACATTTCCTCAAAGAAATGTCAGGGATCTAGGTACAAAACTTTGGTTGGCTCTCCACTGCAGAATGCGTTGGATTTAGTAAAAGTTCACAAGAACAGTCCTGTTCGGTCATCCCAAAGCTTCATCTCCTCCAGCATCTTTCTTGGTGTGGTGGCCAGCCATATTTCTTTTAAAAAATTCCTTTAGCCAGGTGTAAAAGTAGCAATGGAGTCCTTGGTGTTCTGTGAGCTGTTTCCTAGCAGACATTTCATTCTCCTGAAAACGTTACCTAGTTGGGTATCAAAATGTCTGCAAGAAAACAACCAAGCTCAGAGAACACCAAGGACTCCACAGTTTAACCCTGAGCTACATCTGTTCTCTTCTATTGGTAAAAGTAACAGCCTGTTACTTCTTAAGCTTCTGTAGAAGTTTTTGACAGTCTTCAGGATAAGTAGCTATTGAGAGAACATAAATTTGTATACCTTGTTCTTTAAAATGCTGAAGTTAGCGGCCGGCCAGCTGCCTCAAGGACAGGTATGGGCAACCTCTGGAAGAATCAAGAGTTGTAGTGGGTAGATCAAAGAAACAAAGAGGTGGGACTATGATAGATACGGCCAGAACAAAGCCTTTTCTTTGATTGTTTTGTTTTTTGAGGTTTAGGGTATGTGTTACAGCTATGTTACTGCTTTGATGTGTTTCCCATCTCAAACCCTGATTTTCAGCATTGGAACTGGGGACCACAGGATGGGTTCAAAGGGTCCATAGGCGTGACTGCTCATTCCTCACCTAGGAACCCTCAAAGCAGAGTGTGAAGCGTACCGCTCTCTTGTGTTTCCACCCAGCCATCAGTGCTAGGTGGCACCTGGCCCCTCTTTGGAAACCCACTTTTGCCTTCCCAGATGTCCCCCCCGAGTGTGAAAGCAAGTTCCTACTTTCATAGTTCAGTTGGGGCAGAGCAGTTTGAGAAGGCAAGAGTCAACATCACGTGCTGAACTTGCACGGTCTTCAGAGAGGGCCTGCTGAGACAAAGTTTCTTCCTGGGGATGGTGGGGACAGAGGGGAAAGATCTCAGGATCTTGCCTTTCTGAGGAAGGCATTCTATTCTCCCATCCCGGGCACTTACAGATCAGAACGGCAATGACGTCTCCTCTCTTACTGGAGTCCATTAGTTGCTAAGCATTGGCTGACTTGAGTCTTCCTCCGCTTAGCTGCTCAGCTGGTGTTTATTGTGGAGCAAAGCACTAGGAAACCAGGCTGAGTTCAAAGCGGGAAATGTCAGCACCACCCGCTGGGCAGAAGATGATGTCTCACCGCTCGCCATGTGCTCTTGTGCTGTGCTGCATTCGCGAGCAACAGTCGGACACCAGGCTAAAGCAGACTTCTACCGGCGGGGGCTCTTTGGATAGGTGGCCTTCCAGCTCCCAGCATTCTCAGCAATGGTTGGGGAATTCTGGGGGTTGAAGTCTACCTCTGAGGGGTGCCCAGGTAGAGTTGCTATAAAGGAGCAGGATGTTGTACAGTTCTACAGGTTCTCAGTTGTCCTTTAGAGATGCAGGACATTCCTGATCTTGTGAAAAGGCAGGAGCAAAGAAGAAGCAGAATGTCCAGGTCCAGTAGAAACTTTACACGTTTGCGTTTGGCAGCACAAGAATGATGGCCAGGGCCTTCTTGGCAATGCGTAAATTGTTCCTGATGCAGTTTGAATAACCATTTTCTCTCCTCTGGTCAGGTTGAAGCACTAACTCATCAGCCCAGAGCAACAACGGTACATGCTGTCCGGGATTCTGAGCTGGCCAAGCTTCCAGAGGGAGCTCTGATATCCATCAAACGCAAGTTCCCACAGGTAGGAAGCGTGATCTCCCTGTCACCTCAACTCAGGTAGGGAGCCACTCCTGTAGAGAGCGATCCTAAAACTAACTTTTCTTCGTTTGCAAAGCACCAGAGAAAAAGTCTATAGTGGTTAGGGAGCTTATAGTATTTAAGGTATTCTATGGATTTAACCTCTGTGGTTTGAAGTTCTGTGGGTATGTATCCCAGGAATAGCTCCACAAATCCAATTTTGGAGCTGCTGGTTCTGGACGTCACTTCACTCTTCCTTTAAGAAGCCCTCTCTGCTTTAGCATCTACCCCAGGGGGTTTCAAAGGCTGCAGAATCTGTTGGTGTGTGTGTGTGTGTGTGTGTGTGTGTGTGTGAGAGAGAGAGAGAGAGAGAGAGAGAGTTCTGATCAAGAGGCAAAGCTCTAGTGATAGAAAATTGGCTTCATTTGAATGAACTTTTTTGTCCTTGGTCTTTCCCGGAACCCCATCAAGTTCTCATGGAACCCTAGTGTTCCAGAGAACAGAGTTTGCCAAACCCTGATTTATACCCCCAACTTAGGTTGATTAGGCAGAACAAGGGAAAGCAGTGGGTACCAGTTCATAATTTCATGACTGAGCAGGAATTCTGATGCTGGAGTCCTTGGTCCTAGTCCAGTCTTAACCCAGCTTTGGTCAGCTGGATAGCTTTGAGATGTGACTTCCTTAAAGCTACAAGTAAGACTGAAAGGCAAAAAAAATCAAAAACTTGTGAATACAGTATCAGCAAGTATAAAAATCTAAATCAAGTTAACTAACAAATGGGAATGTGAAGAGCAAGAAAAAAAGGGGAGAATGGAAAATTGTCCTACATTTCTACAATGCAGATCTAAAAATCCCATCATTATAAAAATTGTCACAACCCAGTTCTGAAACAACAAATTAAGCCTCAGCCACTGTAACTGTAGCTGCTCAGTGAAGGCACCTCTTATGTTTAGAAAAGACATACAAGATTTCCTTCTTATTTATTTATTTATTTATTGGATGTAGAGGCCACCTGACTCCCAGAGTCACCCGTTGAGGGAAATGGGCGGCATACAAATTCAATAATAAATAAATAAAATAAATAAATAAATAAGGCTGGGTGGTTTCCCTCTCAGAAGTAAGAAACAATGAAATGAAAGAAAAAGGACATGTCTGTCAAGAAGAAAAGGACCCATCACCAGGAGGAGACAAAAATACTAATAGAGGCTTGACACCCCAATCCCAGGCCTGAGAGCAAAGCCAGGATTTCAGAGACTTGTTGAACAACTGCAGGGTAGAGCCATATGGATCTCCAGGGGTGATGCTGTTTCAGAGGGCAGGGGCTGCAATAGTGAAGCCAACAGCTGGATTGTTCAAAGCCACTCTAATAGGATGGCGACAGCTTTGGATCTCTGCTGAAATAGAAAAAAAATATGGGCCTGATCAAGATGGAAAGTTAGATTTAGGATGCTCCCTATTTTCCTCCTCTCCTGATGTGTCTTCCATGGCAACCAGAACAGCCATCAAGAGGTTCTCAGATGATGGAGTTCCATTTTCAGAGTGATGAGACAGCATAGCAGAAGCAGAGCCCTGCATGATTACTGCAGAGCCCATCAAGATGGTCTTACATTTGCACCATAATGGCCTCAGTGTTCCACAACATCTTAATCAGACTTGTCCCAAATTAGGGATGGATTGAAAGGCCTGAATCACCATCTCATAGGTTGCATTGATGCCAGATAGACTCTGGGACTGGAATTACAGTGAATGTTTGATTTAAGAGGCCAGTTGAGAGAGGGAGTGCCTGTTGTGGCTGATCATCAGTTATTCAAGAATATGCCCTTGTGATTTACACCCTTGTCATGGCGACATCACAATGCAAATGGTGTAAATGACCATGGAAATCTGATCCATTGCATGCAAAGTCTATTGTATTGACATCGGATAAATCAGGATTTCAGGGTACTGTATAATTTGTGGTAACGCATTAAGGCATCTGTAGACAGAAGAGAAGATGACCTTGATGGAGATTTACAGGAACCGTTATTTAAGCAAAAGGGGCTGAAACACTTTTAAGTCCAGAACAACGAGATAACGTTCAGAAGCGACTCAGGCAGATGTCCTGATTCACTGGAGTATAAAAAGGAGGAGGAGATCCAGCACAATCTGACTTATAAAAGTAGTTTTTGCTTTCCTGTGGAGTTGATTTCCCAGTCTGAACTATCTAGTGGGGCTGACAGCATCTGGCCAACCTTAGTTGACCTTGAGTAAAGCTAAGCAGGGTCAAGACTCCCAGCTGCCACAGTCTTTTGATCTAGTCAACCACAGCAGCAAACATCTGGAAGACTATCTTCTCTTAGATGCCTAAACTTGATTAAAAACACACACGCGTCACAATTGCTTAGCAATAAATAATTATGCTTCTATAGACTTTAATAAGCCACTGTTGTCAACCCCCTCATTCAGAAAACTTTCCTCATGATGTTCTACAAGCCTTCTCCCCCTACTCATTGGGTAAAAAAGACAGGAAGAGAGCAGGGTATCTTGTGAGTTGTGTAAATGCCCACTCAACTGTTTTTTTTTCCTCCACCTTAGCACCATGACTGCTGGTGTGTCACTCTGACAATTAACTCGCAACTTTGTGTGTGTGTGTGTTTGAAAGCTCCTTTGCTACTCCTTTGCTATTTTTAGAAGACAGCTCCATCTGTCTATTATTCCTAGCAAGGCAGTTGTTGTAGTCTTTGTATGGGAATTGGGCCACCGAGTTTGAATTTTGATTTATTTTCCCTGCCCTGGTTCAAAAGGTAGCGCTTAAAAGCTGCACTTTGATTTTGACATGAAAGTGAAGATGATCGGAAGGCGAGGGCTTCCCTGGGCTGCGTTGAGGGTTCCTGGTGTATTCTGACCAGCATCAGAAGGAAGGAGACCCATCCATTTTATTTTTTACAATAACTTCAGGTTTTCAGATAGGATATGTGTGGGCAACCTTTGGTTTTATTTCATAAACTGCGCACAAGGGATTAGTTTGGGCTTTTGGCAGGTTGGTGGACCAGGAGAGATGGAGTTAACCAGCCATAATCATGATAGTGAAATGGAACCTCCATGTGCAGTAACAGTAAGGTGGGGAGGATTGGCCGTGGGGCAAACACCAGGGCAAGCCCGTCATTGCTTTTCCGCACTGCTTACAAGATTCAGACGGTCCTATCCTTGGCTCAGGGACCCTCCTGCAGGATCGCTTTATGGAAAGGCTGAGGCTGCCCATTCCTGCACTCCCCGCAGCCTGTTAGGACTACAATGCACATTATCCTCTGCATGGATTATCCTGAGGAGGACAAGACCTGTGATGGAACACTCCCGATGCAACAAGTTGTGAAGACTCTTTCCTTTCCAAGCAGGCTGTAAATTTCCTCATCTGAAGAACAGCAAAAGAGCTGGAAAAGAAGTCTTGACTGTCTGCGCGGCACTCATTTTTGTTTTTTTTTAAATATGTTTACTGACATCTTAGGAGAATAGAAATGGAGGTTTTCTCTCTTTACACAGAAGAGGGGCACGGAGGACAACATGCCTCCTTCTTCCAAGCAGAGAAGCTTTAAAACTCCAAGGAGATTGCGTGCCGCGCGCCTTGTTCCAATCCAAAATTGATGTTCCTTCTACGTTGCCATGGCAGCCATAGAGTGACTCACCCAGTGGCAGAAGGGAGCTTGCTGTGCTGTGGCTCCACGCTTGTTTTCAAGTCAATGGTCACGTGAAGGCAGGCTGCAGAACCCCCCCTCCCTCCGTGACCTTGGGGGCTTCAGAAGTTCATGGCCACGGTCCCGAACATCATTCATGCAGCTGGCCTGCCTCTTCCCCATCCAGATATCTGACATCAAGATGTGCCATTCTCCCTCCCCTGAATCCGTACAGGGGAACCCATATGCCTTGGTCTTGTTGGCTGTGTTTACCCTTGGCATTAGAGGGAGGGTCCGTGGAGAACGCAGTGCTTTGCTTTGATCTGAAAGTGAGCAACTGAGATTCAATCGGAATGGGGACAACTGTTGGCTGTTCCCAGAAAGCGTTGAAATGTGGGTGAAATAATTGTCTGGACTTAGCACTAAGTTCCCTTGGGCCTGTTACTCCCAAAGGTAGAGAATACGAATAAAGAAATGGCCACTTTGCTTAGTTGGACCTTTGACCCAACTTGGCCCGGTGTGGTTTCTTCTGACTGTTGCAGGCTCTCTCCAGTGACCAAATCCTCTCTGTCAATCAGGGACAGCAAGTGAACTTGGGAACTGTGTGACACCTGTCCTTTGCCAGCCCTACACCGGTCACTGTTTTGCTATTTTAATACCCGAGTTTGGATCTAACTCAGAGAGAAGCAGGAGGTAACTTGAGGCTGTCGCAGAAGGCCTGTGCAGAATGTGCTGATAGAGATGATTGGTGGGCTCCTCCTCTGCTCATTGTGTCCAAGCGGAGAGGCGCACTCAAGGACCCCATGGCCTACGCTAACATAATAGATTAGCTGGTGTGTGTGTGTGTGTCCCAGCAAGGACAAAAAAGCAGCACCACCCACAACCCATGTTCAGCAGCTGAAATGAAGAAAGCCAGGTGGTAGTGGTGGAAACACGACAGGAGTGGTTTTGTGTCAAAGGGTCTTTAAGTCTTGGTCTGAAACCGACTCATTCCTTGGTTGAGCAAACACTGGAAGGCACTCTCTTCTCCTTTCTGTAGGTTTGTCTACCTTCTCCTTGCTGTTTTCCCAATGGGGTTGGAAGACCATGGGCTTGTAGCAAAATAAATCCTACCGACTTCCCCCACTTGTTCACCTGAGCAAGCCAGGTAGGACAGATGCTGACCTTCAGCAGAGTCCTGGCATAGATTTGTCGGAAGATCACTTGAAAAAAGTTGCTGAACTGCCCTTTGGACAGAATTGAAAAGATTAAGGTTAATCCTTCCCTTTAGCAGAGAAATGCGAGTCTCCTCTGAAGTGATGTTTTGTCATCAAAATTCTCCTGCGTTCTGGCAGCCCTCCACTCCAAGTTTCTCCTTATGTTCTTCAGGCTGTTATGCTCTTTTGGACCCCTGCTTGTGATAATGTGTCTCCTTTCCCCCATCCTCTTTCTGCTCCCCAGGTTGTGACACGGCTTATACATTTGCTGGGTGAGAAGATCCTTGGCAATCTCCAGCAAGGGGGTAGGACATTGCATGCTTGGCTCCTTCTCCTGCTCCTTGTGGGAGGTGGGAGGGCTGGTGTGTGGAATTACTGGAGTAACAATGCTACAACCCAACTACATACTTGGTCAGTGCTCCCAGAACTGCAGAGGGCTCTGCAGTAGGCAGAAAGGGATTCAGTGGAATGTCGTAATTGGTTGGAAAGGGTTAGGAGCTCCTGGATCTCTTGCTCAATGTCCTGCTTACTCACGTCCACCCTTTTATTCATTGTTTGGATGCTTTTTGTTAATGTTCTCTGGAACCCTTGGCTAAAGAAACATTCCACACCCTTCCAACTGACATTTGGCCAAGAATATTCCCATTCGGGTGCATACCCAGAGTTCCCAAGAAAGGGCTGGCTGGAGAAGAAGAATCCTCTCTTGGGCCCCAATCTGCCCCCGAAGAGGCAGGGAACAGAATGTGAGAGGACAGGATCTGAAATTGGCATGTGACCCCAGTTTAGCATTATTAACATGAAACCGTGATTAAGGTAAACAAGGGAGATGGCAATCTGGTTCCCACATCCCTCAATTCTGATGCTTGAACCTATGGTATGGAGCTTAATATTACGTGTGAACTTGGCTGGGATGGCTTGCTTAGGAAACTGTGGTTCCTTATGTGATAGGCTTGACCCACCCATGACTCCAGGTCACTCAATTAATACACAGACCATAGTTTAGAGGAAACTTTGAGTCACATTTGCCATCTGCTCAGGCATAAATTAGACTCGACAGTAAACATTCAGTTGCCGGCTTACGTCCAGCTGTTCATCCATTTCCCCTTGAAATCCCTCTCTTTCTAAACTGCTGTTTCAAGGTGTAAATTTGGGGACATTTTCAACCTGAAAGACTTTCAGGGGAAACCTCTTTCCCCTTTTCCTATCTCAAATATCATTTCTCCGCCCCAGCTGTGACTTCCTTCCTTCTATATTTGGTTTATACCCCGCATTTCTATTCTTAGGGTGCTCAAGGTGTCTGCCAGTCAAAGAAAGGATAGTTAAAATCCCCATGATTATTAATCCCACTCAAAAAGCCCAACGAAAAAGGAGGTTCTTGTCTTCTTTGTCTGCTAAATGCTATCACTAAAGAGGGAAGGGCATTCCGGAGTTTATGTGCAACGCAGATGATGCGATGCTGGTTGCATGCATGTTCCCCTTTGCCCATCAAGCTGTCACAGCTGAGCCTTACAATAAGATGTCCAGAGTATCTTTTTATGAAAGGTTGATAAAGTAGGAAGCAGTAACCTTGAAAGGAACCTCACTGTCCAGTATCAGGAGTCCTGGGGTGAACCCACTTCCATTACGCCTGGGAGGCTTCAGTCCATCTTCCCAGGTTTCACGTTAATGCTAGTTTTTATGGTGGGATTCTGGATGCTCCCTCCCTCAACCTCAGATTGTGATGTGGGGAAACAGCACACAGTCTTCTCAGAATGGGCTTTCTTCCTCACAGGGCACCAGCTGGCCTTGCACACCACCAGCAGCAAATGGGACTCCAGCAATCCTGCCAGCAACCTCGCCACGGTTGCCATCATGCCTGTCTCAGAAGATGTGCCACTCTCCACCTTCACCCTGGAGCTCAAGCACGCCCTCTGCGCCATTGGTAAGAACCAAGGAGCACGCTGACTCCTGTGGCTTCAGCCTATCCATGAAATGATGGGAGGGACCTGGACAGCCAGGAGATCCACTCCACAATTTGGTGACCAGCTGAATAAAGGTGGCATGGCCCATATAGTGTGGTGTTCAAGTGGGAATCAATCTCCTGGGTGTTTTGCACTGCCCTTTTTATACAGTGCGGAGAGCTGATTTAATCATGTCTTTACTGACTCATAATAGCTCAGAGGAGATCATTCTCCTTCCCTCAGCTGACAGGTCATCTGAGATCTCCTGAAGAGCTGCCAAGTGCCGTTCAATTGCCATTGCTGTTTGACACTTAATAGCGCCATAATTCTGTTGATTTTAATGACAGACGTCTATTTTTAATGCGTGCTTCGAATGTGTCCTCTTTGGCCAAGGATAAGGTTGGGTTGGGTTTGGATTTGCCTCCTTGACCATAAAGAATTAAAACGTACTAAACAATCCCTCGTTGGCTGAGAAAGCCATATCAGCTCAAGGAGGAATAAACGGGCTGTGTGAACCAACCCTGGTTGGCGTGTTATGCATGGTATGGCCTTGTAATACATGGGCAGACTCCAGAAGTGTGTCTTCTTCATTGACGTGTGTGTGTGTGCGTGCATGCTTGCTGAAAAGATATTCATTGGGGCCCTCTTGTTGCTCCAATTAACCGTCTTCAAACCATGCTCCATCAGTGCCCTCACCTGTGTTGTCTGTTCTGCTTCACTCAGCTTCCTCAGCTTTCCTTTTCTGGTGCAAGCTTCTCATTGGACCGTTTCAAAGGCCCAAGTCCCATTTGGCCCAGTTTTCATGAAAAGTAGCTTTGATTCATAGGCCAAACCCGCTTCCCCCCCCGCCCCCCGAGCTTTGCCTAGGAGGCAGCACATTGAGCATCATGGAGCCCCTCCTGTGAACGGAGGACAGCTCTCGGGTTGAGGTAAGATGCAGGTCAACTCGGGATCAAGGATGAGCTTGGTGGGCCGAGTCCTCACCCTCCAAACCTGCTGTAAGGCGATCTTCTTTGGGTCATGTGGTGGAGGGAGAACTGGACGGGCCAGAAGTGAGCAGATTTCTTCAGGCATCTGGTAGGAGCCCCTTCCGTATAGCCTGCTGTTCAGGATAGCAAGGGAGAAGGGAGCCAAAGGGAAGAAAGAGTGGTCAGAAAGAGAATGGCTAGCAAGTCCAACTGCTGGCTTCACTTCTCCCATCCTAGGGCCCCCTTGGGGTAATGAGGTCCTTGCCAAGAACCCAGTAGTGCCCGATCTTGCGGCATAGAGCCTCCATTAGATTTGGCGTGGGGTGGAAGAGTCCTGGAGATGTATATTTGGTTGCAGTGCCTTGACTTTATTTTAGCAGCCCCAGGATCTGGCCTGTAGTCTGGAAAGCCAGAGAGACAGCAGGGTGGACCAGTCGCTGCATCATGAAGGATAACACCAATGAATCACTTGCTTGCAGGAGGACTCAGTTCTAAGATATCCTAGTTGGCACCTCTGGTTTCTCAGCCACTGCATCCAAGTAGCTGCTGGAGGCTGGGAAAGGGAGGCAGATAAGGACCCCTTCTTTTCTACCTCTCCCTGGTCCTTTTGCCCCTTTTCTCAACCTCCCCTCAACCAGCTCCATGTGAGATTAGCCACTCTCGGGAAGTTACTGAGCCAGCCGATCTCGGTTGGCGATCGTGGGCTTGCGTCTGGTCGCTGTGCGTTCCAGATGTGATTATGTGGCGCGCAAGGGCACGGTTGCCCCTTTCTCCTTGTAAGCATGGCCACTCAGCCTTGCGGAGAGGGCTGGGAGAGGCTTGGGCTTCTCTCAAACCCGAAAATGCCGGCTTCAGCGCATCTCAGGCGAGTTGGGTTTTCCTGAGCGGGGAAGCGTCTGAACCTTTGCTGTTAGGCAGAAATCTGTTTCAAATGGAACCCGGCGTCAGTTTTAAAGAAGGGTCTGTGGAAAATAAATACATGGCTTTGCCTGCCTCTTCCCAGAAACCCTTCACCTTCTTGTAGTGTGCGTCCCCTTCCAAGGTAGGTTATGACCAAGGGCTTTCTTCTCCCAGATCCAAGTGAAGAGCCAGTGCAGTATGTGAGCGGCACATGCAGCTCTCCTTTATGCGCTGGAGTGATGACTCATCCAGAAATGTTGGGGGGGTGGGGAGAGGGAGTAGAAAGGTGCCTCGCTCTGTGGATGCTTTTTCTGTCCTCTAAATACTGTCAGACAAGAGCATCTGCTGCGTGTTGCAGAAGCTGGTTGGGGCTGATGGTGCCGAAGCGGGTGCCCGTTGCTATTTGCTACACAGAGCTCAGGGCCTGGAACAGCCCCTAAACAGCAGCACAGAGAGGTCATCTCCCAATCTAAATAAATAACTTGTCTCTATACATCTAGCATAACATGCAGAGTTTATGACAGAACAGGCGTTCTGCAGCAAATGCATTTAAACGATTGGTAATGCAATTAAGAGCTGGGCGCCATCAAACTTTTTAACGCAGCTGGACATCATAAATCTCATAACGTAACAGGCAGTTCCTCAAAGTTGCCAATTGCAGGGAATAAAGATCAGATTTCGTACAGCCTGCAGGAGAGGATCTCTTAGATTAACTCCCACCTCCCCAAATTGCTCCATGTTTTACTCTGACATTGACGAGCGTGCTCAACCAGAGCTCCGGGCTCTCATTCTAGATCCAGTTCCAAGGTCTTCTCATGATTTATTTCCCATCAGGCGTCTTCTCAGAGACGCTTTATATGTCATGCTCGCTTGGACCGTGGACCTTGTGGTTGGGAGACAAATAAGGCTCCCTCCCCCTTGCAAATGCTGCTTTTGTGAATTCTCCAGGAGCATCTGGTTGGCCGCTGTTGGAAGACAGAAGGTTGGATGAGCGTGGTTTTTGCTAGCTGAACTAGCTCATCTCTTGAACGTGTTCTCGTTAGAGTCCTCCTCCTCTCATAGCAAGCATGTGTCCCCAGAAGCACAAATGAGCAAATGCTGTCCTTGTCAAGCACCAAGTGAAGGCAACCATTTTGATGTCCCTCCCCCAACCTTCTCCATCTCATCTCTTGGGGACACATCCACTCTCAGAACAAACTGTTCCAACTTGTGTGAATTTTTGACAGCAGTTTAGTAGCTCTTCAGACAGATCTTCCAGGCTTTTCTGTCTATGGAGTTCAACTATATCTAGTTTTCACCTTTCAGTGTTGACTAATTGAACAGTTCCACTATAGTGGAATATACCGTGAAGCTGTTCAGGTACAGTACAGAATTATTATGCTTTGGCAGTTAGAGGAAAGCACCAGCTTGGCTTTGTGTTGCTCCAAATTCAGTGACTAAAAAATGTTGATTCTGGTTTAGGTGGCCAGAAGCTCTCAAGCTAAAAATAGGGTTGTTACTCATCCCTCAGTATTGCAGACTACAACAGTGATTCTTTGACTGTTCACCAGAGTAGAAAGAGGAGGTATAACTCAAACTAGTTTCCCTCCACTAGTTTGCCAGCACACCGTGGCTTGCCGCTAATTCAGATCTAAACGTTCTGATTTCTGTGTGTGAAGAGGAGGTGGATCGATGTCGTGAGAACAGGCAAACTGGGGATTCTGTCTGTTCTCACAATACTAAGCCACAATTGGCTAATCTATACAGAATCAATGAATCAAGCACTACATTTGAAAAAGATAGGATATGTTCTTTTCAGAAGATGCAGTTCCAAATTGTGAAAGTACAGGAGTACATGAAAGTATATCTACAGACAAAAAGACCTCACCGTTCAAAAACATAGCATGCTCCCCCAGCAATAGAGCATTAGTACTTCTGAAACTGGTTTTTCCTTACTACGGTGATGGCTTCTCGAGTGCGCCAGAATTTTGTGAGGCTGCTGTAATGGAGCCTTGTGTCGCCTGGCCAAGTTCCTGAAGGATCAGTCCCATGAAGAGAAAGAGCATGCTGAAAAATTTCTGAAATACCAAAACAAGTGAGGGGGACATATTGTATTACAGGATATCAAGAAGCCAGAGAAGGATGAGTGGGGCAACCGCCTAGATGCCCTGGAGTATGCCTTACAGCTGGAGAAAGAGGTGAACCAGGCTTTGCTGGATCTACACAAGCTGGCAACTGAGAAAGGAGATGCTCATCTCTGGGACTTCCTGGAGTCTGAATTCCTGGAAGAGCAAGTGACGGCCATCAAGCAGCTGGGAGACCATCGCACCAACTTGAAGCATCTGGGGCTGCCAGAGAGTGGCATGGGGGAATACCTCTTCGACAAGCGCACCTTACGAGAGAGCAGCTAAACCTTGTCCCAATACTTTATGCAATGTATCTTGGCAGAAAGATAAATGATTGGCATTGATGTGGAACATAGCATGCTCCCTGATTAAATACCCGCTCGCATTTTTAAACCGACCGAACTCTATCTACCCCGCTCTCTCGAGCAGTTTCCAAATCCTTTCGGTCTGCCGTGCTTCGGTCTAGCTAGAAGGGCCGATCTGCGCAGGAGGAAGGCGGTGCCCCTTGGAAGAACCAGATGTTACGGAGAGAAAGCCTCCCGTGTAAACAGAACGAAGGCAGAAGCCAGATCGTGCTGGAACAAGAGGGGCGAACCAGAACTCCTGCCGAGAAATCCAAAGATTTGGCTTCTTTGAACAATAATTTTGCATTCCTCTTCGTTCTCCCCCCGGAGCCTGTCCTCCTTTGGATAAACCACAATTGGGCCTGTGTTTTGTGTATGTGTGTGTATGTATCTTCCCAACTTTGACCCAGGCCACCCTTTCCAGGGCTCTGATGTAGACTCTATTTCCCTATTGCCCCCCACCCCAGTTGAGTTGATTTGTATTTGAATGCTGAGCGACTTGTTTCCTTAATTTGGTGGCGTTCCATTTGGCTAATAGGAAAATGAGTTATTTATGCCGCGCGTTACGGTTTTGGCAGGGTTTCTATTTCATGTTTCGCAAGCACTTCTGTCAATATCGCCCGTGACCTTTCTCTCTGGCATGACATTGATCTCTTGCTTTATTCCCATTCTCTCTTCCTTCCACTTCCCCCCCACTCCCTATTTAACACGCTGCAGAGCTGCAGTTATTCTACAGGGAGGACTTAAGCGCTTCGCGGTTCCTTAGCTCTAGAAATCACAATTGCGCGTGCAGCCAGTGAGTGGTTTTAGCAGAAGCAAGAGCTGCGACGGGCAGGGTAGCTGTTAAGGGATCCCGGCGATCCTAAGGCGGGAGGGACACGGGCAAAGAAGTTGTGAACTGAACAGCTGCCACAACCACGAAAATGCAAACGAAAGGTTTGTCGGCTAGGATCGTGGAACGTGGCTCGCCAGCTGGGCCAAGTGAGCGCTGTCACCAAGCAACCCAGCAGGGATGTGTGGATAAATTAAAAGGGTGCTGGTTCTTTTGTATCCGTCCTTCTGTTTCAGGGCTTCCGCGGGCCACAAGTGATAAACGTCGACTGCCGGCCATTTGAAGGCTCCTTATAACATTTGTGAATTTTATTGACGAAGAAAAGTGAGATTTCTCTACCTCTCATCGGTGCGAGTCCTGCTTAGTCGTTTGCTGGCTCCTTGACTTTTCTGAGGTTCTCTTTGTAGTCTTGAGGGCTAGTAACTTGGCTCTTCTAAATATACGAAGCTGACCCAGCCCTGGGAAACGACTGCAGCAATCCAACTGCCCCGAGTGCTCTCTGGCTAGAAAAAATGGGATATAAATCAAATGATTGATTGATTGATTATGTGCCATCAAGTCGGTGTTGACTCTTAGTGATTATATAGATAGATTTTTTCCAGCATGATTGGTCCCCAACCTGGTCCTTTAGGTCTTCCAGTGGTGCCTCCATTCCCACTGTAACTGGGTCCCTCCACCTTCTGCTGGTTGTCCACCTTTCCCAGCATCAGAGCCTTCTCCAGGGAGCTGGGTCTTTGCATACTGTGTCTGAAGTAGGATAATTTGAGCCAGGTCATTCATGTCTCGAGTGAGACCTCTGTGCTGATGTGTTTGATGATCCATCAGTTTATTTTCTTGGCGGTCCACGGTCTTCTCAGGAGTCTTCTCCAACCCCAAAGATTAAGAAGCATCAATGCTCTTCCTCTCCTGCTTCTTGGAAGTCCAGCTTTTGTTTCCATAGAGTGTCTCAGGGAATACCATGGCCTGCACTATTCTGATCTTTCAATCGCATTAATCATACTTAACATCCAGGATCTCATGAGAATCCCCCCCCCCGAGTTCTGCTGCTTAAGATGCTTTGATCGAAAGTGCTTGGCCCGTGCATTTTGATCTGGCTCAGCTGCACCCCTGAGGGATGTTGAATTGGCAACAGGAAAGTCAGAAACACAAACACTGGATTTAAAATCTTTAGGGGAAGTCAGTGGCCCAGCTTGATAAGTGGCTTGTTGTCTTCCCCCCACCAGGTCCAGCTCTGCTGCTCACCAGTGATAACATCAAGCAGCAGCTTGGCTCCGCAGCTCTCGACAGGTAAGGACCCTACATTGTCCCCTGAACACTGCAAGGAGTTACTTGCACAATAAGCGATGAAAAGTTGATATTAACCTGGACAGGAGAGGGGAGGTCACTACTGGCTTCCTATAACATTTTAGAAGGAATGGAGAGTAAAATTGTAACGGTATGTGGGAAAGACCTTGGGAGGCTGGGCAAAGAGATGCTACCTAGGGAGGGGTCAGATAAGAGGCACCATAGCCCCCAGCTGCATAGTAGGTAGAGCAAGAGGCTCAGAATGGACCCCCCCTAGTTTCTCGGGTTGTAAAGGAGATGGCAAGAGAATTATACTTTCAGACTTGCAAGATTCTGTCAGTGTAGCTTTACAATAAAATAGAATGAGCTCATCTGGACATGTTTCCTGTGTGGTCTACCTAGTAAGGCTGACATCAATCTTGCAAGTCTCAAAGTACAACTGTTCCTCCCTCATCTCCTTTACAGCCTGAGAAACTAGGGAGGGTCCCTTCTGAGACATTTGCCACACCCATTATCCAGCTGAGGGCTATGCTCCCTCTTATCTGACCATTCCCTAGGCAGTTTCTCTTCGCCCCATCTCTCAAGGTCTTTCCCACATTCCATTACGAAAAGGATGGTGCAATGGGCCATTCTCTGGAAGCCCTGCACCAATATAATGTCAAATGCATTGGCTTCCAAAGCTATGGGGTCCTTCCCCACTCTGCCCCCCCCCCCGCTTTCACTTAGCTGGCTGGGTGCTTCCCTTTGCTTCTTCCTGTCCTGCATTGCATGGTTGTAAAAGCAAGAGATTGCACCCTCTTGCTAACAGTGGAAATCATCGTGAAGGAATGAGAATCAGGCAGGGTGGGAGCAGTGCCAGATTTAGGCATAAGTTAAACAAGCTACAGTTTAGGGCCTCACAATCCACAGGGCCTCACAAAGTTTCAGGGTTGTTGTTTTTTTTTTTGGCTTTTAGAGTTTTATGTGGCTTTTTATGTGCGCTGTAGATTTTAAAAATGGTGTGTAGTCAATTTTTATACGTAGTGAGAAATCAAGAAAGAAAATGGTTTAAGTCATCTCTGATATCAGTTCTCTGATCTTGCAAATGAGTTCATTATTACTCATGTTAATGAAAGTGATCCTGATTACTTATTTTGCCAACGTTGTGTGTGTGTGTGTGTGTGTGTGTGTGTGTGTGTGTATATATATATATATATATATATTAAAGTATCTTAAAATTATTTTAAAAATTACATTGAAGTATTGTTTCAGGGTATACTATATTATAATCTGTGAGAGAGATCAAGCCAGCCAAATGATGGATATGTAATCAGTAAATGCATCCATTTGAAAATAATTACAATTTTTCACTTTAAATACCTTGCTATTAAATAATTAAAAGGTGTATATATGTTTTCAATTTTTTTGTGGTGACCCAAGGTCCTGTTTTGGTACACACCTTTGTGACACTTTCTGGCATAACTTTTTAACAAGGGGCCTCCAAACTTTATATAGCTTAGGTCTAAATCCAACACTGGATGGGAGCTTGGCAGGCAGCAAGGGAGAGGTGAGTGGGCATCGTTCATCTTTAGTCGTGCTCAAGTCCCTTAAATTGCAAAAGCTCAGGATTCTAGGAAGACCATTCTGGGCTTCCCCCCTGTTGGCCTGTACAGCAGGTTATGACCAAGCGTCTGAGGATTCAAAGAGACTCACACCCCTGTCCTTCTGCCCCGTCTCCCTTAGCATCCATGAGTATCGGTTATCCAGTTGGCTGGGTCAGCAGGAGGACATGCACCGCATCGTGCTGTACCAGTCAGACAGCACCCTCACCCCCTGGACCCAACGCTGCATCCGGCAGGCTGACTGCATCTTGATTGTGGGCCTGGGGGAGCAGGAACCAACCGTCGGAGAGGTGAGGCACTCCAGAACGAGTGGGAAAGGATGTGTTTGATTCCAGCTTTGTTAGACCACCGGATCTGGTTTCCAAACTCGTGGGATAAAGTGGTACCTCTGGACATGTGTGGGGAGATTGACTTAGAGCTTGCAATGGTGTGTGGGAAAGATCGTGGGAAACGGGGTGAAGAGATGCTGCCAAGGGAGTGGTCAGATAAGAGATGGCATAGCCCTCAGCTGGATAGTAGGCGGGGCAATAGGCTCAGAAGGGACCCTCCCTAGTTTCTTGGGCTGTAAAGGAGATGGGGAGAGAGTTGTACTTTCAGACTTACAAGATTCTGTCAATGTAGCTTTACAATAAAGTAGAATTAGCTCATCTGGCTGTGATTCATATCTGATTTACCCAGCAAGGCCAACAACTTGTTTACTTGCAAGTCTGAAAGTGCACCTCTCCCCTCCTTTCTCCCATGCATTTGTGGATGGGAAGTGGAGGCAGGGAGACAAACAAGCCAATGTTGATTAGGAGCAGCTCTCTAAGACTCGGACAGGGGTCTTGCCTGGAGGTGTGCCAGGAAGGACTGTTGAGTGCAGTGATCCCTTGAACCCTCTTTTTGTACCAGTTGGAACGAATGCTGGAGAACACGGCTGTCCGAGCTCAGAAGCAACTGATCTTGCTGCACCGAGAGGATGGCCCCCTCCCTTCCCGGACTGTGGAGTGGCTCAACATGCGGAGCTGGTGCTCTGCCCATCTTCATCTCCGCTGCCCCCGTCGAGTCTTCTCCCGGCGGAGCCTGCCCAAACTGGTAAGAGGCTCCATCATGGGTCCCCGGCCCATGCCTGAGCTGTAAGCAGGGCTCAACCCCAGCTGTGATGTCACCTAGCTCTGTTGGTGCCCATGATCCAGATGTTGTCTCTGTTTCTACACTATGCTATGCTTTCCTATGGTTTGGCTGATTTTGCTGCTGGGGTGCAAGAATGAAGCCCATTGTCCTTTCCAAAGCATGGTTGATGATGGCTTGGTGTTACCTGTAAACCCAACTCTTTCTGGCTTATTTAATAAAACAAACCAAATGGCTTAGTGTGATGCATGAGGCCAATCAATAATAGCATCCTCCAAATGTAAGGACTTGCACTCTGGAGAATTGAAATCTACAGATCTGAAAGGCACCTGATTTGGAGGAAAGTTGCCACAGAAATTCCCTTTAGTCCCTACTTTTGAAGTTATTTCCTGGTACCTTCTTGGTTCTCTCATCATCTTCTCAAGAACATGTCCCACATCATGTTTGAACTGGTTTTCCTCCAGTCCTCACGTCCCTTTCTGCCTTTGCCATTTTAATGATGGTGGCATATTTACTGAGGGCTTATTCCTCATCAGACAGCATCTCTTACTTCCCTTGACCTACCAGCAGCCAATTCCTTTGGCATCTCCTTTGTAAGTTGAAGCCTTGATCCACATTTCTGCTCAGCCTGAGAACGCGGTATCTAGGATCATGGCTCTGGAGCTTTCTGCAAGACCTGGTAGCATCCTGGAAGATGGGAACACATGAGGGTAGTAAGGAAAGAGAAGAAGCCAGCCTTGTCAACAGATGATTTGTAGTCCATTCAGGCCTCATAGCCTCCTCTCCTTTGATGGAGCTATTTATGGTGACCCTGACTTGACAAGGGCAACCATAGAGATGGAATCCATCAGGGATATTCCCAGCTGCAGGAACTATCAATGCAAAACTGGGCAGGAGAAGTTCTACAGAAGAAACAGAGTAGAAGCAGGACTAATGTTGACGGATGCTGTAACGGTATGTGGGAATGGCCTTGGGAGACAGGAGGAAGAGCCACAGACTAGGTAACATTCAGATAAGAGGCAGCTGAGTCCAGAGAAGCAATGGGAATGTGGCAAACATCTCAGAAGGGACCCTCCCTAGTTTCTTGGGCTGTAAAGGCGACGAGGGAGAGACGTACCTTCAGACTTGCAAGATTCTATTAATGTCACCTTACAGCCAGAGTTAGAGCTAGTACTTCTGGGTGTGCTTCTTGTCTGGACTACCTCACAAGGTTGGCAGATGCCCAGTGCAGGAACATATTTTTAGGACAGAGAGAGAAAAGCGGGGGGGGGGATTTTGATTCTGAAGGGGGGGAACTTCACGATCCAGGAGGGGAACAAGCAGCAGAGCAGCAGAGCAGCAGACAATGTGGGTAAGCATTAGTTGTCCGGGGGGCGGGCAGGAGATAGAATTAGAAACCTCAAACACAGAACAAAGGCTCTGAGCTGTGGGTGGCTTTGTAGGAGATACATACAAAGAGCACCCTTAGCCTCCGTGTGAGCGCCGACGTTTGTATACCCAAGGACTTGTTGCTGTTTCCCCAGGCATCTGACACAGTTTCCCCAGGGCCTTGTTTCTCTCTAGGCATCTGATTGTTTTCAGGGTTATGTATTTTCTCCTTAGCTACTGGAGGGCCAGAGAGAGATGCAGTGGGAGCTGGTCACACCTTAGCCTCCTTGATGTGTTGTTTTCTTTCCAACCAAATGCTCAGCGTCTTTCTCCTCCCTCTAGGGTCATTTGGTGAGCCCCCCCACCCATCTACCTGATTCCCCTTTTTTTAAAAAAAAAATCTTGCTCAGTAGCAGACACATTTTACGTTCCTTCTCAGATCATTTCTTTGCAAAATTGGAATAAATCACAGAACGATTGGTATCTGCAGATAATCCTGAAGCAGGGCAAAGAAATTTGGCCCTTCCTGACCTGTGCGATGTAGACTTTGTATGGTGAATACTACAGAGGAGATAAATGCATTCTGTTAAGAACAGGGAAATAAATGCCATGAAATTGCTCTACCTGCAAAGCTGTTGAGCTCCATCCAAGAGAGAAGAGTGCTTTATTTCACCTTTTTTTTTTTTAAAAAAAATTGCCCCCTTTTGTTATTCACCAGCGCCTCGTGCATTTGAAAGGTTAAGTCCATGTACAGAGCGTGCCTTGAAACAAAATGCTGAGTATGTGTTTACGTGTGATCGTTTTAAGATTTCCTGCTGGGGACGGTGAAATGAGAGAGCAGGCATTTCAAAACGGGGAAGCTGAACGGGGAAGGGTTTGTGTGCATTTTCCTTGTGCTAAATCTATCGACAAATACCCTCAAAAAAAACTTTTTGGCCCACCGGCCTCGCTCCTGCTTCCCTTCCCATAGTGTAATAATAGTGGCCAACGTTGCAGGGTTTGTGTTAATGCTTCAACTGGGATCGGCTCGCCTGAGCAACCCTGTGTGGGGTTGGGGCGAGAGGGGAGGGGTGCTTCGTTGTTATATACTCACGGGACATCTCTGCCCCCCCCACCTGGACCGTGAGGGTTTTTCAACAGCTCCCCAGGTGGCCCACACATCTCCACGAAACCTCAGAGGAGCAAACGCTGTAAGCCGAGCGATGTTCCTTCCCTTCCTTTCCAAACCTTAAACTGGCATTGCCCATAATAAAACCATTGGGAGAAACGGTTAGTTGGTTACTGTAGTTATTCATACAACTCAGTTGATATCTAAACTAGGGCCCTTCGATATGTATTTTGGAATAAACTCTACTGACTAAATAGTCGTGTAACCCAGGATTCGTCTCCGATGCAATGCTTCCCTCTTTTTCTAAGCATACTTTAGAGGGGCCTCCTGCATTTTGATGTGTAGATTTCAGGTCCCTGAACTTCCCAGCCAGCGTGACCATTACTGGGAATTCTGCAAGTGGGTCCAAATATCTGGAAGGTATCCAGTTGAATGAAAGCCGTTCCGGGCTATACCTGATGCTGGGTCTCTGGTCTCCCACATGCAGAAAGAACTGTACGAACGCGTCTTCCAGAAGCCTGCAGACAGACACTCCGACTTCTCCCGGTTAGCCCGCATCTTGACGGGGAATGCGGTTGCTCTGGTCCTTGGAGGAGGTGGAGCACGGTAAGACTGGCCAGGTGCTTTGAAAGGCCCATTGGCATGGGATAATGTGAATCTGATGTTTCCTAGGAATGCAAAATCCTCCAGGCTTCTTCGTGGCTCTGTGACAGCAGCAAATGGCTGGATTCTCCTCCTCCTGGTCCTGCTCCTCCTCCTCCTTTCTCTCACTGCACCTTCCCAAATGGCAGCGTTCCCACTTTTAATCTGAGCCCTCACCAACTCCAAATAAGGATTTGGAAAGCAGTTGCTGGTTGTTAGGAAAATCTTCCTGAAAGGTAAAAGCGGTTTGACAGTGGAATTGAAGATCTGTGCTTATAGTCATCTCTTATTTGGTGGACAGCCGTATCTTGGGGATGTTTTAATTGGATTCCTGCACCAAGCAGGCGGTTGGGTTAGGCGGCTTTACGGCCTGCTTGTACAACATGCTTAAAAGTGGTTGGTTAACACGTTCTGTGAACTGTTAAAATGCTCTTGCATTTGTCCTTGGGGTTAGAATTCAGTCCACTGCATGAACTGAGCTGACAATTCTAAAACCTCACCAGAGATTTGCACCAGAACTCTGGTGTCATAATACAGATTTTTTTCAGGATAGCTTTCTCTTGAGCCAAACTCCCATCAAGGGTGATTTCAGGACCCCCATATTTTCCTTTTCCCCTCTGTTTCCCTCCCTCCCTCCCCTCTGTTTTCCCTGATCAGTAACTATGCAGACTTGAAAGTGATTTCCCATCCCTTCCTCTTACATCCTTGGTGAAACTGTTCAGGTTTGGGATCATTTAAGAGTTTGGGCTTTGGAAGAAGCTCTTGAAAATGTCACCCTTCTTTTGTCTGTTGGAGTTCGCTGCTCTGGTGGCGGGGTGGGGTGGGGTGGGGTGGGTTGATGCACGCTGTGTTCCACGAAATGAACCTTGGAATTTTCTTGTCTCCTGTATTTTCACATGGGTAATTAGTTCCTGGCTGCCATCCCCTCGTTGATTGTTCTAGTGTTTTGGGAGAAATGCCATAAGTAAAATCGCCCACACGTTGTTCCAGCCCAGAGCTGTTTCTGCCTCTCTTCCTTTTGTTAACATTCTAGATATCTCACTTCCCCCACTTCCTTTGCTTGATTTCAGTGGTGAAGCAGCTCCTGGCATTGGGTGGCGAGGGGGCTGGCCCTAAAGCCAACCCAAAGGTCTTCAGAAATGCTAACCCATCAGAGATCAAGATTGTCTTTTGTTCTGCAAAGCTTTCCTTCTGTCACTTGTTAACTATGACTTTTCTCCCCCCCAAGGACCATTGGGTTGGTGTTTAAATCTTGCTCACCTTTGTAGCACCCTCTGCAAAAGAACATTTCTTCTGATCTTCAGCTGCGCCTAACCCATCCTGTGCAACCCTGTGGCCTCCTTTGCTAATTGCGTACTGCTTCGTCCTTGATTAAAGCACAGGATTCTGATGTTCTGTATACACCCATTATACTCTAGTGTCCCTGGCCGCCTCCTTTCAGTTCTAGACTTGGAGGAGCCACAGAGTTGAACACCTTGCTCAGTGCAGGAATCCAACGGAAAGTATTGAGCATCTGCTGGAAGACATCTCCACCACCCCTCTGGATCTTTGCTTCCACTGCAAAACTATTCTTACTACCAGAAAGTTATTCCTAACTTTCTGAAACCTGCCTTCCTAAAACTTAAGTCCATCGCTTCCTATCCTCTGGGGTGGCAGCCCCAAATCAGAAGGAATCTGGGAGCACTGGAAGAGGAAGAGGAAGGAAGGAGGAAGGAGGAAGGGAAGGGAAGGGAAGGGAAGGGAAGGGAAGGGAAGGGAAGGGAAGGGAAGGGAAGGGAAGGGAAGGGAAGGGAAGGGAAGGGAAGGATTCTGATAATATGCTATGGGAGGGAGGGTCCAAACTCACTGCCAGCCTTTTAGCAAGGTTGCCTTCCAATTCTTGTTGCTCAGAAGTGCTAATACACCTAAATCCAGATTAACTGATCTGTGGTTTAAAAACTTGCCTTGCAAGGAGCAGCTTTGTTCATGCTATGAAGCATAAGAATGCTTGTACTGGATTTTGGAATTCTGGCTTAATTTTAACAAGAAAAAAAGGGAGCATGCAGCGCACGAAGCATTTAATCACCATGATCTTAAGAAGCAAACAGAGAAGAGGGTAGAATGACGCCTGTGGGCAAAATCCAATTGTGGACCTTAAGGGCCACCCCCCACCCCCACCCCAGCTGCAATCAGGCAGATGTCTTTGCGGTCAACCTCTTATCAAGAGTGATTTGCGGGGACATCGGCTTACGGTTCCACAGGTAGTCGGACACAACATCGCAATGAGAACAAAGGCTTCTCTGTGGGCATCCTCAAGTGGCCAAGGAGGCTGGTACCTTAATCCCCGCCCCCCCCAAGGATGATTGCCTCTGCTTTTGACAGCTGCCCAGCATTGACTGGCTAAGTGCCAGGGATCCTTCTGGGCTGCCTCTCTCCTGCTTGCAGATCGGAGCCAGAGGCACGTAGGCAAGCCAAGAGAATACATGGGGGGGGCGGGGGGCAGGAAGCCCCGCATTTTGCTTCCCAAACAGGAGACTTTGCTAGGTAACTCAGGTTACAATTAAGTTTCTTTCTCCTTCCGTTCACCCAGACACACACTTCACAGTACACTAATTATCTTTTTGCTTTTTGCAATATGTCATGACAGACAGGAGAACAGCAAAACCTCCTTTCCTTTCCTTTCCTTTCCTTTCCTTTCCTTTCCTTTCCTTTCCTTTCCTTTCCTTTCCTTTCCTTTCCTTTCCTTTCCTTTCCTTTCCTTTCCTTTCCTTTCCTTTCCTTTCCTTCTCTCTCCTTCCCCTTCCCTTCCCTTCCCTTCCCTTCCCTTCCGTTCCCTTTCCTCTTTCCTTTCTTTCCCTTTCCTCTTTCCTCTTTCCTCTTTTCTCTTCCCTTCCCTTCTCGTCCGTTCCCTTCCCCCTTTCCTCTTTCCTTTCTTTCCCTTTTTCCTTTCCCCTTTCCTCTTTCCTTTCCCCTTCACTTCCCTTCCCTTCCCTTCTCCCTTTCCTCTTTCCTTTCTTTCCCTTTCCCTTTCCTCTTTCCTCTTTCCTCTTCCCTTCCCTTCTCGTCCGTTCCCTTCCCCCTTCCCCCTTTCCTCTTTCCTTTCTTTCCCTTTTTCCTTTCCCCTTTCCTCTTTCCTTTCCCCTTCCCTTCTCGTCCCTTCCCTTTCTTTCCCTTTTTGCTTTCCTCTTTCCTTTCCTCTCCCCTTCCCCTTTCCCTTTCCCTTTCCTCTGTTGCCTTCCTGCCTGCCTGCTTTCCTTCCTTCTCTCTCCTTCCCCCTTCCCTCTTTCCCCTCCCTCCCTCCCTTCCCCTAGAATAAAGCTTTAACAGCTCCAGGAGATCCGATCTTCATCTTGCAGCATCTCCCGTCCACCAGGAAGGAAAAAGATTTGGGAAGACAAGCACACCTTGCTGGAGCTGTCTTCTTCACAAAGGGGGAGAATGGCAAAGGGAACAAGGCTTCTCTTCCAAATGCTGCACCAACTAGAGTGTTTTCCACCCTGGTTTTTGTTTTCTTTTGCACGTTGGAAGGGCACAGAGGGCAATTCTGAGTGCAAAATTCTCCTTCCTTGTGGTGATCTCAGCTTTCAAATCAGTTTCGCTTTTAATTTTTTGAAAAGGTAATAAATGGAGCATTAAAAAAAATAATAATAGGGAAATTGCATTATTTGGGGAGCATGGGTGTTTATGTATAGATTCATCTGCTTTCACACATTTTACACAGATGTTGCATTCTCCCCCAAGCTCCAAAGCCGCTTTTGGAGATCAAATCCAAAACATCGCATGGCTGTAGCATGTTTGCATTTGTGCACACACATAACATTTGTGCAGTCTTAAGACCAAAACCCTATATCCATATTCAGTTTTTCTGCTGACATTTGTATAGGCAAAGCAACTTTATTAAGAAAGACTTGGTTTAACGCTGCTGAAAGATAGAGGCAGGGTCTGACGAAAACATTTGCAAGATTTTCCCAAAGTCCATGCTGTTGTGCTCATAGAAAAAGTGCTAAAACATGCAAGCCAGAGGATGGGGAGTTGGGGGTTAGCAGATGGCTTCCCTCGCACTCTTGAACAGGCAGAGTAAGACATGTTTATGGAGTTAAAACACTGGCTGAAATATGCACCTTTCCCCCCTTGGTGCAAATGACACACATGGGCATTGAACCGGTCACAGATCTGAATTTGGATGGAGTTTTCCTCAGCGTGCAAGCCAGAACCGATTCTAGAATCTCTACCAGCTTCTTTTGACCTCTGTGCCCTTCCTCTGTTAGCAACTGGGCTTTTTTCTCGAAATGTACACTTCTTTAAAAAAAAAAAAATCTTTTTCCTCCCCAACCCCGCTGCTCCCACCTTGCGTTACTCTCCAGGGGATGCTCCCAAGTGGGGGTCATCAGGGCGCTGAACGAGGCTGGCATCCCTGTTGACATGATTGGCGGAACATCCATCGGGTCCTTCATGGGCGCCCTGTATGCAGAGGAGCGCAGCTACACCCAGATGAGGATCAAAGCCCGTCAGTGGGCCATGGTAAGGTTCCCCACTGGGGCAAAAGAGGTGTGGTTTAGCTGGAGTTTTAATGGCTGGAAGGTGTCAGGAGAGGAAAGTGGGACATATCTCGGACCTCTTTTTGGAGCTCTTAAAGCTGGGAAGCTCAGCTGGGAAGACCCTCAGTTGTCACTTCTTTGATGGTGGTGAGCCTCCCAGAGTTGCTGAAAGTTAGGCATCATACAAGTTTAATAGATGATGATGATCGCTTCCCTGCAGGTAACAAGAGGCCCCATAGGCTTTGGGAAGGGAGGAGATGACTGGACAATATTCCGAGTAACCATTTGCACTTCTTTCTTAGGCTAGATGTTCTTTGGTGGGGAACGTCTGTGCTCCAAAGACAAAAACCTGCAGAGGGTTAAGTGGCAAAATGCTAAAATTGTAGAAAGACCCCAGAGCCTTTGCTTGCAAGTTCCAACCAAAACAAATCATCTAAGAGATCGAAGAAGGATGGAAGCAGAATGGTCCTACTTAGCTAGCTCTGCTGTCTCATTGTGGTTGTGGTTGTTAGTAACAATAGCATATAACCTAATGCAGTGTTTCTCGACCTTAGCAACTTTAAGATGAGTGGACTTCAACTCCCAGAATTCCCCAGCCAGCATTCTGGGAGTTGAAGTCCACTCATCTTAAAGTTACCAAGGTTGAGAAACACTGACCTAATGTCTCTAGAAGGACACATTATGATATTCTAGTCCCTCTTTCTCCTGTATATTTAGGCTCAGGTTGATTTTGGAGAGAGAAAACGGCCCTTTACAGCAGGGTTAAACCTCTGAAAAGGTGGGTCTCTTTTCCAAGGATCTTGCAAGTCGGAGGAGAGAAAGGAGTAGGAGAAGCCATGCACATTTGAGTGCACGCTTGAGTTGCTCCTCTGGATTTACAGCTGAGGAGAGGCAAGAGAGGAATCTCAACTTTTTTTTTCTCCCCATGTTAAATCAACTGAGCTGGAGGCCCTCCAGATGTGCAGATGTCAGATTCTGGAATTCTCAGCAACAGCCATGGTGGCTGGGGAGTTCTGGACATTTTGCTTTGGATTCAGGAACTATCTCCTGAGCCCAAAACAGCGAAGAATGCGAGGGACTTTAACATGCTGGGTCCAAAGGGAAGAGAGGGGAGAATAGCCAGGAGTCCACCGGACTCATCCGACAAACTGTGGTTAATCTACTAACGATGCCAAGGTTAGGTGGACATTTGCTGGAGTCTTACAACCAGAGCCTTCAAACCAAGATCTGTTTTGAGCCTGCCCTGCCATTCCCATCCTCCTAGCTCGATGGATCCTTTCTGGCCAGCTGGCCTCTCCACGAAACTCGACTTGCGCCTGGCATGTTAACTTGGCACCCCAGAAAACCTTGTTCTCATCTTCCCCATGGTTTGGTTGTGCAGGCTGAGCCAGAAGAGGAGATGTGGGGCGTTGTCCAAGGGAAAATGCTTGGTCCTCTAGAGTAGACCCAGGCAATATTAGACCCACAAAGAATGAGATGCTCCCTTTAGGGGGCATGAAAACCCTTGGTTTAGCTAACTCCTTTGCTCTGCTTTTAATACATCTCTCTCCCAACTTTCTTTCTCTTCATTTTCTTTCCTCTTTCTCCCCTTCCACATGCTGCCTTGCGTAGAAGCAACCGAGGTAATGGTTTGCATTGAGTAATGTTGTTGTTGTTAAGCAGAAGTTATTCTGCGGAAGAAGCAGTGCGTTTGCTAAAACCCTGCAGGGTGCGATTTGTCACTTTTAAGGGGCCCTCCCTGGTCCCACCAACTCGCTGCCCGAAAAGTTTATTTTGGAGGGGGTGAGCGAGCAAACTTCCTGGACGGGTTCTAAAAAACGGTGAGTTCTTCGCATCCTGCCTACAGTGACAGCGAGCGTCCCACACAATCTGTCTTCCTGTCACTTAGAAACGTTTTCCCTTTGATTTATCTAGTGAGGAAGCACGGGTTCGGTGGGCATTTCTGAGCCAGGGACTTGTCAAGCCTCGCTTAATTGAGAAAAAAGATCAGGAAGAGAAACCGCAGCGATCTTCCTAGCCTCTTTCATGCTCTCTCTTTTCTGCCTGTGTCTTCAGCCCTGGATTTTGATTGATTGGGCCGGAGCGTCTCTCTAGCACAGTGGTTAAATGATGCACGTGCTGGAAAATCTCATCCTAGCTTCCTTCGGACTCCCCCAGTCTAATTTTTTTCTTGCAGGAGAGGGCAAATCCTGCCAAAACTTCGTCATCCTCTCCCAACTTTCTCATACTAGCTCCAGGGGGGTAAACCACGGTTGCTTCCTGTTCTTCTTCAGCTTTGCACCTTTTTAACCGCACTTGTTTGTTATATTTATATTCCGCTTTTCCTCCAGGCACCCAGTGTCAGAATTTCTCGGTCATTTTTCATGAAAACAACCCCACGAACAACACCCATACAAGTCCTTCTGCTTTTAAAAGTCTGGGGCTGAGGGATGAGCTCAGTTTGGATTGGGGAATTTGGGAAGAAAACCATCTACGAAAGCAGGGTGATGTTGGTCTAGGACTGGGAACCTCCAGTTCAAGGCCACCTTCAGCTGTGGGCGTTCGCTGGGTGACTTACCGCCATCAATTCCTCTCCGTCCAGCCTACCCCACAAAGTACGTGACAGACCCCTCTATCCAAAGACAGCCAGTCCCCAACTTTATTTCGGGGGCAGGATTTGGGAATTGTTCCTGCCACATTGCAGACCTCAGATTGCCCTAGAGGGCTTGGCTGTGCAAAATGGGGGGTGGGTGGGGGGTGCTCTTCCCATCAGCCCAGCCAACCTGGTCTTTGCATGTTCTCTTCCTGGTCTCGGCTTGCCATGCTATCTAGTTTCCGCCTGTTGTCCTCTTGCTAAAACAAGACCAGCAATGGCTCTGGGGGGGGAAAGTTTTCAGTATTTTTAGAAGCCTCAACCCACCACACTTCCTTCTTTCTTTGGCCAGGGGGGCATTAGTTAACAGCAGCCAGGTTGTGGGATTATGAATACCACGTGGAAGGCCTTTTTTGAATCCCTTCTCAGCCCCCACCCAAAACCCATGGGTTGGAAACCCAAGAGTGAAACACTTTGGCCAGGCTAAAATGCTCATCGCATAGTGAGAACCAGGAACCTGTCATGTCAGGTTGCTTCCCCTCAGTTCCTTGGGTCCAGGGGGAAAAAGCCATTTTATTTAGCGTGACTAAGATCGCCCCCAGGATGGCCCACCTCCTCCAGTTTTCTCAAGCTGCTGTGTCTTTGAACACTAGACTAAGTGCCCACAGTATCCCCCCCCTCCAAAAACGGGACGAAATGGATAACCTGTGACCTGAATACTGTCCCCTGGATCTTCCCAGCCTGAATGAATTAAGCAACATTGCTCCTTGGATGAGCGAAGCCCCCCAATTAATGAATGAAACCTCTTTGTGAGGCTGGTGGGCTGAAACTCTTCCTCCCTTAAAGCTGGTGTTGCTCCTTCATTGTTCATATTCTGCCATTGTGGTCCTGAGCGAAGACCTTTGTTCTCTGTATTTAGTAGATGGGTTTTATGATTAGATATTTTCATTTTGGGCCGATCGTCTTGGAGAAGGTCCATCGAGGTGGTCACGAAGAGTCGACACTGACTCGATGCCACATCAGTCATTTTTATTTGGCGTAATTGTATCTCGCCTAGATCTTCTGGGAATGGGGTAGATTATAAGCATTGTACATAAATAAAATAAAACAGTCAGAGGTCTGGAAGTCTTAACTCATCTGTTTGAAGGAAATCCTCTCCTTAAATCTCTTTGAACGGGATAAGCTATCCCTTGTGTCGTTATCACATCATTGCAACCCTCTTTCTCCCCCCGCATTTCCAGACCCCGAAGACGAAGTAGAAAACCTCTGCTTTAGGCTAACAAGTCTCTCTCTCTCTCTCTCTCTCTCTCTCTCTCTCTCTCTCTCTCTCTCTATATATATATATATATATATATATATATATATATATATTGTATATATATTAATGCAAAAAGCTGAGTTTGTGTATGGTTGCCTTCAACACCATGTGCAGTAGGAACCAAGATCTTTTTGGAAGGGGCATCCAGGAAAGGCTGGCTGGTTTGGGAAGCTGAACCAAAGCCACTCAAGGACATTGGGGTCACTTTCCTGCCAACTAGCCATGTAGGATTGTTGAGAGCCTCCTGGATTGGGCCAAATCTAAGTGAGACCCAACAGGCTTGCCCTGAGTGATGTGTTCAGCTGTCCTGAAATATAACCCAGCTCTTCAGCAGATGAACTGATGCCCCAGAGATGCCCTTAAGCTGGATAACCTCCACTGTCCACATTGAATTAATCTAGCTTTAATTGGGGGTTCAGCATCTTGTCACCCATGCTTATAGATCATCAGTTTTGCTTTCTTTCCAGAATATGAATTCGGTGTTCAAAACAGTTCTAGATTTGACCTACCCCATCACCTCCATGTTCTCCGGAGCCTCGTTCAATAACGGTGTCAGGGACATCTTCAAAGATAAGCAGATCGAGGTATGTGTGTGTTTTGTGTGCATCACGACAAGAGAAGAGGGTGGGGCTGATCAGCAGCGGGAGGACCAGAGAGGTTGGCATCTGTGTAGTGGCGAGGGGAGAGGCCTTAGATGGGTTGTGTGCATCATTAATTTAAGCCAGTTTTCTGCCACCTTCCAGATGCGACGGGCAACATCTGGCCATTGCCAATTTGGGGAAGCTGATTTTAGATCTGTGCATCTTCAGAGTTGTCTGCTATCTCCAGGGTCAACAGTGGTGGAACAAATTCAGCCCTGAGGCATAATGCTTTTTGCCTCCCGTGCGGTAGAGCCAAGAGTGCTGTATGACATAGATGGAATTTGATCCTCAATTATCCTTACAAACAGCCTCCTTGGGTGGAGGAGTTATCGGGAAAAAAACACAGAGATTATGTTTAGCCACTGTGTGGATAAGGGAGCGATTGACAAAGTTAAGGAAGTTCTGTAAATAAGGTTGTGAGTTAGGCTTGTCATTAAGCCGTAAAGGACGTGTAGAAAAGATGACACACACACACACACACAATCTCTTTAGTGGCACAAAAACACTGTGAGCGCACGGATTCCTTCCTGTCCATTGGAATTAGATGGGTGAACTGACTCCTTGCTAAATGACAGCGTTAATCCAGCGTCTGCATCTGCCCGGCAAACTGGAGAGCAAAGGGATTAAATTCTTGACATAGACTACCTCAATGGCTACCTCAAATCCATCCACCAGTCCCTGTGATTCTCCTCTTACCATCAGCATAACCAAAAAAAAAAAAAGGTTAAAAAGAGTATTTAACTATGGGCTTGTTTAATGTCTTAACCCCCAGCTGCTTTTCCTAGCCAGCTCCTCTTTCCATCCCCTGCCCAGTCTGTCTTCTGTGCAGCTGCTTATACATCCAGTTGTGAATGTCACAATCTGTTCCCTCTTTGTAAGAAACAACCCTGTAACTCGTTTTTGGGGGTGGAGACATTGAAAGAGGATTTAAGTTGGGGTCAGGGGTAAATTTTGGACTCCATTCTTTCGTGTGCACGTCTGTGTGTCCGATGTGACGCTCCCTCCCTCCCCCCCTTAAACCAACACTTGGCGTAAGGGATTGGGGTGCGTTTCCCCAATGCGAGCTTTTTGGGGGGTGTCACATTTTGCCTCCCTCTCCTACCACGAAAACGCTTTCTCGGGGATCGCAACGCTCGGTTCACGGCAGACGAGAGAAAAGCCAGCGTGTAAGCGGATGCTTTTCATATTTTGCTAGCCTTCCGGGGGCCAACCTTCTTATCTTCATGAGTGGAGACCGGGGGAATATTTTCATAGATAAAAGAGATGCCTTTGTGCATCATAACAAGCCAACGCTCGCTCGTAGACCCAGTGGATTTAGAGCCGGCTTATCAGACCTGGGGAATGCCAAGCAGGGGGAGAGGCCAAGTTTGGCTCTCCCGCGTAGCTGTTCTCAGCCGAAAGGAGAAGTGGAAGGGAAGAAAACAGACCAGGCGGCTCGATTAACCCATCAAGCGTGTCTTCTGGTGATGGGTGCTGGCAGCTTTCAGGCCTTCTTGACCTAGGCGTGTCTCTAAAAGTGAGGGCCCGAATCCGGGCACTGTACGTTCCCGGCAATCTGCTTGGGAGACAGGGAGCAATTCTGTCAGTGGCTGGGGAGCCCTGGTGGACTGTTTGCTGAAAAAAGGAGAAAAATGAACTTGCGATTGATGGGTCTGAAGATGAGAAAGGGTAGCTTAGGGAAAGAAGGAGAGTATGATGTAGCCTTAGAGAGGATAAAATATAAATGCATTTATAACCGCTCTCAAAAAGATCGGAAGCCGCTTCTTTATAAACTTGTCTTTTTCCTTCTCCTTCTCCTTCTCCTCCTTCTCCTCCTTCTCCTCCTTCTCCTTCTCCTTCTCCTTCTCCTTCTCCTTCTCCTTCTCCTTCTCCTTCTCCTTCTCCTTCTCCTTCTCCTTCTCCTTCTCCTTCTCCTTCTCCTTCTCCTTCTCCCTTTCCCCTTTCCCCTTTCCCTTTCCCCTTCCCCTTTTTCTCTTTTCCTTTTCCTTTTCCTTTTCCTTTTCCTTTATTTCTTTTTCTATTTTCCTTCTTACTTATTCACTCTTCTTCCCCATTTTCCTTGCTTCTTTTCTAATATTCATCTCGCTTTTACCTTGTTAAAGATGTCTTCAGTAAAAATTAAATTGAAAAAAAAACAGAAGAAGACAGGCAGTAATTCTTACGCTGCCTCTCCGCACTGCCACGGGCCGAAAGCTGCCATGCGGAAGTTGCCCACCCCTTCTGACCCTTCCAGTTTTCTGTGACTCATGCAGGGGTGCGGCAGGGAGTCAGCTGCTTGTGGGGGGTGTTCAGACCCACTTTTGGAGCAACTTCAGTAGTCCCTCTAATGAGACCTTTCTGTGTTTGCAGGACCTCTGGATTCCTTTCTTCATCATCACAACGGACATCACCGCCTCGGCTATGAGGGTCCACACCGATGGTAGGTCTGTCAGAGTTGGGAGTGAGTTGGGCAAGGGAGGCTGGTAGGTTTTCTTTAGGCATTTGCAGAAAAAAACTACAGGCTAGATCAGACCATCCGATGGGGAGCCCAGCCTTCTCTGTTGCCCAGCAGCCAAATGAATGCATTTGGGAAGCTCATAAGCTTGGGCTGGACAGTGGGAGCTCTTCCCTCCAGCCCTCAACACTGGAAGTCATTGAAACCCCGACTCCCCCAGGACTCGGCCAGCGCCCCTCTCAGATGATCTCGGTCATAACTTTCTCCGTTTTCATTTCAGCCAGTCAACTGTCTGTCTGCCGGTTGCAACCTCTCCTTTTCTTTCAAAGTGAATTTGTTTTTCATTTCAAAGATGCAGATGCCACCCTACAGCAAGCCTCTTGGCAGCTTTCAGATCATAAAGCAGACAGCAAAACCATATGCCTTAATTGATGGGCTTAAAATACTTTTGACCTGCTTTTTGGCTTGAAAAGCCCTCCGAAGCGTTTTTATAAGGGGGTTCTGGAGTCACCCATCAGACTTAATCTTCCCTGTCTTTGGGCTCTACAGATGAGTTGGACATCAACTGTCCCAGTCCTTAGCCTGTGGGCCCATTGGCCATGCAGACTAGGATCATGGATCCATGACTTCCATGAGTATCTGGTTGGAGAAAGCCAGTCAAAACTCAGTTTCTTACCGTTCTCCATGGCCAGATAGATACCTCCAGGAAGCTCCCGAGCACAGCATAAAAACTTAATATTTCAAGATAGACTGTTGTGCTGAGAAGTTTAACCTAAAGAAAACACCCATTGGCAAACCTTGGTGGACTTTTCTGATTTCCGTTTTCAGACTACCTATAATCCAGCCCTCTTCAGACTCTTCCAATCTGGCATCTTTCGGACATTAGGGACCATGTCTCCCTCAATTCCCAGATAAAGTATGGTGTTGATGAAGCTGATTTTTCTGGCATAAAAGCCACCTATGCTTCATTACCACTTCGGGTTGGGAATTCAGTCTTCCTCCTTCACGGGGGTGGCTTCTGTAAGAGAGAGGGGTCCCTAGCTTGCGGGGACCTTTTGCCACTTAGCAGCCTGTATTTAGGGAAGATGCCAGCCCTCCAAGGTAGACCAGACTAGGAAACCAAAGTCATGAATGCTAATACTACTTTTTTGTAAGGTTACAGTAGCAGAACCTTGCAAGTCTGAATCTTCCCCTCTCCCTCCTTTTATCTTTGTGAAACCTGGGGAGGGTCTTGTCTGAGACGCTTTCTCAGGTTATAGTTCTGCCCTGGACTCAGATTTCTTTTATCTGACCCTTGTCTTGTTAGTGGCTCCTCCTCCTCTTCCTCAAGGTTATGGGCAGAAGGGTCAACGTTTAGATAACTTAGGAATTGCGCAACGTCTCTTTCTTATTTCTCTAATTGACTCTTAACCGCTCGGGTGGGAGAGACCAAGCTAAAGCCAAGGAGAGGAGCATCTCTAAGCTGTCCAGGCTTGAAGCTGCCCTCCAACTGCTAAATGGCCTGGAATTGTAATTAACTAATTAAAGGGCTTTTCAGCTGCTTTATTCCCAACAGCCAAGAGAGCATTGGCTTTGCAGCGAATTAGCTGCGCAGCATATTTCTGAATCCTCCCCAGCTGCAGAACGATTAGCCTGAAATCATGTCAAGTGTCCCCATTTCCAGAAGCCCCTTGTAGCTTCTTTGCATCTCTGCACGGAGGGTCAGTTTTCTTCCTTTCTCGGGGCTAAAAAGTGACCCATGGAAGTGCGTGAGCTTCTCCTTGTTGCAAGACAGCCCATCAGAGCAATGATAGGAGGGCAAGTCTTGGACTTTCCCACGTCCGAGAGGGAGCGAATCCAACCCTTTTCTGCTGATTAAAACTATTCTGCTTTTAATGGTTATAAATCTCCTCATCACGGTGCAGAAGAGAATGAATTGAACCAATTTAAAAGAGAACAGAAGCCTTTCCATTCCACGTGGCTTGGCAAGAATGCCAACTCAGGTCTTGCACAATCGTGGCCCAGAACCGGGTTTCTGAAGGGCCTTCTCAGACTCCTAGCCTAGTCCCCAACCGCCACGTGGGTGAGAATTCCAACAAATGCATTTATTTGTTCTGCTCTTCCCTGACTTCTCACAAAAAGATGGCAGAGGTCATTGCCCAACCTGGTAAGATGCGTTACAATAAAATACCATGACCAACCCATGAGAATTATGACAGGTGGAGATGTTGAACCAGCTAAGGTCTAGCTTTCCATGCCTTCTCCATGTTAGGGACGGGGGTAGCTGGGAAGTGACAGTTGTGTTGCTGCTCCAGATCTTTTCCTCTCTCCCAAAGGCTGTCTGTGGCGTTACATCAGGGCCAGCATGTCTCTGTCTGGTTATCTGCCCCCTCTCTGCGATCCCAAAGACGGTCATCTCCTAATGGACGGTGGTTACATCAATAACCTCCCAGGTACTCAGGGATTCCCACCCCTTGGCAATGGGATTTTTGGCCCAGCGATGAATTTCTGCTGCGTTGGTGGCCTTCGCTTCCCACCTCTCTGGTGCGTGCGATGGCCCTCTTGTCCGTTCTATTTTCCCCCTCCCCCTGCAAAGTAGACGGGGCCAAAAAGGAGTCCTTAATCCAAGGGCATCCAGTCCTTCATGCAGCTGGAAGTGGATTTGAATTCAGCATTCTCCTTTTGGTCTCCTGGGACTTCTTGATGGTGCTCAACCATCCTCTAATGCAGGAGGAACAAACAGGAGCGCTCGGTTGGTGCCAGTGGAGCATGATTGCGTTTCTTTTAGACGGAGTTGCATGATATTGAGAGCGGATTTTGAAACTGCAAAACGGCTGCAAAATCTCTCCCTCCATCCCCCAGCTGGGAGCTGAAATGGCACTTCGTCATGGCTGTGTTCTCAGGGCCTCTTTCAGAACTTTTTTTCTTTTTTTTGCTTCCCTTGTCTTCTCACCCTCGCCTCCCTGAGGGACACTGAGTCATTTCTTCTACAAAGAGCCTTTTCTCTCCAGAGAAATCCTTTTCATGGTTGAGACTCAAAGGGAACAGCTGGAACACGGAGGCGACGTAAATTACCTGAATAGTGCTCAGAGGGCTGGAAGTTCAGAGAGCTTTGGGAAAGGACCCTCTTTGGAGCAACACTGGCACAGAAGATGTCTGGCCCAGAGCCTTGTTTGAAAGTTTTCATTTGAGGCTGGGAGTAGAGGAATTTAACTCTGGCCTTGAGGGGGGGTTGGGAGAGGAAAAACGGTGGTTCAGCCCTGGGAAAGAGGGAAGTGCAAGAAAGAGATACAGAACAGCCCACCTTGACCTCACTGTCCTTAAAAAGAGACAGTGAAGGTTTGGGACCAGCTTTCCAGATGCTGTCAATAGACCCAACCACAGTTCAGTAGCATTCATCAAATGCCGGTGGTGACTTTTTCTTGACCTGGCCAACCTTGAAGGGCCCCCTCTGGCAAAAGCAAGTGGAAAGGGTTGGGGGTGAGAATGACTCTGCTGCGTTCTCCTGACAGCGGACGTTGCAAGGTCAATGGGAGCCAAGATAGTCATTGCCATCGACGTGGGTAGCAGGGACGAGACGGACCTCACCAATTACGGAGACGCGCTTTCTGGCTGGTGGCTGCTGTGGAAACGGTGGAACCCATTAGTCGAGAAAGTGAAGGTAGGGTGGGGCCTCCTCCTTCCAAGTCACTTCATACCTGATCGCCTATGGCGACACCACAGTTATTCCCAGGGATATCACATGGACTGTTCTGTTTTGATGTTTCACAATAGCCAAGTTTGAAAAACTGCATGTTCCATGGAGGTGTCGAAGTTCTCCTCAATGGCTAGTGCACGCACACCCACGTGTGAGCACTCTTGTGCCATGTTGGACTGAGACACAAAGAACTGGGCAAGAATGGATGAGAAAGTGAGCACTCATTGGAAGAGGCCAGACACGGCTGCCAGCCTGTCTGTATTATGGATGATTTGGATCTCTGAGAGGGTGGTCCTGTTTCCATCACATGCCACACTTTGGTCCTCCCACTTCAGAGATGCCACTCTGGGGAACCTCTTTCACTGGAAAAATCAAAGCTCCCTAGCCAATGTTTCTTGGCCTACTCATTAAATAGTGGCTTTTGAAGGGAGGCCACGCAAATACATATGGACTTCCCCCGTTTGCGCTAACAATGCCTCACTCTCTTGGACAGGTGCTGAACATGGCTGAAATCCAAACTCGGCTGGCTTACGTCTGCTGCGTCCGGCAGTTGGAGATGGTCAAGAACAGTGACTATTGTGAATATATCCGACCACCCATTGATCGCTACGGCACGCTGGACTTTGGGAAGTTCGATGAAATCTGCGTGCGTTGGGGAGCAGGGAGGGGAAGCGGAATGAACTATGTTGCACAGAGGAGATACTTGGCTGGGAAGGGAGGTGGAATTCAGGTGGTTCTCCTTTGGTCAAAGGGATGACCGCAACAGGCAGCCATCAGGTCAAAACAGCTGTGTTTTGACTCAAGTCAAGCGTCAGAAGTGCTGATTCCTGCTAGGGGCTCCCTGGCAGTGGAATTCAAAACGAAAAAGGCTTCTTAAACTTCCCTCTTAGCGCAGTGGTTCTTAAATTGAGGAGAATTACTCTAAAGGGGGTAATTTGGGCATCTCCTGGGGGTAATGGAGCCATTTGTAATTGGTTGTTTGTGAGTCAAGGATCCAGTTTGGGACTGCCGCTGCTGAGAAGCTTGAGTAAAGGGTAAATAGGTTTTATACTGGGGGTAATGACCCTGTCTGAGACTAGGAAAAGGGGTCATTGTGTCAAACTGTTTAAGAACCTGTAATGGCACATGGGAATGACCTTGGGAGACAGGAGGGTGAGCTGCAGATGGGACAACCAGCGTGTAAAAGGTAGCTCAGCCCACAGAAGGAAAAAGGGTGTAGGAAGCATCTTAGAAGGGACCCTCTCTAGTTTTCTGGAGAGTAAAAGGAAAGGACGGGAGAATTACTTTCAGTCTTGCCAGATTCTGTTAATATAACCTTACCATAAAGATAGAGCTAGGGCTCCTGGCTGTCCTTTTTGTCTGGGCTACCTCGCAGGGCTAGCAGAACCATGGCCCTCGCATGAATCTCAGCCAGTCGATCTAGCTCACCCACACTCACCAAGGTCAGCGACTCATTTCAAACCACCAGTAGCGAGCTGGGTCCACGTTTCCCTCCCCCCTGGCATTTTCCTCCTCTCCTTTTCAGGAAGTCGGCTACCAGCACGGGAGGACGGTTTTTAATGTTTGGTGCAGGAGCGGAGTCCTCGACAAAATGCTCGAGGACAGGCAGGAACATTGTCAGTCTAAGCCGTCATGCGTGAGTTTCCCGGGCGGGGGGGTGGGCAAGCTAAAGAAGGGCACGTAACCTTTGGAGGTCCCTCAGCGGGCAATGCTCCAGATGCAAACTGAATTTCCCAGTTTGGGAGCTGGGGGCGGGGAAGGTCTCATTTTTAACTCGGTGAAGCCTACTGTAAAGCCGATGCGGCCGCTTGACGCTTCCATTCTCAGCCTGGAGAACAATCACGCCACTAAGTTTTGGACGGGGTTGCTCTCAAATCAGGGCTCCCCGAAACAAAATGTGGGGCAGTACCCAGCTGAAAAGGAGATCTAGACAAAGAAGGGGGTGTGCCCTCCCCTGCATTTCCCTTTTGCAAATCTCTCTTTTTTTTTTTGAGTAGCGACAAGCTTAACCTTGCCTGGGGATGAATTTTCCTTCCCTGGTGCAACTGTCTGCTGAACGCTTCGGTCTTTTAGACCATTTTTGCCCAGCAAGGCATCAAAACGTAGCCTGAACCCCAGGACAAGAAATGCCAAACCCTTTTCTGTCCGAAAGACTGTGCTTCCCCCCCACCGCCCCAGTCAGTATTTAAAAAAAAACAGGCTGATCCCTCCAAGAGAGAGGGAGAATCTGCTGCCCAGCGTTTTGAAACCAGAACAAAGAAACACAAAATCCTCTGAGTGGGGAATTGCAGCCCCAATCCCCAACAAACCCTGGTCCTCTCCCCCCCCCCCCCCGCTGTTCGTTTGGTCCTATGCGACTGCGGATCGTCCCCTCGCCTCCCTCTGAGCATCTTTGGATTAGAAGCCTGAGTCATCGCATTTTGGACAGCGGCTGTAATATTGAGAAAATGCATCTAATTAAAGTAAGAAACGGGCTGGCTGTTGTGTGGCTCATTGATCCAAGCCCCTCGCGGCTCGGGTCGATAACTCTCCGTGGCCTAGCCGAATTGCCTCTCCACCTCTCTGTAAAGATTTAGTGGCCCCTTGGCTGGGAGTACGTTCTCTCCTGCCTCCAGCGTTGTCCAGGCTGCGGGCATTGGAACCCCTCTGCCATCGTTGCGTCGGGAGAAGATAGGCCGGTGCGCAGCCCGTCTTGGTCTCCTTTTGAGACTTTTGGGGAGCATGTGGGGGCCCCACCCTTGGTGACTGAGCAGGGTGGCCGTAAACGTCCTATCTTTATCATTCAAAACAGTTCTGCCTTCAGTTCTTTTCTCCTATCCTACAGCTAGGCATCCTCTGGCATTGGATGAAGGATAATGACAAAGACACCCCACAGTGCTCATTCTTCTTTTCCTCCCCTTCCAGTACATGACGTGCCCCACGACCTCTTTCACGGATTTGGCGGAAATAGTCTCCCGAATTGAGCCAGTGAAGGCCGTCATAATGGACGGTGAGGAAGCAGAGGGAGAGAGGGTGATGGGCCATTACAGCTGGGCCAGCACTCCCAATTCCACCCAAAAATGAAAATATGACACTTCTGATGGAGGAAATGGTCCCTGATTGAGATGATCCCTTGGTCTAGCCCGCCCATATTGCAACCACGGCTAGCCACCTGGGGCCAGGGTCTTGATCAGGTCCCTGGAGAAGTGACAATCCTTTCAGAGAGACATCCTTTCCTTCATATTTTGGGGTGGTTTCTCCTACAGTTTGCTAGAAGAAGCTGGTAGCCAGCTGAGTGGCTACACGCAATCCAGTTTGGGGGTGTCAGCTTAGCATTCTCCTTCCCGCCCTGACCCTGGCTTGAAACAAGCTCTCCCCGACTTCTCTCCTGTTCAGATGAATCCGACTACCAGACTGAATACGAGGAGGAATTTCTTGACAACCAGAGGGATGATTATGTCAATTTCCTGAGCAGCCAGACTGAAGAAAACTCCGACTCCGTAAGAGTAACCCTGGGCCTTCTGGGGTGCCAGTGTCTGCCCCCCAGGCCGTGGGAGTCATTGGGGGGCAGGACTTCAAGAAGGGTTTGGTGTCAGATCTAGCATGCCAAACAGCAGCAGTTTCTTCTTCTATTATTTCTCCTCCTCTCCTCCTTCTTCTGTATGTTGCTAAGTACAGAGATCTTTTGGTGAAGAGACATGCTCAGAGACACAGTCTTGGGGGTCTTCCAAGAGCAGAGCCTCCAAACTGGCAGGTTCTGCTCAAATTCAACTGGCTAATTTTACTTTCTCCTGCCCCCAGTCAGTTATACAAACTCTCCGAAGCTGACTGGAGTAACAGACATCCTTCAGTTGATAAAAATAATTTACTCTTGACCCTTGCAACATACATGTAGGAGTAAGTTTCTATCAATTTGTTCTGCTCTGATTCATCTGCTTTTTGACCCTTGTAGCCGTGAAGCCAGTCATGAGAGCTATATCTGGGGAAAACATTTCCACCACTGGAAGCGTTATGTATGTGTTGGGCGAGAACTCATTCAGGAACAATAAAGGAAAGCGTGTTGCACAGCTGATTTCGGGGACCTTATACTCTTTTTTAAGTTAATTGTTTCACTGCATTATAAAATATAAATTATTCATTATAGAATACAGATAACAACCGAGTACAGTGGTCTCTATGAAACAGAAACTAGAAACTGTTAAGACGGCAATGATTTAGAGACATGAAACCTTGAAAGATGAGGAAAAAAGTTTACATCAATGTTACATATAATTTCTAAGATGTTCGTGAACATAAGGTTTGTTTAAGTCGTAGAATTAAAGCTAAGCACGACGCGGATAAAGAACTGCATTGAATTATTTTAGAATATGAAAAAGGTTTCGATCTTTGAGCTTAATACTTATGGATCTGATACTCTTTTAAGAAGCTGAACGTGGCCCTGGGCGATCACCAGATTTGCAGGGGGCAGAGAAATCGGACCGTGGCGTCTAAGCGTGTCCCTACCAGAGGGGACAGAGCAAGGCTCTCCGAGGCCCAACCAAATGAAACATCTTGTTTTCCTCTTGTCTCCAGCAGGATCAAGAAGTCCGGCTAAGGAAGCCTGTCCGTGGGGACTCCGAAGACAGCCAACTAGCAGCGTAACCAGACAGACTCTAAAACCCGCTTCGGCCCACCTCTCTTTCTTCTCCCCCCCATCACCAACTTCCTTAGGAGAGAAGCCGTGGGCACCTTCCCCCATTTCTCCGTCTAAAACCAAGGTCCCAAGAGGCCTGAGGGCGCTGCCGATGGGAAGACAATCCCCTTTGCAAACTCTCGTGGATTCCAGTCTGCAGAAACCTTTGGCGGTAGCTTCTGCCAGCAAAGGATTGGAGCGTCCTGCTTATTCTGTGAACGAGAGAAAGGAGCCCTTTGCATGAATAGGCATTCATGTCTGTGTTTGGAGAATGAGGAGGGAAGCGGGGGGCGGTCTCCTGGCGGTCTTCACCCCACCGAAGCTCACCTTATTTGGCCCTGGCGCTAGCACCCCCAGTCGGAACAAAAGGTTCTGTCGGGAGTTTGCAGCTAACGTAAGCGTTCGGGGACATGCTTTACTCACATCCAGACCTCTGAGAAGGAAGCCATCTGCTGGGAACGGCAACAGGAGTAGCGATGACAACAGCAGCGACTTCCACAGAAACATCCGTTCAAACCCTGCCGCAGAACAAGCTTCCGAGGACCTGCAACAGGCTGCTGGACCCTTCCCAAAAACTTTTGCAGAAAATCCTCAGCACGGACAGCAGCTTCCCGTTCAGCAGACGCTCGAAACGGCACCCGTGCCCGGCCCCGATTCGCTGCTCCTGTGTTACGCTCCCGATCTCTTTCTGTCCTCAGGGGTTCTTAAAAGAGAATAATAAAAACCTGGAAACAATGTCCGTGCGTGCCGCGTTGGTCAAATATCTTAGCGCGACCTTCTGATTTTGTAAATGAATCAAGATGAAGGAACGGGTTTGAGGGAGCACTGGGTGGGGTGGCTTCAGAAAGGGATCTGAACATCACGGGAAGAACCCCCCACAGCCTCCTTTAGGAGGAACGTAGGATCTTTAAGGGGAGGAACCCGCAACCCTTTAAGCCATGGGGTGGTTTATTTGTGGTTTAGCATGATGTGTGAACCTTGCTCTTGTGGTCTAGCACAAGTGAAGGAGGCGAGGTTTGAACAAGGACTGTTCTGGGTTGTCACCTGATTTGTGAATCACTTCAGGAGTTGCTGGTTCTTGGTGTTCTCTGAGCTTGGTGGTTCTTCTGCAGACATTTTATTACCAGGCTAGGTAACACCATCAGCGTGAGGGGGAGTGGGGTTTGCTGGCTGGTGATACATTGTGGGTTGCCCTACCGGCCTTGACTGAGGTCTTTTTTCTTTCTTTCTTGATCTTTGGGTGGAGTATTGGTTTTTTCTTTGATTCTTCTTGTTTATCTGGTCCTGGTTCCTGCTGCTCTGGGTGTTATTCCTAGGTGGGTGATGAGGAAAGGTGGTTTCTTTCCTTGATCTTCACTTCCGTTCTTGAACGATTCGTAGATGGAGCTTATCTCAACATATCTGTTAATGGCCGATTGGCCAGGATACCTCTAGGAATTTTCTTGCATTTTTGCACCTGGCTTGGTCAAAGAGGTCGACATCTTCTCAGCTGAGATTGTGGCGGAACTCGTCAACGCGTTGAGAAATTAAGGCGTTTTCATCCTGTCTTCTGACTGCCGGTTGAGGGTCACGAATGCATACTCTCAATTTTCTGCCTGTTTGAGATGATGCAGAAGCAGGACTGAGCAGCGAGAAGTTCTCTGGCATAGCCTGCAAAACTGGACTTCTCATCTGAAATTATTCAGTCGGCAGGCAGGAAGCGCCATGTGGTGGATGTTTGCAGAGAGGATAGTGCTGAAAAGATTAGCACTGTGTAGGCAACCGGTTCCTAGAAATGGAATTCAAATGTGACATTTTTTCCCCCAAGAAACAGATGGATAAGTTGAGACTTGGGAATAGCCTTTCACACACAAAGGCTCAGAATATAAATAAATGTGCTCACGTCTTAAATTGCACTTCTTGAAGAACAGGCAAAGCACTTTTCTAACAACCATGCAAATCGCCCAAATTAGTTCTTAGAGATGATGAGGGCCAGTTAGTCCTTCTGCAAAAGTAATCATTCATTGGGAGAGCACCCATTTTAGTGTACAAGGTTCCCAACTGGGCTGGGGATCCACCCTAAAATCTTGGGAAGCATTTTCCACTAAAGCATTGATCACATCCAAGTGTCTGCTTCCACACCCATAAAAATCAAATTGCCCAGGAAGTAGATCACTTTCCCTCTTCTTCCCTTTCTTTACCCACACTGAGTATTCACATCTTTTCTCGCCTCCGCTATAACGCAGTTGAAACTTTTTGCCTGCAGTCATTAAACCACCACATTATTTCCTCCCCTTTCTTTGTCTTTCTCTGTCCAGGAGGGGATCCATCAAAACAATGGCGGCGTATATGGCCCTTTATCTTTTTCTAATTTCAGTGGGGAGATTTTTTTCTTTTAAATGATGCTGGTCATTCACATAAATTTTGCCAGGGCAAAGCAGCGCCCTCCTTGATTCGGTTCCAGGCTAATAAATCCTGGCTGGAGCAACCTTCTCAGAAGGGGAATCAGAGGAGGTAGAATCCAGCTGTTGGAGAATTCCAGCTGAGTGAAGAGCGCTTGACCGAAGTTGGACGGGCTCTTCCAACCTCAGTCAAGTGAAGCAGAGGATTTACTAAACCTGAGGAGATGACCATTTCTGGAAAGCAGGGAGGAGCTTTGGACCTTGATTGAGTTGCCAACGCCATCCCCCGTGTTCCTCCATCCAGTTCTGTTCACATCCCCCACCTATCTGGTTCCCTAATCTCTACATTTGTGGTGCCCGCCAAGTTCTTTCAGCTGAGAGGGAATTTCTTGGCAGAAACTTCTCCATTCCTGCCATTATCACCTTGGGGCACCAGCCCTGTCCTGCTCTTTTGACTTTGCTTTGACGCGCTTTGCCAGAGCTGAGCTGCAGAAACGCTAAGCGTTTGGCACTTGCCTCAAACCAAAAGCAATTTTTTCCAAGGAGGAACATTGCAGAGTCCTTGTTAATAAGAGGCATGGAGCTGTAGGCTTATGGGCGCTGCAACAACTCAATTATTTCTTGTATAGAATTGATATTTCCCCTGAAATATCTTTGGGTGGGGACTTTTCCTGTTTCTTCTCAACACCCTTTGTGTGAAGTGGCAAGAAGGTAAATCTATTTGCAAATTTCAAAGAACCTGGCTGGCGTTTTACCAAACTCTCTTAGTTTTTCACCGCCTTTGAACTAACCACGGTACTGGACCAGCCTCTGCTCTTACCTTCTGCCATTTCTCATGAACAGCACAAGGGTTAGTATGTTCCTGGGCCAGCTAGAGAGGAAACCGCAAAGGACCGTGATTAAGAACGGGAGACAATGGTTGGATCCAGGTAACAAGATGCAAGATAAGGTTGGGCTCTTGGATCCAGCTAAATTCTTGCCGATAATGAAAATCCCAGAGAGAACTGCATCAGACCAAGCGGGTTGCAAAATTCCTGTTCCATGCTCTGCTCATTAGCAAAGCCTTTCTTCGAGAGGCTATTCTTCTTCCTGCTCAATTTCGTTTTCCCATTAATAGTCAGCATATCGAGCCCATTAAACTGTTCCATCTTTGCCGGCCTATTTTTAGCTACTTCTTAGGAAATAGGTTCCTATAAACATTGCCAGGTCAGCCTTCACCTCTCTCTTGTGTGCATTTCATGCTGTTTTGACTACCCAACCAACTCGATTCACCTTATTGCAAGTTTGAAAATAGCGTAAGCGACCGCTGCTAAAAATAGGGGCACTAGATCAGACCACATGGGATTGTTTTAAGCCAGCATCCTCTGTGCCACAGTGGTCAACCTGGAAAGATTTCCTGCTGGCCACTTTTTTCCAGGTTTGTTGCTGGAGGGCAAAGGTAGAGTGCTCCTGAACCTGGAGGCCTCATCTAGCTGAAGAGGCACAACATTCAAGCAGCCCAATTTCCCCTTTAAGGCCAGGGAGGCATAAAATTGCTTCAGTCTCTACAGCAACTTGATTTTGCTGTTCCTGGCTTGTAGGTTGGCAAGGTACCTCCTCTCCCACCTCCCCCCGCCCCACCTTTAGTTCCTGGATTGCTGCAATAAACTTTGTTAATGGTTCTCTTAATGGAGAGCCAGTTTGGGATAGCGGTTAAGGCATCAGGCTAGAAACCAGGAGACCCTGAGTTCTAGTCCTGCCTTAGGCATGAAGCCAGCTGGGTGACCTTGGGCCAGTCCCTCTCTCTCAGCCCTGGGAAGAAGGAGGCCAGGGCAAACCCCTTCTGACATCTTGCTAAGAAAACTGCAGGGACTTCTCCTGGCAGTCTCCAGGAATCAACATGGATTCAAAGGCACAATAGATAATGCTTCTCTTGGGCCTTCTTCCCTGGAGAGCAGAACCCACAGAAGCAAAACAAGGAACAGAGGATAAAATATTGGAAATGAAATCAAATATTGGAAATCTGGGCTTGGAGGTTGGCTGTGCTCTTCTGATCCTTCTTGCTGATTATGGAAAGATGGATTGACAACTCTTGTCCAGAAAAAAACAGTAGGGTTGCCCCCTGAACAGGAAACCATCAGGCTGATAATATTCTTGCCTTCAGCAATAGCTCAACGGGTATAAAATATAATGTGAAACTGTTTCTGCTCCTGTTACATCCAGAAGAAAAACAGTGCCCTGATTTATCCTTGTTTTGGTTCCCAGGAGCCAACAGATTTCATCTATCCCTTCCTAAGGATCCACCCACCAAAGACAAGATCCTGTTTTAGAACCTGGGACCTGTCCTGCTCCCATCTGTCTTGGCAAGATCTTTATGATCCAGCACAATTCTTTACCGCTCATTGTTCCAATAAGCACTTCCCCCCCCCTCCGATCAGTATAATTTTTCCCAATTACGCTTGTCGGATGTATGTTTCTGGGAAAACCAGAAGGAGGGAACACGAAGTTGGTTGCCTTCTGCTCCTGAAGGAAAGGCAGGGTTTAAATAAAATAAATTAATGCTTGAAGGAGGCAATATATCCTGGCTCCTGATCAACTGATTGTTCATGCTGCTTCTGGTAACAAAGGAATGGTGTGGAAAGTTATTTGTGATGCTGGAACAGGCAGCCCGGCGGAGAATGAATTTATACACCTGAAGATTTTCTTTCTGCACAGATCACTGTCCAAGCCTGAATTTTGTCCCAAGGAAAGTATCCGTGTCTTTGCACATAGCCAGCTTGAAGCAGGAAACAGGAGGATCACTCTGTAAGTAAACCTATTTTGTGATAAGCACGTAGGCTGTCCATTCCAAATGTTTCTGCTACTCTGATGCTTCCTCTGAACTTTATATCAAAATGATACAACATTTGTCAAAAAGGAGAACGCGGAAAGAGTGACTCTTTCAGATGACCAGTGTTTGGGGTCATTTTATCACTGAGTGGTATATACGGGTAGTCCTTGAGTTATGAATGCCCAGTTTACGGACAACCCATAGTTAAGAACGCAGCCTATTGTAGCAAAGTTCGAGTTCAATACACAATGATTTGAGTTAAATACACAATGTTTCAAGTTCATTACACAATACTACTTACATAGGATTATATGATAATACTGTTCCGGCTTACATACAAATTCAACTTAAGGACAGACTTTGGGAATGGAACTCGTTCTTAAACTGGGGACTATATTTTAATTTGGGGTGTGTGTGTGTGTGTGTCTTTGAATCAGTGTTGACTCTTGGTGACTGCCTGGACTAGTCCCTGCAGTTTTCTTGGCAAGATTTCAGAAATGTTTTGCCCTTGCCTCCTTCTTCCTAGGGCTGAAAGAGAGGGACTGCCCAAGGTCACCCAGCTGTCTTCATGCCTAAGGCAGGACTCGAATTCACAACCTCTCAGTTTCTAGCCTGGAGCCTTAACCACTACCCCAAACTAGCTCTCTTTTTAATTTGGTGGGTGCGTCTATCTATGCACAGCACAAAACCCTTTTTCCCCCCCTCCCCATGAAAAGCTGGAGAATTGAGCTCTTTCAGTCTTAAAACTGGATAGCCCCAGGTAAAACATTTTCTCACTTTTAAACTTAAGTGTTTTTTCTCTTTTACAGCCAGAACTGCCCCAGTGCACTGCTTTGCAAAGTATTCAACATAATCAAGGTCTGGCTTTTTTGGAGGGCTGGGGGAGAAGGGCATAATGTTTGTGAAAATGCTACAGGCTGCTTCAAGGATAGCAATGAGACAAGAGGTGAAATCTCCGTTTTAATCCTGCTTTCCCTGGATGACTCTTGGATGAGTTGTTTCTGTTTTGTTCTTATTTTCAACCCCCCCCCCCATTTCTAATTGCTGTATATTATATTGCTTTAATTTGGAGGGAGGGGGGATGGTTGCAACTTGATTTTATTGTAAGTGGCTCTGAGATGCAGTTCTGTGGGAAGCAGTTAATAATGTATTGTTTTTTGGGGGGAAATCTTAAGTGATACCCACCCACTTTGTGATGGTATTAGAACTACAGTATGAATGAAGTCCAGGTCGGCTGTTTCAGGACATTTGCAGTTAGTGGGCTGAAGTGGAGCAGAGCCACTGAAGGACGAAGTGTTCAGAGAGTTGAGAGTCGGTCCCCCAGTTTCCCTATTAGAGGAGCGCCCAAGATTTTGAGAGGCTGAGATGTTCTGACTCTGAAACTGGTTGTTCCAACGTTATTAACAGCCTCCCAAGGACAGGACGGGCTAAGCCCAACTAAGCCGAAGAGGGAGACCCACCCAGAGAAGTCAGCTTATGGGGAGGTGGTGGGTGGAACATGCCCACTTTCTCTGTTCCAGAGGCCATGGCGCGGTCGTTTTCTCCCACCCAGCGCCGAGTTCAGCCGCTCCAACCTTTGCTCCACCGCGACTTTTCAACCTTGCTCGGGTTCTGTCCGACTCCTTACGGCTGGCAACGAGGCGCTGTCTGAGTTTGGGGGCTACATCGCCCATCCACGCGGCGCTCCGGAGGCAGGCAACTTGCAGGGTGCGGGCAGCGGATCGCTCGCTCGCTCCCCGATTCGCTTCATCTAAGCTTGGGCGCGCTCGGAGAAGAAGGGAGGGACAGGATCCACCAGCTGCGCCCTGCGCTCCTGTCCCCCCAGCCGGGACGGGGCGAGGGTCCCGGTCTCCCCAAATATAGGCATGCCACCGCCCGCCCTTCCTGCGCTCCGCCCCCCTGGTTCTCGCCGGTGGCGGAGGAGCCGCAGTCAATGAGCAGCCGCCGTGCGCGCCGAGGGGCGGCCGGTCGAGGCGGCTCCTCCTCCAGCGCTATTCGGCAGATCCGCCTGGCAGGGGGAGGACTGGAGGCGGGGACCGGGCTCGGCCGGCGGAGCAGGAGCGGCGACTGCAGCCTGGCCCCGGCGGGGGGCAGCATGGGCGGTGGCGGCTCCGCGGCGTGGCGGCGATGAGCCAGGAAGACCATGGGCACGGCCGTCTCCAAGCGCCGCTCGCTCCGCAACGAGGCCGTGGCATCGGTGGCGGCCAAAGTCAGGTGAACGGCACCCTCTTCACAAGATGGGAAGGGGGCAGAGGGGCGAAATCGGGGTGCGGGAAGCGTGGGGGGTGTGCCCCCAAGGAACGAGGGAGGAGCGGGGGAAGGGGCCGCCGGGGGGCGCAAAAAGCCGCGCGTAAAAGGCTGCGCGTAAAAGGGAGCGGGGGCGCAGCAGCCGGGAAGGGCGAGGGAGCCGCGCACGCGAAAGCCGGAGCGGGGAGGGGGGGCGGTGTGGGGGGCGAGCCTGCAAAGGAGAAGCCGCGGTGGGGGGGGGGCACGGCGGCGCGGCGGGAGAGGAACGTTCATCTAGGAGAAGGAAGACGGTGTGAAGGACAAGGTCCGGCTCGGCTCTTGGGGGAGCAAAGGAACGCTGCCAGGTGTTCGCAGGTTGGCGCGAGAGTAGGCGGGAGGCCGACGTGTAAAGGAGCGACGTGATGTGCTTGTGCCTTCGCTCGGGTCGAGCTCGTAATCCGCCGCTGGGGGCTGGCTGGGGGCGCACGGGGGAGGCGGTTCGCGATTGCGGGAGTGCGGGAAGGGTACCTGGCCGGCGTTCTTGCCAAACCAGCATCTGCTCAAGTTGGGCGCTCCAGCGCTTGCTGCATGTCAGCGCCAGGGGACACCAACACGTTGTAGGGCTCACGCACCATCCCTGGCCCACCCAGGCGTTTTAGCACCCCAGACCTCTCAGAGGGGGTACCAGCTGCTCCTTTTCACCAGCGGCAGGCCACGCTGCACCCCGGACTCAGTTTGTGAAGGATGAAACTAAACGCTTTGTAAGTTTCATCTGAGCTTGGCAGGGATCTCTTTCAGCAGTGCAGAATTCACCCCTCTTCTCCCCAGGCTGCTGAAACTGGGTGCCGTTGAATGCAAAGACCTGGATTCAGGATTCACCCGCTATTGGCTCCCCTCTTCTACAGGCACACACACTTAAAAAAAAAAAAACTTTTCCATACCAGCGAGCCAGCAGCGTAGCTCTATATTTTCAGTCCGGCTGTTGCTCGCATTGGGTCGAAATAGCAGCTGACGTGAGGTGTGAAGCACTTGGCAGACAGCCTGGCCCAGTGGAACATTTGTGGCAACGCTCCAGGGAGCCCCTGGTTACTCCAGTGAACTTCCAACTTGGTGAATGCAGCAACCGGCGCTATCTGCGCAGCGATCTGACATCTCAGGAGAAGCGTGGGATCTGCGTTGCTCTTAATCTGGAAACCTGCTTCACCTCTAATTTGGCTGCATGATGCATATACCCAAAGTCCTCTCATCTCCACTGAGAATATATCATTTATCCAGTGGGAAAGGGATGACCCTGTTTATTGGTGACACCAGACCGGGCAGACTGGTGAACGCGGTCGGTGGTGGGTGTGGATGTTTAGGAGTGAATTTTTATAGAAGCCAAGGGAATTAAATAACTTTGAATTCTTATCCATCTTCATGATTTAAGGACAGCCTTCCTGTATTCAGCTGTGACTGGGGCCTGATTCCTGCCTCCCAACCCCAAAGTAGGGTCCCTGTTACCGTCACAAAGTGCTGAGAGCTTCAGGGTCTCAGGCACAGAATTTGGTATTTTATGCTAAGAAACAGGCTTTCAGTACCAAGCGCCTAGTCCTCACTGTTCAGAATGTACATTTGCAAAACAATGTGGGCAGTGCTTATTAAATTCTCAGAAGTGGATGTGAGAGGGTGTGCACGCACACGTGTGTGCACTGGAACTCTTTGCTTTTCTCACTAAACAGCCCTGTTTAAAAGGTGGAAGTTGCCTCTTTAAATGCCCCCTTTTCTTACTGAACCCTTTTTGTAGCCTCCATTCCATGCTCCATCTTCTGAGGTTCTTACTATCATCCTTGCCCTGAATGGCACTATTATGGTATGGATTACCTTCAGTTGGGTAGCAATTAGTACGGCCACCCTTCCAACTGGGGCCTGGGTGCATTCAGTGAAACAGTGCAATATCGACCCATAATTAGATCGTTTTTTCAGCCAGGGAAGAAGATCTAATCCGAGAAGGGAAGACTCTGAACGTCAGAACTTTGATGAGGATGATGACCTTGTTTTTTTGCTGCCCCCCTATTAAATGAGCAATAAGATGAAAAAGCAACCACTGTTGGTCTCTTCTACTATCCATGCTCTCACGTTCATCTCCCTGAGAGGCTCTTCTCAAATTTCAGAAGAGATTGGCGAAAGGAGAAAATCAAAATGAGATACGATCTGGAACTCTTCATTCAGCTCTCTGTCCTGCAGTTTTCCAGGACGAGGAGGACACAAGAATGAGATGAAAGTCACTGTCAGTTTCCTATAGTCTGGGGATCCGCTCTCTCTTCTTCTAGTCATCACATTTCCCTCTGGATGTCAGCTAGCCATTGTCTTGATCCTTTGTTGTTGATGGCTAGTTCATTTGATTTGATGGTGCTTATAGCCAGTGGGTGGCCTGCAAAGAAGGGGGGGCTTTTTGATTGCAGAAGATGGTTTTGGAAATATGCTTTGTTGCTTCGTTGTCTCCCTAGGTTCAGCTTCCCCACTCCCCATCAAATGGAGGTCATTTATTTTATCAGACTTACATCCCACCTTTGTTTTGTACAACTCCAGGTGGTGTACAAAATACCCCTCCCTCCTATCTTCTCCGCGACCAGGACTCTGTCAGTTGGGCTGAGAAGGAAGGACTGACCAAGGTCACCCAGCTGGCCTCTGTGCTTAAGGGAGGTCTAAAACTCATAGCTCTCCTGATTTCTATCTGGCACCTTAACCCCCACGCCAGATGGGTTTTTAAGATGCGGCTTGATCTGTTCTGTTTCTGCAGAGACTTTTTGCAGACAGATTGCCCTCGTCTCCTTGTTGACGCACTGACAGATGTCAAAAACGTGGGCTGCGGGCCACGATTCTGGAGCTGATCAAGCTGGGGCCACTTTGGGGCTGGAGCAGGACGGTGAAAGCCTCCAGAAGAAAACCCCAAAGCCTCATCGGCTCAAAAAAGCATCCAGTCCAACCACGAACAACAGAGCTTGTTGGGAAACACCGTCTCCTGTGATTTGCTCCCTAGCTGCAAAACTAAGGATCCAGAAAACCATGCATGCTGGCTGTTTTCTATAAGTCAAATCAAACTCTTGCCATCTCATTTCTGGGATCTGTCTATTCATTTCCCAGTTCTCCAGCAGCAAATTATCCAGGGTAAGCAAGAGAATTAGACTTTCTCCTTCTTTCATAGCTGGTTTTTAGGGTTTCCTGTCACCATCACCAGTAAAGTAGGAATACAGGAATGGCAAACACTGGGGGACCTTGAAAACTAGCATTTATTATCACGCAATGGATTGAGTTCTTCGAGAGGAACACATTTATCATGGCCAGTGTGGTAGGATTCGTTCTTTAAGTGCCAAAGGGAGGCCTTCTAGGGGCCAAAATATTCTTTGAGGCTTCTGCCACGAATATTAAATCAGAATTTCCCCATGTGGACTTGATTATTTTTTCTGTTTGTATCTCTGCCCTGCCTTTTCACGTAAAGGGTAGCTATAATATAACTGGAGCTCCGAAGATCTGACTTATACCCACACCCATTTTATTTTGTTTCATTTTGCCAAAAAAAAAAAAGTACTTTCTGTCCTTAATTTGGTTCATAGGTTTAGTTCCAAATAATACAACTCGGTTCTCTGTCAAATAATGATGCCTTCCCTTCTTGGGTTCTAATTTGTAACATTAATTTCCCATCTTTTATCTATTCCCATTTTGGTTCACCCAGTCTCTGATCCAGTAGCTCTTGAGAAGGAACGGTTAAATCTTCTTTCCAGAAGCACATCATTAATATAATTCAAAGGCACGGAGAAAATTTAACCTGCGATTCATCATTCGGATGTGCAAACTTAGCCGTTGCATTCCAGTTCCCCAAACATTTGTGTCCTACCAGTGAAGGGCCTAGTTCACTCCAGACCATTGGTGATTGTGACATCAAGTGGCAACTTGTGCAAGTATGTGGGTACACAACGCTTGCAGGCCAGGCTTCCAGCTTTGTAAAAGAAAAAGAAAATATTTTTATCCCAATGGGATGCTATCTGTTCAGTGACAATTCTGTATGAGGGGGTTTGACCATGTAGGGTGCTTTTCAGTTGACACCTTTTCCATTGTAGCGGGAGAGATGTCAATTACGGGAACCGAAGCTGAGATAGTTTGACTTGTGTCAGGATCCCTGAAATATAAATCTGGTTCTTTCCAGGAGGGATTGGGTGATGTAGAGAATTGACATTAGTTTTAACAAAGCAGACTTTTAACAACAAGTCTGTCCCAAAGACTTCTCAATTGGCTTACATTGATCAGGATTGAGAATGGTCTTGACCATGGCCTTCTAGAAGACATGACATGCAAGGGGAAGGATCAGGAAGAGGAACTTAAAATTGAAATATGAAACTAACGCTAGTAACTCCAAGGAAACTGGGGTAAATGTAGGATCCAGTGAGGAAATTTGCAGTTGCTTCTCTCATACTCCTCCTTCTTTAGGATTAAGATGCAAAGATGGTAACAAAACTGGAGATACAACCATCTTTCTGCAGGCACCTAAAGTAGGAGATTCTCAGAAGTTCAATTTGCCATCTCTCGAGGTTCCTGAAGCTCTTAATTTGACTCCCAGTGCACCTGAACAATTGCTTCCCTCGATATCTAATTACATTCTGTGAGTTTCTTGCTTACTTTGGATCCTTGTAAACAACCAAACTGCAATGCTAGTTTGGAGACGGGAGGACATTTCTCCCAAAGGAACACAGAGTCATGCCAAAAGGGTTGTTGGTTGGGTGGACTTTTGAAATGCCCGTCCTGTGATTTAGAAATGTGGAGAAGGGATTGTGTCTCTGATTTCATCATCTTCCTTGGAGGAGGAAAAATGGCTTGGATTGTTCCAGTTGTGTTATATCATACAGCTCAAGGATCAGCATCTAAAAAAGTCAGTCAGGACTAGGGAAGAACTTAAACCTTGCTTAGAAATTTACAGATTTCTACTTTTCAGTCATTAGTAAAAACAATGATTGGAAAGGATGTCATACAAACTCTTCTCCCATAATTTCTCTCTTCTCACATTGTCCCCGGTTGCAGCTGTTGGAATGTTGAAAAACTGGCCAACATAGATAACCATGTTGGTCCATGAATGAGAAAAATAAATTTCAGATCTGCAGTTGGGCACCTCAATTAGGACAAACCAAAAGGACAGAGAAGCTTGTTCAAGCTTTTGTAGGTTCTCCAGAACTATTTCTGAACCTTTTAGCTCTTCCCCACAACCCAGATCTCCTGCTTTTTGGGCCCTTCCTCCTGATGAATGTTCAGGAGAACGCAAAAGATTGCATATGTCGCCGTACTATGTTGGTTGGTCCAGATAGAGCTATGATCCAGAATTCAGATTTTTTCCCCTCTGTCTTTTTGTTCTGGATTTGTTTAGTTGCATATAACCATACTGCTTTTTCCCCCCTTCCCTGTTTGCAAAGCATGAAAGGCTTCTAGAAGAAAATTAATCTTCATCACATAGAGGAAAACCTTGTTAAAAGAGAGGACAAGGGAAACAGTGTTTCCCCTTTCCGATTCTCTCTTCCATATTTTAGGGGCAAATACTGTATCTGAGATATTGCTGGCACATGGACAATATAGGTTTTCATTTTAGTTGGGAAAAGGGATGAAAGCTGGTTGTGACCTTTCTTGTTGTTAAGTTCGGTGTTTCATGGTGGAACAAATTTTCCAGATGGGATGAGTCTGATTTTAGATAGCCTTTGGCTTCCTGAAAGCAACCAGGTTAGAACTTGGCAGGCTGTATTCTGCAGCACCTCAGGGGCAAGGATAGAAAATCCAAAATAGCCATCTGGATAGAGCTGGTTGCCAGCTGTGAGGGATTGAGGAGCAGCTGGGGAAAGGAGTGGAAGGGAGAAAAGGCCTAAATGATCATGGGTGAATCAGTTGGTAAGTTAGCTCCTAAACAACATCTCAGCCCAGGTGGTGAGAAACCTGAGATCAAGGAACACTGATCTAGATTCTTTAGGAATTATTACCCAGGAAGACTTTTAGATGATTCATTGGCCGTTCGGAGCCATCACAATACTGTAAATTACTTTAACAGGCTTAAGTGCATAGTGCTAAACCAGGTGAGCTATTATTCTTTTTCACACCACCACTCTACGCTGATGTCCAGCCCCATGCAACTTGGCAGGCTCAAAGAAGCAAGATCTAGACAGATTTCAGTAGGGTGTTTTTAAGACTTGTCAGGGGTAAGAACAGAACCTTAGAAATTGGACGAGGAATTTCCCAACTTCATTGATAGTGAGTTCATTAAGGTGGGGTCTCTTTGAAGGGTTTGAAGTTGGGGGGGGGTTCCTTGTAGGTTTCATTGTGTTGTGTGTTAAAAGGGAGCAGGAACCTTTCCTGAGATGGGCAAATCCTTCTATCACCCCAAGAAAAATAGTAGCCCGATCATAGAGAATGCTCTGTGGGTTCTTGGGTAGGAATGATCAAGAGGAAAACATTGTTGAAAGCGCATTGAACAAACTGGATCTTTTGGGTGATGGTAGGGGAGAAGCTATTGAGTGAATGGGCAACTTTCACGTTGCTTGTTTTGACAAGAAGATATCAAGGGGGCTTGGTAATCATATTGCATGCCTTCTCTCTCATTTCCTTCCCAATAGCTCTTTTCCATGGAAGAGACAAGGGGGTCCTGTTTCTCATCTTTAACTGTCCTTTGGAGGCTATGGAAAAGGGATGAAGAAGTGGGCATGTTGAGTGAAAGTTTAACATTGGGACAGGACAGTGAGCGGAAGCACCTAAGGAATTTGGCTTGTAGCCCTAGGCTCATATTAAGACATGGGGCCGTAGCTTAAGGGTAGGTAAATTGGTTTGCTTCAAGTTGAGAACTTCTGGTGACTTCATGGAATGTCCAGGTTGGTAATCATATGGAGGTGGTTTGCCATCCCCTTCTTCTGAATGTTTTTGGACTTCCTAGTCTTGCCTAGAGCTCTCAGTGTCTTTGGTCTTCTGCCATCCAAGTAATCACCCTAACCCCAGCTTAGCTGCTTGATTTCAGCACATCTATTTATTTTATGCATTTATCTAAAAGGTTAATATGGCCGCCCATCTTAAACAACTCTGGGCGGCTCACGTACAAATGCCAGGGAGGGTTCTCATGGAAAAATCCAATTTCTGCCCAATTGGATTAAATCGGAATATAGTGGGCAAAACTGACGAACAGACTGACAAATGTAAGCAGTGTTTGTGTTTACAATGCTATTTTATTTATAGTTTCTCTATTTATATTTAATGGATTGGATTTGTAAGGCTGCCCGGTTTTGTTTATTTTTTTATTTATATTTCAAATTTGTCACCGCCCATCTCACTTTCGCCCCTCTATATCAAAGGGGTCCACCCTGAAGGTTGCATACAGCTCTCAAAGATCTCCAGAACTTGCTCCTAAATTGTGATAGAAGGCGAAAGAATAGTTACATCTATGGCTGCAGGGTCCCCATGTTAGCTGTATTTAGTTATAATGAAATGAGGCCACCCCCTCTTTTTTTCTGAGTTCAGGGCTTTCAGCTGAAAAAAAGTTGCAACCCCTGATTTCTGGATACACATTTGTAAGAGATCAACTGCTGGTCCCGTGGATGGTGCAAAAAACCAAGATTTCTGAATTTGGAGCTCTGTTTCCTTTGCAGCTGGAGCTGCTGCTTTCAGTTCTTATCCACAACCCAAGACTTGGTCGTTCATCAAAAGTTTCCTTGAATCAGGGCTGTTTTGTTTTTTTCAGTGTTGTTGGAATGTGGGGTGGTTTTATTACGTTCTGCGCTTCTGCTTTAGGATCGTTTTGATGGTAAAGAGCGGGTAACAATCACACACACACACATAGGTGTGTTACAAGCCAAGTGTTGGGTTGATCTTGCGAAGCACCGTTGTTTATGCGCTGAGCTGCAGTGGGAATCTGCAACACGGGCAAGAAGAAGCAGCTGGGTTTTTTTTGAACAGCGTGGTGGTGTTGGGTGAAGATTTCAACATGTTTCTCTTCTTGAAGAAGGGAGTTCCCACTGCTAGATACTTTTAGGGTGAACGTTGTCTAGAAGATCCTATATTCAACCCTCCAAGAGATCTCTTCAGTTGGGTTGCTGGATGGGAACATCTGCTGATTTAGCAGGAGATGGTGAACAAGCTAGGAGATGATCACATGCATTGGGATCTAGAAGGAAAGCACCCCCTGCCCTAATCCAGAGCAATTAACAAAGACATCAAATTGTCACCCTGGATGAGGCTTGCATGAGACCCTTAGCAAATGACAGAGGAGAAGAGATGGAAGTGACCAGAATGAGCAATTGGTTCCATTTCATTTTCAGCTTGGTAGAACGTTGAAATTGACCAGGACTGGACCACCTTGTTTCTTCCACGTTTGGGTAGCTTCACCTTGTCAGGGGTCCTTGAAAGGGAGCAAACTCTGTTACAGAATGTCAGCGTTGAGTGCAGAAAGCCTCCAAGTTCACTCCTTGGCATTTCTACTTCAAAGGATTCCAGCTGATGAGAAAGATCCGTTATGCTGGGCTATGCCTCTAATAAAGATTTGATTTGATTTGAGAAAGATCGGATTTCTCTTCCTCGAGAGCCACTCTGTCTGGAGGAGACTGGGGAAAGATCAGGGTTGACAACCAGTGCCCGAAATCCAGATCAAGGCTCAGCTTAATTTGGGGCAACCTGGCTTATTTTCAAAAGGATGAGTGATCCTTTCAGATCCACCATGTAAGCCCTCTGCTTCTCATCTGAGAGCTTCTGGAAAGGGATGAAGAGAGAGAGAGAATTTTTAAGGGAAGACTTTAAAAAAGAGAACATTCATTCTGGCCACATCCGTGTCTTTCCGCCATTACCATGTCATAGAAGGGGTGGTTGGAAGGTGCTTCTGAGATCATGTAGTCTAACCCTCGTCCACTGCAGGAATCTACTACTACAGCCCTCCCTGGGGGCTATGCACCAACAGTTTGATTTTGCCTAAGGGATCTTCCTATATTTCACTACCTCGAAGTCCCAAGTCAATGCTCCTCAAGCATCGATCAGGGCATCTGCCAGTGTGTGGCACCTAATACAACCAGCTTTACATGTGGCAGTCCCAACCCGCTGACCCGAGACTTGTAAATGTCCATGTCCAGGTGCCAAACATCCATTTTGTTTCAGAAAATTAGCAAAGGGCTGGGCTAATTGCTTTGGGGAAGTCAGCCAAGACAAGTGCCCGGCGGGAGGCCTGAAGTTCCTCTCCCACGTCTACTTCCTAGACCCTCTTGAACAATTGGGTTGGTTTTCTTTGGAGATTTTTCCTAGTAGGTTCTCCGTTTCCAAGACACGTTTTGAAGTGGCAAAATCCTTTTTGGTTTTGCGGGTGAGAAAAAAGGCTGCTCTGGGGGCTGAAGGAAACTGCACAGTCATTTTTTTTAACGATACGTCTTATTAAAACAAGGGTAGCAAAAAAGGCTGCCTGCCCAAAAGAAGAATTTCAACCTCTTATATTAAAAGCGTAAGGTTGGCAATAACTTTTGAAGGTTCTGGGTCCAAGATTTGGCAGAACTATACACTCCTGCCTTTATGACTGTGAAAGGTTTTCTTGGAAGCCCATGGCCATGGAAGTCTGCTAAGATTTTCCTGGAAGTCCATGGAAATCCATTCTTCAACTTCAGGGCTAGGAAGAGGATGTTTCAGGAGGCTGTGATTCTTCACCAAGGTAGAGCAAAATACAAACCAAGCTTGAAGTTGTCAGGAAAAGCTTTATCATTTGCACAGGTTTGGAAATATGGTGATTTTTGGGGGGTACCGCTTTGCAGCTGCAGGCTTCAAACATCTGGAAGGTTGGCTTTGCTCAGCTTTGATGTGCTTTTCCTTGGCTTCCCATTTTGTCACTGTTTTTAGAACTGCTGGCTGATAAAACAAGGTGGCTGAGATGTCTAAAATTCATCAACTTTGAGTTAGCTTACACTGATTTCCTATATTTGTCACTCTCCTGATACTTCGTTTTCTCTGCACCTTCCCACCCCACTTAGAGACAACCCTAGGGATGACAAGCAATATACAACCCCTGAATTAAGGGCTGAACCTCAAGATGTCTCCACCCCAGCTCAAAATGCTAGTGTAGATGTGAGTCTGTGTGCCAGGCATTGCATGAAATACAGGTTTAAGAACCCAGTTTAAGAATGAGTTCCGTTCCCAAGGTCTGTCCTTAAGTTGAATTTGTATGTAAGCTGGAACAGTATGATTGCATAATACCGTATAAGTAGCATTGTATAATGAACTCAAACCATTGTGTATTTAACTCGAATCATGGTGTATTGAACTTGAATCTTGCTACAATAGGCTCCGTTCTTAACTATGGGTCATCCGTAAACCAAGCGTTCTTAACCCAGGGACTAGTTGTCAACCTGGTTTATAAATGGAAAAAGAAAGAAAAAGAAAGGGAAATATTGTGCCTTGGATTTGGTGATGATAAAGAAACCAGTAAGATGAAGTTAATCTCTTCTCTTCTCTTCTCTTCTCTTCTCTTCTCTTCTCTTCTCTTCTCTTCTCTTCTCTTCTCTTCTCTTCTCTTCTCTTCTCTTCTCTTCTCTTCTCTTCTCTTCTCTTCTCTTCTCTTCTCTTCTCTTCTCTTCCCTTCCCTTCCCTTCCCTTCCCTTCCCTTCCCTTCCCTTCCCTTCCCTTCCCTTCCCTTCCCTTCCCTTCCCTTCCCTTCCCTTCCCTTCCCTTCCTTTCCCTTCCCCTCCCCTCCCCTCCCCTCCCCTCCCCTCCCTTTACTGAGAATCAAAAGCAGAAAGATTCAATCATATCCTACACCATTTCATTCTTACCTAGAAGCAGATATGCATTCATCCTGGAGAAGGTCTACCTACATGGTCACTAAGAGTTAACCCTGATTTGATGGCAAATAATCAATCAAAAGACATGCCTGACTCTGGGAAGAGATGGATCTGAGTGAATCTGTGGTTCTTCCTGGTTTTCCCAATTTGAATAATTTCTCTCTCTCCCCTCCTCGCAGCAAATCTCTTTAATTCCCCAGCAGAATACATCACTTGTCAATTTTCTGCTGGTGTAAGGCCAACGGCAGCATTAGCAACATTGATCTAGCTGAATATGCATGCTGGAGAGAAAGAGGGAGAGAGAATGTATAACAAATGAAAAATGTAGGCAAATTTTTGGCAACTCTGCAAATTGTTTGCATCTCTTTATAATGTCTCTTTTTAAAATGTCCATTTTTGGGTGGAAGGCAATGGAATTGGCAAGTAGCAGCGTGCTGAATTTTGCTGCTATGATTACTAATTATTTTTTCCTTCCTCTTTCCTCTTGTGTCTTTGCTGTTTGCATTTTTCCACCCTGGTTTATGTGAAGAGCGGCAAGGGCTTTTGGAGATTATCTTTCCCAAAACCATCCCGAAGGCAAGAATGGTTCAGGTATGACAAATTCCCAAAGATCCATGCTGGATTTCTTTTATATGCGTCTCCGTTGCGTGCAGAGATTCATCTTAATTAACCATAATTTTAAACTGCCTCCCTCCCCCAAATCTCTCTCTAAGGCAATATGTATCAGGAAAAGCACATTAAAGCATTGAAAGAACATTAGAACAGCTCTGAAAATCTAACCTAATGATTTAAATTAATACCGATGCACGTGGGATTTCTCAGTCATAGTTTCATTCATAGTCATAGAAGCAAAATATCCAGATTAATACAGGGCTGGTCTTGAACTACAGTTAGTCAGGGATGTTTAAAGAATACAGCTCTGTATTCAGTTGCTTTTGCCCTTGTTCATGTCTTTAAAGTTTCTAGTTCTCATGAATGCATTTTTTTTTTAATTGAAGTATTGGTAAGCTCCTTTTGCATCTGAAAGAACATTTTCTACAAGTAATAATAATATTTTGAGTGCTTGGAAGTGAGTAGGTAATGTCAGTTTCCAAAGAAAGAAAGGTTGGCTTTATACTTTCCCAGTGATCAGGTCAGCTGTATAATTTGGTTTGGGGCAGGGAGGGGGATCCATTTAAATTCAAGGTCATCTTCCTTTTGGGTCAATATGTAAATATGAATGCTGGCTCTTTTCTTTTGAATACGTTAGGAGTGAATTAAGTAAGGTGCACAAGTTACCTAGATTTGTACAATTTGGATAGAAAAGATATTTTGAACAATCTTGACCTGGAATTTTAATTAGGTTTGTTTCAACGCAAAGGCCTGTAACCAAATGGCAGAATTCAGGTTTTTGCAGGGCAGAAAGTGACTCGTGTTAACAGGTTCTCTGCCCCTCCAGGGTACCCTCAGATCTTCTTCTCTTAGAGATGATGAGGCACTTGTGGTCATCCAACTGTTATTGACCACAACTATCAATGTCCCTCATCTCTGGCTGGGCAACCAGGCTGGTTTGGGGCAACCAGAGGTTGTCATCACCAAGAGCTGGAGAAAGGCCACCAAATCCGTGTTTCTCATCCTGCTTTCAGATCACCTGTTGGCAGAGTCGTACGTCGGACAAGAAGATTCTCCAGAGATTCACGTGGGAGTTCAAAACAAGCGACGCCTTTCTCTTATTTCTGACGGGAAGTTTCAGCCCAGCTTTCCAGAGGAAGCTGGCGAGAAGCTGGCAGGGGAGGGCCCCAAACCCCGAGTCTATACCATTTCCAGCGAGGGGCCCATGCTCTCGCAGCATCAGAGTGAGAGCATGGAGCTGGTGGTCATCAAAGGGACGGAAGAGGAAGAGGCAGACGGGGACCGCTCCTTAGGCCAGCCTCTCCAGAACGCCGGGAGTTCTCACAACATCAGCCGACAATGCAAGGGCGGTTGGCCCAGTCACCAGCAGGGCTCAAAAGAGTACCCCAGTTGTGCCCAGTTGACCATGTCATCCCAGCACCCTTTTGATCTAGAACATCACCAGCACCAGCACCAGCACCCAAACCATCACCAGAACCAAGCTGGCGAGACTGGCTGGCGCCGGAAGAAGCTGGAACGAATGTATAGCATTGACCGTGTTTCCGGTAGGTGCGATAAAGCTGGGTTTACTTTCTCAGTGGCCTTGGGGTCCTACCCAGTTATAAAGGTCAACGTCATGTGGCAGCGAGTTCCATAAGTCAGTTTCTCTTGGTTGGAAGCAAATCCTTTTATAGTTGTTGCTCTGTTTATCCAAGATTCGTTCTCTCTTTTACACCAAGAGTCGGGATGTGGGGACGAAAGAGATACTTTCCTATCCACAGACTCCACATAGGCCAAATTGCAGCCAAATGCAAATTATGATTTTAGATTTTAGTGATCTTAAGGGTAAATGTTGGCCATTCTGGTTTTTAATTTTATTTAAAGATCACACTAGACCGTACTATAGTTTCCATCATCTTAACCTTTTTAGCGATGTGCTGATTTTATTGCTTTCTGTTAATCATTCTAATTTGTAGTTATTTTTCTATAGCTTATAGGCTAGATCAGTGTTTTTTAAACTTGGCAGCTCTAAGACATTTGGCTGGGGTATTCTGGGAACTGGCAAATTGTCTTAAAGTGGCCAAGTTTGAGAAACCCTGAGCTAGAAGGTTTATACTGGAAAGGTTGTAGGCCGTGCTAATGTGGTTTTAGGTTGGTCAGTGAATGAAATAAAGATTTTGAGTGGTTTCTTTACCTGCGTAATTTGCAGGTGAGGACATCCAAGCCCTTTGCAGTACGAAATTCAAGATAAAAAACAGGCAGACGAAAAACCCGTGAAGAAAAATCTTCATTGACTCTGAAACCAATTAAATTGCTCCAAAACATAAAACACTCGGCCTATTTATCTCTTTTGCAATAACCCTAATTCTAGAGAGGGTTATTACAGCTTTGCGGCTGCTGTAGCAGACTTGGCCCAGGTAATCAGCAAGAGCTGAGTTTGACTAGGGGGCATAATTTCTTTTTTATCCCAGATAATAAGTTATACCTGTGGTTTGCTTTCATTATGTCTCCTTCCTCTTTCCCTTTTCTCCCCTGGATGCTCAGCACTGTGTTGTTGCTATTAGGGTTGGTTGCCCAGCCAGCCAGATGTTTAGACTGGATTGGCATTTTTATCCACCACTCGAGTCCTTCCCAAGGACCTGGAATAGGCAGATGTTGTTTGATGGTGTTAAAGGTGTCAGGGGAAAAACCTCGTTAAACACGGGAGACAGACACACCAGAACATAAGTCACTTAAAAGTTCTAAAAGCTTTATTAAATGTTAGTTCAATAAGCAAGTAAAATTCAACCAGTAGCATACAAGGTTGCAATGAGGACCAGCATGAGCAAGCTGTCAGGTAAGACAGCTTGGCCAAGTGGCCCCAACCCCTTAGTTGCAATCCCTTTTATCCTCAAAAGCCACAAACCACAGACATGACTCCCAGGATTTGCAACTGAATCATTACGTCCTTGGTGCTAATTTTACCACACTGCCCTGTTCCATTGTTCCTGTCCCACTCCTTCTATCAGCACACTATTTTCCAGCTTCCTGTCCATGACTGAAAACTTTAGTCCACATAGCAATTTTATTTAGTGCTCCGTAATTTTATTTACTTTATTGCTCGATAAGCTTGTTTTATTTGTATGTTACAATTAACAAAGGCCTTAAGTATTAATAAATCAGTTTTTTCCTCTCACAAAGGTATCATCTATTATTATCATTATGGTTGGTCGCACAGTCAGCCAGATGTTTAGACTGGATTTGACATTTTTATCCGCCATTTATGTATTTATTTAATTATTTGTTCATTCATTTATTCCAGATGAGGTTCCCATCAGGACCTGGTTCCCCAAAGAGAACCTTTTCACTTTCCAAACAGCTACCACTACTATGCAAGCGTAAGTTAAGCCGAAGAAAGATGGGGTGGGAAAAAAACGGGGCGGTGAATATCGGTGGAGCAGTAAAAAATGTGCATGTTCTTTCCACCCCCACAACCCACGACTCCCCTGCCATTTTCTTTATTTTATGCAACATCATTTGACAGAACCATCCATTAGAGGCCTGATAAATATTCCTGCCTTAGCCTTTGTCTCATTCCATATGTGTGTGTGTTTTGTTTAGGGCCGTCATATTTAGTTTAACCATTCCATTGGCAATTCTCCATGAAGCACATCCCTTTTAGACTCGTCCTTTCTCCAGGATACCCCTGGTGTCCTTTCAAATTGTTGCATTTTGCAGAGACTTTTCCCATGAACCAAACTCTCTTTGCTTCCCAGCTCAGCCTGGCGACGTTTCTTTTACACTCCAATTCCTGTTCCAATGTCAGGATTTGCACTCTCGAGGAGAGGGCTTCAATGCCTGCTTTTTTTAATGGGGTGGAATCCAGGGTTGGCTGGCTCCCTCCGGAGGTTTTATGTGCTAATTTTCTTTCTTCAGTCCTTGAGGAAACAGGCAAAGGACTAAACGTTTGGATTCAGCAATGGTTGCAATGTCTTATTTGCAAACTTTAGAGTGTTCAGGGCTTTTTGTGTGTGTGTGTGTGTGGGGGGGATATATCTGTGAATATCTGCAATCCATTGCCCTAAAAGGGATTATTTGGAAAAGGCGCTTTACACTAACATCTGTTCTTGCTGTTTTTATCTCTCCCTGCTTCTGTGTTTTGCTTGGGACCGCCAGCATTTCGTAAGTATAACCACTGTCACGCCTCTGTAAATCTTGTACACTCTTTACTGCTTGATTGTGAGCATCTTTGGGTCAAACCCCTACATTTCTTCTGGTATGTCGTGCCCGTGTGGATACCCCAAAAGAAGACCCAGAGTTGAACCATCCTTTCTCCCACACCCATTCTTGTTTGGAGAGGCGAAGATGCTGCAGTCCACATTTCCCTTCTTCTGCTTTGCAAATTCTGTCCTTGTTTGCTGGCAAAGCTTGGCGACCGGAATTCGAAACGTTAAAATCCTCCACGAACACCTTGCTTTTATCATTGTGTGAAATCCTTCCCCAGTGCCTCACATGGTCCTTTTTCCATCCGTGATCTGTTTTAGAACGAGGGGATTCTTTGGACACTTGTGGGGTATCCGATGCAGAGGTAAACCCCAGGGTGGCTGGAAGGAATAGCGTAACCCGGAAGAAATATATTGTCTTACTGGAACGATTGAAAAAAGTTTGAATGCCGGTGCTGGCGGGTCAGGATTCCTCTGAAACGTTGAAGTTTTGAGAACAGTTGGGGGGGGGGGGTAGCCTCCATCCTTGTTTTAAAGCAAAAAAAAGCAGAATTTGGCACCTGCCATAGTGACCTTAGAAAACGTAGCCCACTTTATCCATAGTTCGGGGTCTCGTAGCCTTCCTGACAGATGGCTGTCGTTCTCGACTTAAATCCCGTGAGTGATAGAAAATCTCTCTCAGTTGTCTCAAAAAGAAAAAGATCCCTCTGGATATCAGTCCAGGATTCTGTTCCTACTGGGAAGCTTGGCCTCCGCTCTTCTATTATTCCCCGGGATCTGCTCCTGAGAAGCTTCGGAGACCTCTGATCCTGAAAATGATCTCTCGCTCTCATGATCAGATGCCCCTGAAGTTGGGTCCTTCCATCAGTTTCTCTAAGCCCTTGGAAAAGCCCGTTCAAGTGGCTGGCTCCTGTTAAATCTGGCTTAGCAAGTTCCATCGTTTTAAGTCTGCGGCATGGGGAATATCTCCTTTGGTCTGTTCTGAGACGTCCTGAGACATCTCCCTTCCTTGCTGGTTTTCGGCCCCTTTGCTGAAAAGCTTTTCCTGTTAGGAGAAGCTCCTCTTGACCTTCAGATTGAACTGGTGTCGGTTTCATTTGGCCTTCTCTGTGTCTTCCTTCTTACGAATGCCGAGAAGCCACCTCTTACTTTTTTGTGCTGTAAATTCTGCCCCTTTGGTCTAGTGATGAAAGTGCTGGGTTAGAAACCAGGAGACCATGAGTTCAAGTCCTGCCTTAGGCATGAAGGCAACGGGGTAACTTTGGCCTAGTCCCCCCCCCACCCCCCATCTCTCTCAGTCTTAGGAAGAAGGAACTGGCAGGCCACTAGAGGACCAGTTTAGTGTCGTGGTTAAAGGCATGGGATTAGAAGTTGGAGACCGTGAGTTCGAGTCCTGCCTTAGACACAAAGCCGGTTGGGTGACTTTGGGCCAGTCCTTCTCTCCCAGCCCTAGGAAGGAGGAGGCAAGGCCAAATCACTTCCAAAAATATTGCCAAGAAAACTGCAGGGGTTGACTCGAAATTTTGTGCATAATTGGGGATAGAGGCAGGGGTTTCTCTTTCCCCCATAAGCTGTCTCCTCTCCTGGATTCTTTCCCCCACAAATCGGTGCACGGCGCCCACCTTGCCCACCCACCCGCCCGGTCTCCTTGTGATGTGGCTCATTTTTGTCCCTTGCGTCTTCTCCCCGGTTCTGGGATTTGGAGCCGGTGTTCTGTGTCGTCATCCGCCCTCCACCGTCCTTTCCATGTCATCGCTCAATTTTGGAGCTGCTGTCGCTTGGTTTTAATGCCTTAAACCTGGTTTCCCAGGGCATTCAGGGGCTACGCCGAGAGGAAACGTCGAAAACGGGAGAATGATTCTGCGGCTCTGATCCAGAGGTACGGAGGTGGCTTTTCCTTGCACGGGTTCAAATTTTGCCTGGTTGTATGCGCCTCCTGCAGTGGGCGCTGACATTCCTTTTTTCTGGACTCAAGGAACAAAATGTTGGCTGTGAGTTGGAGATCCCCATGACTCTTTGCGGGGCTCCTTTGCAGAGAAGAGGCAATTGGGAAAATCAATCTGGGCAGTTTGTTTATTTTTAAAGGGACCTGTCCTTTCGAAATCAAACCAGAGCTTTTGGGGGAGGCTTCTGGCATCCCCGCCCAGAGCTTGGCAAGAGCAAAGATTATGTGAGTGGTTGAGCAGGGGACTTATCAATTCTCAGATGGTTTGGCAGTCTCTGCTTCCTCCCTTGGCAAGAACTTGCACTGCAGTGCTACCTTAGCTTCCCCATCTTGTCTCCTCCGCCTCTGCTTACTCCCGGCTCAGAATCCAACCTGCATGTTTGGGAGGAACAACAGCTGGGGGAAAATACTAACCCCAGGCTTCCTTCTCCTGTTCTGTAAAGAAGCTTTGCACCAGTAAGCTCTGAGCATCACAATAATCCATTGAGTGGGGGGTGGGGTGGGAGGGTTATTTGCTTTAACCCCTTGGCTTTTGCTTCAGTAAACGAAGAGGCTGTTGCTTGAGGCTGGCGGAGAAGCTTATCATAGCACTGACTGGTTTTCCTTTTCTTCTTTAAAGAACTCAAAAAGCCTCTCATGCTGCTAGTCCACAAGAGGGCAGGATTCTTAGGCAATCCAAACCTCTCCACAAAAGACCATAATCTGATTGGAAGCAAAGCCAGCAGCATTTCATTTTTTTTTTCAGTCTTGGACTTGTCCTTTCGAGTCATGTTTTAAAAGAGGAGACAAGCTCTTCCTGCAGATTCCAGTGGGGGGAAATCACCCACTGAAGCCTATTTTGTGTTTGATGGAAAGGTTCATGGGCAAAATAATGACCTAATGGATGCAAGTGTAAAGCCCCCAAATCACCCCATAAAAACTCAGAGTATCCCCAGATATCAGGTCCTGGGACGATATTTCAGAACGACTCTGTGCTTGCAAAATGAGGCAACAAAGGGGCCCGGCAGTGTGGAGAGGGGAGATTTGCAAGAGAATTGTGTCGCCTTGATCTCCGTAGGGTGGATCCAGAGAGGGGAACCACGGTCCTCTGCCACAATCTGTCTCTTTCAGTTACGACACAAGTTTAATCCTGATCTAAGATCGGCCGTTGAAGGAGCTGGCCCTAATCAGATTAATTGGGTGTTTGGTGCTGCGGGAGGTTGTCTGGGGCCAGAACGGATCTCACTTTCTTGCGTCCGTCCACCTGGTGTCCTTTCTGAGGTCGACATTCGTTTTTCATCCTTGGATTGTCACAGTTTTTCACCTACCTCTCATCTTTAAGGATGGGAAGATAAGTCCTCGGAAAATAGTCTGTTAAAATCTGATCGTTTGCTTTCAGCAAACGTGCGTCAGGTGAATTAAAACACCAACCGTTGTCCCCTTCTTGTTTATCCCTCTTCAATTTCTCCGTCAGGTTTTAGCCGGGAGCCGAAACGCCGCTCTTTCCAGATTGTGGAGCTTAGTGCAAATTATGCAGCACCGATGGCTATTTGGGCACTTTAGGCTGTTAAATGTTTTTCGTTCACTCGGCTGTTTTGAACGGCTCTCTGAGTTTGGTCGATCTTTCCCTGCTCCTAAAACAAATCGTAACACCTCGTCGACAAGCTGTCGTGCATTCAAGTATCAAGTTGCCGTAAGGAAATTGGAAATGCATTTTGCCTGAAAGAACGCTTACTCCGTGGTTGGAAGTTTAGGGGTTTTCAAATTGTGGGTCCCAACGCTTTAAAAAGCCGATCGGCCTCACGCAAACAGCGCCGGAAGCAACGTCTGGAGCAGGTTTTGAGAGATGGCCGAACCTGTGTTTCCAGCTGGCTGTGATTTGAAGCGCGGTGCACAATCGTGTATTCACAGCCTTTGGGATGTCTGTCGAAGTATGTATATTAGGGAAATTCAATATTTTTATTTGCTGTTTTAGATTTGTCAGACAGAAACGATTTTGTTGGGTGGGAAGAGAAAAACTGAAAGATGACCAGTGTATCAGGAATACTGGAAAAATTAAGTCAAAAAGCTGGATGAAAGTGGCGTATCTTTTAGCAAGGGGTTTATTTATTTCTTACCCAATTCTAACCCAAATGAAACAATGAGTTTTATGCAAGAAGTGGATGGTTTTGTTTATTTATCAATCAATCAATCAATCAATCAATCATATTTATATAGCCACCCATCTCACACAAGGTTTAACCCCATTAATTTATTATTTTAGGGGATTGCATTGCAAAATTTCAGAGCCCCTCCTCTAAACCATTTGCAGGCAGAAATCTGGGCAAACGCGCTTGGTGATACCAATTTCCTTTGTGTTTAGTTATCTTGTATTTTGTTTTAATAACAAACGCTCATTTCTGTGGCTTGCGGTCCTGATGTTCAGAGTGAAGGGACTGTGAGGCCTGAGGCAGAAAAATCCAGAGGCTCCTTTGTGAAAAAAACAAAAATTAAAAACTCACCCAGCTTTGATGGCTCTGGCATATCCTGTAATCTGCTGTCAGAAGCAAATAGTCTCATTTAAATAGGGATAAAAGAGTTTATTTCATCCTAACTCTGTGGAAGACTTTGGAAATGCCTGATCTCCTCAATCAATGATAATTGACCTTCAGTTGTGAAGTGCTGAGAGACAGCATCATGATTTACTTGGGGAGAATTTATTCTCCTCTGTTTTGTATCCCTGATAGAAATTCTGGCCTCTGAGATGTCAGCGTTTAATCTTTAATTCTTCTTCTTGAAAGACAGTTTAATATATATAGAGAGAGGGAGCACCATTGTGGTCCAGTGGTGAAGGTGCTGGACCAAGTGTGTGGAGACTGAAGTTCTAGTCCATCCTCAGAAGCTCCATTGGGGGACTTTGGGCTAGTCCTCCCTCTCAGCCCAACAGACCGTATGGGGTAGTGGTTAAGATGCTGGACTGGGAGTGGGAAGAACCAGGTTCTAGTCCTCCTTTAGGCGTAGGTGACTTTGGACCTTCTCTCTCAGCCCTAGCCTGGGAAGTTGAAAAACATCTAGCTACCAACCCACCCTGGTGGAAAGCATCCATAATTATCTTCATCTCAAAACTTGTACAACCCCCGCCCTCCCCATGAAAGATTGAGAGCAAAAGCTTGACTCAATCAGAGCAAAATCTTTCCTGAACCAAAGATTCCAACCAGGGATGGAGAACCGGCGCCCCCTAGTGGCACCTGATAGAAATGTCCTAACGCTAGCGTGCTGTGACCCACCAGCTTGTTTTGTCCCACTGGAAAGGTGGAATCAAAAATGGGGGCCTTTCGGCGAGAGGGTTGGAAGTTATAAAGAGCAAGATGGGTGCCTTCAAATTCCAGAAGCAGGCTCTGCTTCCTCCAGATCAGTGCCGCCCTCTGTACGCCACCCAAACCTGAGTATGTTCCTTGCGCTGACCTACCTTGTGCATTACTGCTGTCCTAGCCAAAATTTGTGTTTTCCGCGTCTCTCTACATTCTTGCTCCAAATTCCTTCAAGGTGCATTGAAGCTGTGTTATGCGTCTTGGCTCCAATTCATCAGCATGAACGTTCTCATGAACATTTTCCGCTTTGGTTTTCTGTGGTAGTTCAGGAGGCATCTGACTGGGGTTTGGAAGTGGTGGTGAAGGTTTCCTGCACTGGGCCTTTTCTGAACTCTTTTTGTCTGCAGTGAGGTTGCCAGACCACCCTGGAGAAACAGCTTTCCTCCTCTTTGCCCTCAGGACTGATTGCCGTCCATGTTTTTCTTCTTTCAGAAATTTCCGGAAACACCTCCGTATGGTCGGGAGCCGTCGCATGAAGGCGCAAAGTAAGTGATCAAATTGGGCAGGACTGGGAGGGACTACACAATGCCAAGTTCTCCCCACTCCAAGATCTCCTTCCCCAACCAGGGTTCTCCGAGAGAGTTTGAACCTTCCGACTCCTGGTGGTCTCAGCCCAGCTATCCTAAAGCCCGAAAGGATGGAGTCCTAGTGCAAAACATTGGGCATGACCCTGTTTGAGGAAAGGAATCCTAGACAGCCCCTTTGTCCTTGGAAATGTCCCTTATTTTTCTTTAAAAAGGGAATGTTCTGTTGCATCCGTTGCATCTACAGCAGAGATGGTGAGCCAAGGATGGGTGTGCATTTGGCAATACACTGTCATAATTAGTTGCCTTTTCCTTGTCCTTCCCCTTCCCCATATCCCCCCCCCCTCCTCCTCCTCCTTCTCCTTCTCCTTCCAGCTTTTGCCGAGCGGCGTGAGAGAAGTTTCAGCCGGTCCTGGAGCGATCCAACTCCCATTAAGCCTGAAAACCTCAATGATTCCCGAGAAAGTATGTTCCTTTGTCTTGGCCCCACTACAGTAAAGCCAGTTTGGCATGGACTGCATAACTGGGAGAAACTGGAATAAGTGACTTGAATGTTTCCTGTGGACTTAAATCTAGGTTCATCTTAAAGCAACCTCTGACCATGACTTTTGGTCAAACAGGACCCGTGAGATGATTCAATGGTCAAATTCACCCATTGTGTTAAGCCAGGATTGTTGAACCATAGTTGGTTGAACAAGCCAGCATGCCCTGCATCACTCATACAGTAGGTCAAAATAAACCACATTGTAGCTTAATGTGGTGTGAACCTTGGGTACCAAAGGCCGGTGGGTGAAATTTTCAAGAGAGTTGCAAAGAGTTAAGCCCTGTGCTGGGTTTCCCACAAACCCAGGGCCAGCTCCCAAATATTCCTAAATTTAATTGGAAATTAGGCAAGGGAGGGGGCCAGCAAAGTTTCAACCTAAGCAAGCTTTAGCAGTGAGGGATAAGTGAGGTTAGGGGCAGTGAAGGTTGCCTTGACCTTGTAGATGAATTGGGTGTTTTGAAGGGTTTTACGTAGCTTTTATGTAGCCACTTGTGATCCTCCCAACTAAACCTTCCAACGTCCTCATCAGGATCTGTTGTAGTTGGACAATGGCTGGAGTGCTGCAGGTCTCTCCACCTCACCCTTGTTCTGCTACTCAAGGATTCAGACAGATTCTGCAATGTCGGGTTTTTTGGGGTGGGATCCTTACGTTTCATTGGGGTCACATCCTGAACGGAGCATGCTGTCCACGCACTGGGAACGCATGGGAATTTCTGTGTCTTCCCAGTTGGGCATCAGGACTCTTGCCTTCTTTCGCCCACAGGCCATGAATTCCAGGATTCCTTCTGTGCCCTTGACAAAGGGGTAGACTTGAACTGGGAGGCGGAGAAAGAGCTGGAAGCGGCTGCCTGCAGTGGGGAGGACTTCCTTCCCCCCAAAATCATGGTAAACCATTCTTGACCACCATGCAGGGGCCCTCTGGGTGGGATGATCAGCTCATGATTTTCCAGTGGCACAACATGCCCTTAACTCGCACACATGCACATGTACGGGCACTCACTCTCGCACACATACACACAAAACCGGTCCTGTCTGCCTCTTGCTTGTCCTGCTCCCGGCTCTTGCCAGCTTTCATTGTTAGAAGGAAAACTCCTGCCTGTTACAATCCTCTCTTTCGTCTTCTTTTTCCCCTCCTGCTTTTTTCTCGTTCCAGCTCATTTCCTCGAAGGTGCCCAAAGCTGAGTATGTCCCAACAATTATCCGCCGTGATGACCCATCTATCATCCCCATTCTCTATGTAAGTCTGTGGATTGCAGCTGCGAGGGAATGTCTTGTCTGTCTGTCTGTCTGTCTCCTTCTCCTATCTATCCACCCACTCACCCATTTATCCCCCACCTCCTGTCCATCTGTCCATCCATCCATCCATCCATCCATTTCCCTCTCTCATCTCTCTCTCTCTATCCATCCATCCACCCACCCATTCTTCCATCTCCCACCTCCTGTCCATCTGTCCATCCATCCATCCATCCATCCATCCATCCATCCATCCATCCCTCTCTCTCTCCATCTACCTACTCATCCTTCCATCTCCCACCTCCTGTCTGTCTGTTCATTATCTATCTATCTATCTATCTATCTATCTATCTATCTATCTATCTATCTATCATCTCTCCATCCATTCATCCATCCACCCACCTACTTAGCTATCTCTCCTACTTCATCTCTCTCTCTCTTCTCTTCTATTTTACACTATTTTCTGTTTTCTAACATCTCTACCTACCTACCTACCTACCTACCTACCTACCTACCTACCTACCTACCTTTTCAGACCTAATCTCTCCCCTGAACTATAGATCTTTACTTGTACCCCACCAACCTTCTCTCTGTCACATTGTCTGGTCTCAGTTGATCCTCCTTGACGGCTACAACTGGGAGCTTTTATCTTTGTCTCTGTTTGTTTTCAGGACCATGAACACGCCACCTTTGATGACATTCTGGGTATGTCAGCTTTGGGTCACAAATAAAATGAAGTCATTGTGTGGATGTTGTGTTATACGTGTGTCTGGCAGCTTAGCCTAAGGCCCTGTTGCTCAGTGTTATGGGGTGGAAATGTGGATATATGGAAAGGGAGATCTTAGTAGATCCTTTGGGATGTAGGAAGTCCAATATTCACTCCAACAGAAAAGGAGGAGGAGCCATATCCTTTTGGGTCCTTAAAGTTATGGGAATCTCTATCCCTCCCTCACTTTTCCTCCCTCAAACAGTTTCTTTCACTCTCCCCCAGGGTGAGCAAATTTATAGTAGCCAGTGGATAAAGGGGGCAGAGTAAGATTGGGTACCTCAACTTTCCAATTTTCCCCATAATACGTGGAGGTGATGGACAGATTGACATTGATTTCTTACTTTAAACATGGGTTACATCCTTTTAAGGACCCATGGCATTGTTCTCATATATTTCCTGCTTCAAACGTGGGCAGCTCAGCCAGAGGGGTTTCCAGGGACTGAAAACACGGGAAGGGCAGATACAGCCTTGGCACCCCAGGTTGCTGACTCCTGCATTATGATTTAAGGGAGAACTAGCAGCTTGAGATGGCCAGCTGTTGTGTCCTTCCCCTTGGCACTTCACCCAGCCATCAAAGTTAGGGAATGTCATTTTTAGAGACAGTTGCTTATTTTGACACTCAAGATAGAAAATCCCCCGGGGCCTGGAGGTCAAAATAATAATAACACTCAGCCTAATGGTGGGGTTGGGAGAATTGGAGACTCCTCACAGCCTCTGTCCTGGTCTTCCAGCCTTGACAAATGCTCATTTTCACCCACATTTGCCCCCATTCCTTCCTAGTACACTCTCTCCCTCTTGCTTAAACTCCCCATGTGGGACTCATTCCCTCTTCCTCTTCCCCATTTGTCTCCAGAGGAAATTGAAAAGAAATTGAACATCTATCGGAAGGGCTGCAAGATTTGGAAAATGTTGATTTTTTGCCAGGTGAGTGAGTGTGCCCTAAATGCCACCGGTTCTTCCAAAGCGTCGACTGCGACTTTCTCAGGCTCTCAGGCTTGGCAACCTTCCCTGAGGGAGTGAGGATAGACAGTGACAAATCGTTCTCATAAAAGTGCCTTCTTTCCTCCCTACCCCCAAAGCAATTGCATAGCGCCATCTTCCAGATGTGTGTGATCTCCTTGGCAACCGCCAGTCCTGGATCCCAGCTTTGTAGAAGAGCAAGTGGCAGAAGAAAGTCACAGGAGTTGTTGCAATGCAAACCTGTTCCCCCCCCCCTTTTTGCATTTGGGGGGCTGGGTGATGTGAATGGCTTAAGACACTTATTTGACCCTTCAAAATCCCTCCTCTCAGTGGCAGATATTGGGTTCAGGGAAGAATTGGGGGGAGATGGAAGGGGTGCAAAGCCTGTGCAAGGTTTAAGGCTCTTATTCTGCCCCGGAATCCCCTAATCTCTGCAAAGAAAGGGTCTCAAAGTTTCAGCCCCACTTGCCCAGAAGGGCTTTGCTGAGCCCACACTTTTCCCCCCTTAAGGTTGACAATCCTTTTGCTCCTCAAATGCTCCTCTTCTCCTATTCCCTCGCTGACTTTTCCTATCATGGTCAAGCTTGGGCCAGGATTGCATTTGTGGCTTGTCCTATCCCAAACCAATGTCTCTCTAGGTGTTCCTCAGGCTCTTCTCTTTGCCCTGGCAATTTGAGAAGAAGATTGATGTTCTCCAGGCTGATTCTGGAAGACTTTCCCTCTTTTCCTCTTGCAGGGTGGCCCAGGCCATTTATACCTCCTGAAGAATAAAGTCGCCACCTTTGCAAAAGTGGAGAAGGAGGAAGACATGATCTAGTGAGTGGAAGCCTCTTTAGGAATTTGCAGGGCGTGTCTTGCAGCTGGAGATCTTTTGAAAATAAAGAAGGCTCAACCATTCTTCCATCTCATTTTGTAGTTTCTGGAAGCGGCTGGGTCATCTCATGAGCAAGCTGAACCCAGGTCCAAATGTCATCCACATCATGGGATGTTATGTCTTGGGGAATCACAATGGTGAGAAGGTAAGTCCTATGGTAGTTTGTGAACAGGTGGAAGAGAAACTAGCCTCTTGAACTACTCACTCATTCTGAAAACCTTCTTCATGGCTATGTTTGTACTCAACACTTAAGCTTAGGAGACTTTAGATAGAGCTTGTTGTTCTCACCTGAAGCTATGGGACCACAGGAAGCATTACATCAAGTTTAGCAGTGTTTCTCCAAGGTTCCAGGTCTAAATCTTTCCAATCTTCTCCAATGTTTCTTCTGTAGATGCTGGAGATCAAACTTGGAATGTTTGTCGTGCAAAACAGGGACTTTCCCCCCATGCTGTATCCCTGTCCTTTAAAAAGTGAACGTACAAAGTTGCTTATATTGTGTCAGGCTTTTTGGTCCATCGATCTCAGTTATGTGTCAATGCCAGAAAAGGTCAAGCTGGTGCCCTCAGATTGTTTTGGACTTCAGCTGACATCATCTCTTGCCACTGGACACATTGATTGAAGTTGACGGGATTTGGGGTCCAAAACATAGAGAGGACAGTCACTTGCCTATCCATGAGCTCCACTTTCTGGTATTGCAGTCCAGAAATTCAGGCAGGTTACTTGCCCAGATCTTTCTGGAGTTGGAAGGAGTTGAATCTGAGATCTTCTACATGCAGCCTACGTATGTGTTCAAACCAGCATCTTTACTTCCCACTCCCTAGCTTTGGGCTCCCTCCTTGACCTACGGAGAGGGTGATCTCCATGGGTCATGATCCAGGCTTATCTTCACATGAAATGTGTGGGTTCCACCACTTGATGAGACATGTCTCTGTTGTTGTTGGGATAGGAATCTGCTGTTGGCCCATTGTGAAAGCAGGGGACTCTTCCTCCATTAGAGTACTTGATGGCCCTAGTTATGGCTGGCTCTACCATGAGACAAACTGATGCTAGTGCCTCAGGCAAGAGATACCAATGGACAGCATTTTCCCACTTTCCACAGAGCATTATTGGAGAGTAGAACCTTTGGGGATGCATCACCTACTCTCGGAAGCTAAATTGAGGTGTGCAGATTAAGTTGCCCCAATAACTATGTTACAGTTAGCTGCTAAGCCCAGTTGTACATGGAGTGGAAATGAGACACCTGGAGCCAATTATTTATCCCATATCTAAGGAGGCATCCCAAATCACCTTGGACTTCTTTGCTTTTCAGCTATTCCAAAACTTAAAGAATCTAATGAGCCCTTGTCGAGTGACCTTCGAATCTCCACTTGAACTTTCTGCTCAAGGTAAAGGGGGTAACTGATTCACATTTCCTCTGCCAGTGAAAATACACCACTGTTAATTGGTACAAATAGAACAAATAGATAGAAGAGACATGAAAACCCCTTGTGCCTTTGATCGCCCATGGCGTTCTCCATCCCATCTCTGGAGATGTGCATCTTCTGCTTTATCTGCTTTCGGCAACAAATGCTGGTCATGAATCCAAACTGCCAGAACAAGAAGAACCAAATGTGTTTCCTTTTAAACCTTTAAACATCTCAGGTGGTTGGTGGGTTTTCATGGGCAAAATGGTTATGTGGAGCCCAACAGAGGTTGAAGGCATACATTTTACTGCTTAAAAACTCCCCCTCACCCCCAATCATATTCCTGATGAACAATCCTGACTTCTCCAACAAGACAGGCCATAATGTCATCTACAGCTGGACTGTGGCCCTCAAGCCAACCAAAGTTGTGTGCCTCTGGTCTAAGGTGTAACTTTTGTGAAAAAGAAGCTTCTCCTCTTATCCAAACTGCCAGCGCCACTAGGTAGACCAGCTCCAGAGGAAGACCAGAACTACACTTTATTGAGATAACCTATAATATCAGGATCTTGTCAGTCTGATTGTGCTGGACCTCCTTCCCCTTCTTGTAGTCCAGTGAATTAGGGAGGTATCTCCCTGAGCTGTTTCTGACTTAAAAAATGTTTCAGCCCCTTTTGCCCTGGGTAACTGTCTTTGCATATTTCCATCAAAATTTTCTTCCTTACTCTCTACAGAATGATGAGAAACTCAAAGGGGGTTCCAGGGATCTCATAAAAGGGCATTCAGGGGTCTTCAGGTTGCCCAATGGGTTCTTCCAGGGTTTTCAAACAAGGTTTTAGGTCTGGATTCCTGCTGTCTTTCTCCACCTTCTCCTTGCAGGAAAGGAAATGATTGAGACTTACTTTGACTTCCGTCTCTACCGACTCTGGAAGACCCGCCAGCATTCCAAGCTGCTAGATTACGATGACATTTTGTGAGAGCCGTCAGCACTGGCCAGGAGGAATTTCACGGGAATCCCAAGCGGGCGAGCATCGTACAGTGGGAGATCTTTTTCACAGCGGCAAGGAGGCCAAGGGCGGTAGCGTGGAGGAGCCAAAGGAGGCGTTAGGACGTCAACGTTCGAAGAGGTCAGCCGGCTACTTGAGGCACAATTCGTCAAGACGGATGGAGCACTGCGAATTGGGGAAAGATGGCGCATCCTCGGGGACCGAGCCGGTTTAGGTTGCAAAGGGCCCAATGCCATTGCAGGTCCTTTTTAGAAGACATTTGAAGCTCAGGTTTCCTATAGAGACTCGATCCATCATCTTGTTTATCCCTGTTTCGCTTTCATGCGCAGATGTTCCTCTCTTTTGGAGGACGAGAACCTTCTTTGTTCAGTCTTGCGTGCTTGGAGATGAAAGATCAAAACCTTTGATGAGTTTGAAGAAAGCCAGACCTTAAAAAATCTCATCCATTTTAATAATGCGTGTGAACTCACACCCCCCCATACATACACATATACAGAAGTGCAATTTTTTTTTTTAAACAAACAGGGAATATTTAATCAGCTGTTGCCGTATCACACACATCAATATCTGGTCGATGAGATATTTTTGAGTCTGCTTGAGAATATATTTGACATAGTAATATATCTTTATATATCTGTCTCTTCATATCTATATTTATATCTATAGATAGCTATAGATATGATAGTTCACCTACTTTCTTTCCGCAGACCTGCAACTCTGCAATCTTTGACTTGGTTTCC